>NC_088381.1:170932500-171277500 GCF_037993035.2 Macaca fascicularis
TGTGCATCTGGGATAGGTCTCTAGGGTTGAGACGACAAGCTTCTCAAGGGTTGGGTCACTTCATTCTTTGTATTGCTACAGTCTGGCCTAAGATGGACCCAGTAAAAACGAGACCAGTTTATGTATGGAAGGAATCAGCCCTGCTTTGAATTCTAGTCTGTCCTTCTGCTAACTGTGCTGTTAAATTCCTCTTCCTTTCTAAGCCTCAGCTTTCTCATCTATGCAAAGGTAACTGTGGAGTTCACAGTCACACAGAAAAGCCTCTGAAACCTAAACTCTCCATCTGGAGATGGATGGTGGTGATGGTCACACAACATTATGAATGTATTTAATACCACTGGACTATACACTTGAAATGATTACGATGGTAAATTTTGTTATGTGTATTTTACCATAATAAAAAAAGTAATTGAGACCTAAACGTGAGCCTGGGCTTGGCGCAGAGGTTCGTGCCTGTAATCCCAGCACATTCGGAGGCCGAGGTAGGTGGATCACCTGAGGTCATGAGTTCGAGACCAGCTTGACCAACATAGTGAAACCCCATCTCACCTAAAAATACAAAATTAGCTGGACGTGGTGGCGCATGCCCGTAATTCCAGCTACTTGGGATGCTGAGGCAGGAGAATTGCTTAAACCCGGGAGGCAGAGGTTGCAGTGAGCCCAAGATTGTGCCATTGCACTCCAGCCTGGGCAACAAGAGTAAAGCTGCGTCTAAAAAAAAGTCTGTGCCAGGTGCAGTGGCTCATACCTGCAGTCCCAGCACTTTGAGAGGATGAGGCAGGGGGATTGCTTGAATCCAGGAGTTCTAAACCAACCTGGGCAACATAAGACCTTGTCTCTACAAAAAATTTAAAAATTAGCTAGTCATGGTGGTGTGTTCCTGTAGTCCCATCTAACTACTCAGGAGGCTGATGCGGGAGGATTGCTTGAGCCCATGAAGTCAAGGCTGCAGTGAGGTGTTATTGTGTCACCGTACTTTAGCCTGGGTGACTCAGTGAGATCCTGTCTCAAAACAAGAACAAGAAAAATGGGAGCATGTGAGAGAATATAAGAACCTAGTGTTTCAGAAGTGACCATTTCTCTTCCCCTTTCCTCTCCTGAGTGATTTCGTAAAGGGAATGACTTACTAGCAAGGCGGATGGCAGGCCGTCTTGGAAGTATGGCCTGTCCCTGGAAGAAGTACCGGTGGGAGTAGAAGGACATTATTGGACTGCAAATAAATTATTTATAAAAAGGGTAAAATGTCTAGAAAGTGAAATCACAGTATATTTGCACAAAAGGAACATCTATTGATATCTCCCCTTTTTAAAAGCAGTTTTAGCATATGAATTTTTGTGTATTTAAATTCATATTTTAGCACTTTATGTTTTTCTGTTATTTAGCAATAATAGTGTTCTTCAATTTGAGCTGGGTGTGGTGGCTCATGCCTGTAATCCCAACACGTTGGGTGGCTGAGGGGGGCAAATCGCTTGAGGTCAGGAGTTCAAGACCAGCCTGGCCAACATGGTAAAATCCCTTCTCTACTAAACCAAAAAAAAAGAAATTAGCTGGGTGTGGTGGCACGTGCCTGTAGTCCCAGCAACTGAGGCAGGAGAATCGCTTGAATTCGGGAGGTGGAGGTTGCAGTGAGCCGAGATGGCACTACTGCACTCCAGCCTGGGTGACAGTGAGACTGTCTCCAACAACAACAACACTTCAATTTATTCAGGTCTCTGTTCACATTTGACCTCTTCAAAGGGGTCTTCCCTGAACACCCTAATTAAACAGCCCATGCTGTTGCTCTGGTCACTTGCCTTGCTTTTTTTTTTTTTTTTTTTCCATAGCAGAAAATGTTTTTCCTTCCCTTTTTCTTTTTGAGATGGAGTCTTGTTCTGTCACCCAGGCTGGAGTGCAGTGGTGTGATCTTGGCTCACTGCAACCTCTGCATCCCAGGTTCAAGCGATTCTCCTGCTTCATCCTCTCGAGTAGCTGGGGTTACAGGTACGTGCCACCACACCTGGCTAATTTTTGTATTTTTTTAGTAGTGGCTGGGGCTGGGCGCGGTGGCTCATGCCTGTAATCCCAGCACTTTGGGAGGCTGAGGTAGGTGGATCACGAGGTCAAGAGATCGAGACCATCCTGGCCAACGTGGTGAAACCCCGTCTCTACTAAAAATACAAAAATTAGCTGGGCATGGTGGCACATGCCTGTAGTCCCAGCTACTCGGGAGGCTGAGGCAGGAGAATCACTTGAACCCGGGAGGCAAAAGTTGCAGTGAGCCGAGATCATGCTGCTGCACTCCAGCCTGGGCAACAGAGCAAGACTCCATCTCAAAAAAAAAAAAAAAAAAAAAAAGGTTGGGCACGGTGACCTGAGCCTGTATGTAGTCTCACCTACTCCAGAGGCTGAGGCAGGAGGATTGCTTGAGCCCAGGAATTCGACGCTGCAGTGAACTGTGATGGCACCACTGCACTCCAGCCTGGAGGACAGATGGAGAACCTGTCTCTTAAAGAAGAAAAAACAACTTTTCATCCCCCTTTACCCTTTAAGTAATCACTCCCATTCCCCAATCTTCCCGTCCCTTGATAATCTCTAATCTGCTTTTGGTTTCTGTGGATTTGCCTATTCCAGATATAGCATCTAGGAATCATATAACTTGTTTTTTGTGTCTGGCTGCTTTCACTTAGCATGATGTTTTTGAGGTACAGCCAAGTTGTAGCATGTGTCAGTATTTTGTTCCTTTTTATTGCTGAATCATAATCCATTGTATGTACATATATGCCACAATCTGTCTATTCATTTGTTCATGGGCATTTGGATTATTTTTATTGACTATTAAGAGTAATGCTGCTGTAAACATTTGTGCACAAGTTTCTGTGTAGGTATGTTTTTCACCTGGGTATGTACCTAGGAGTGGAATTGCTGGTCATATGGTAATACTGTATTTAACTTATTCCCACTAGCAGTGTTCCAATTTCAGGACATCTTTGCTAAATTTATTTTGTTTTCTTTTTTATGTCACATGGATAATGTGCCAATATCATAACAAGGTTTAAGAGTGGCACCTCTCACACCTGCACTTGAATACCCAATCACACTTATGAACTACAAAAGGATGTACGTGTGTGTATGTGTGTGTGTGTTGTATATGTATATATTTTTGATTAAAGCTATTCTAGTTAGTGTAAAGTGGTATCTCATTGTGGTTTGGGTTTGTATTTTCTTTTTTTTTTTTTTTTTTTTTTGAGATGGAGTCTGGCTCTGTCACCCAGGCTGGAGTGCAGTGGCGCGATCTCGGCTCACTGCAAGCTCCGCCTCCCGGGTTTACGCCATTCTCTTGCCTCAGCCTCCCGAGTAGCTGGGACTACAGGCGCCCGCCACCTCGCCTGGCTAGTTTTTTGTATTTTTTAGTAGAGACGGGGTTTCACTGTGTTAGCCAGGATGGTCTCGATCTCCTGACCTCGTGATCCGCCCGTCTCGGCCTCCCAAAGTGCTGGGATTACAGGCTTGAGCCGCCGCGCCCGGCCGGGTTTGTATTTTCTTGATGGGCAAACATATTGAATGTCTTTTCATGTGACTCTTGGCCATTTGTACATTTTTTGGGGGGACAATGTCTGTTGAGTTCTTTATATATTCTGAATGTTAAACTTTTTTTTTTTTTTGAGGCCGAGTCTCCTTCTGTTGCCGAGGCTGGAGTGCAGTGGCATGATCTTGGCTCACTGCAACCTCCGCCTCCTGGGTTCCAGCAATTCTCATGCCTCAGTCTCCTAAGTAACTAGGACTACAGGCACATACCACTAATTAGCCTGCCTAATTTTTGTATTTTTAGTAGAGATGGGGTTTTGCCACGTTGCCCAGGCTGGTCTAGAACTCCTGGCCTCAAGTGATCCACTCACCTCAGCCTCCCAAAGTGTTGGGATTATAGGTGTGAGCCTCTGCACTCAGCCTCTTCTGAGTTTTATTGTTTTAGTTCTTACCTTTAGGTCTTTGATCCATTTCAGTTAATTTTTGTATATGGAATGAGATAGGAGTCCCAATTCATTCTTTTGTATGTTCTTACTTAGTTTTCTCAGCACCATTTATTGAAAACACTTCTTTCCCTATTGAATGGTCTTGGCACCCTTATTAAAAATAAATTGGCCATAGATGTTTGCATTTATTTCTGGATGCTCAGTTCTATTCTGTTGCTCTGTAAGTCTGTTACATCAGTACCACACTTTATTAGTCTGTTCTCATGCTGCTAATAAAGACATACCCGAGACAGGGTAATTTATAAAGAAAAAGAGGTTTAATGAACTCATTGTTTCACATGGCTGGGGAGGCCTCACAATCATGGTGGAAGACAAGGAGGAGCAAAGGTGTGTATTACATGGCATCAGGCAAGAGAGTCTGTGCAGGGGAACTGTGCTTTATAAAACCATCATATCTTGTGAGACTTAGTATCACGAGAACATCGCGGGAAAAACCTGCCCCCATACTTCAATTACCTCCCGCTGTGTCCCTTCCCATAACACATGGGGATTGTATGAGCTACAATTCAATATGAGAATTGGGTGGAGACCCAGCCAAACCATATCACACACTGTTTGGATTCCTGAAGCTTTGTAATAAGTTTTGAAGTAGTAAGTTTGGGAAGTATGAGTCTTCCAACTTTTTCATTTTCTATATTGTTTTGACTATTTGGGGCCAGTTGAAATTTTATATGAATTTGAATGTCACCTTTTCCATTTCTGCAAAAAAGGTCATTGGAATTTTAATAGGGAGGGGATTGATTCTGTAGATTGCTCTGGGGGGTTGCAATCTTAACAGTATTGTCTTCCAATCCATGAACATGGGATGTCTTTTCTTTTTTTCTGGTTTTTTTTTTTTTTTTTTTTTTTTTTTTTGAGAGGGAGTCTCACTCTGTTCCCCAGGCTGGAGTGCAGTGGTGCAGTCTCGGCTCACTGCAAGCTCCGTCTCCTGGGTTCACGCCATTCTCCTGCCTCAACCTCCCGGGTTGCTGGGACTACAGGCACGTGCCACAGGGCCTGACTATTTTTTGTATTTTTAGTAGAGACGGGGTTTCACTGTGTTAGCCACGATGGTCTCGATCTCCTGACCTCGTGATCAGCTTGCCTCCGCCTCCCAAAGTGCTGGGATTACAGGCGTGAGCCACAGCACCCGGCTGAACTTGGGATGTCTTTTCATTCAATTATGTCTCTTTTAATTTCTTTAAGCGATAGTTTGTAGTGTTAGTGTACAAATCGTTCACCTCTTTGTATAAATTTATTTCTTGGTGCTTTATTCTTGTGGGTTCTGTTGTAAATGAAATTATTTTCTGATCTTTCTTTTTGTATTGCTCATTGCTGGTGTATAGAAACAACTGATTTTTGTATGTTGGTCTTATGCCCTACAACCTTGTTGAATTTATTACCTCTAGTAGTTATTTTGTGGATTCTGTGGGATTTCTTTATACAGAATCATGTCACCTGCATATATAATTTACCTCTTCTTTCTAATTTGAATGCCTTTTATTTATTTTTCTTGCCTAATTGCTCTGGCTAAGACATTTAGTACAATTCTGAATAGCAGTGATGAAAGTGAGCATCCTCATACTGTTCCTAATCTCAGGGGAAGCTTTTCACCACTGATTATGAAGTTAGCTGTGTTTTCTTTCTTTTCTCTTCTTTTCTTTTTTTCTTTTTCTTTTTTCTTTTTTTTTTTTTTTTTGACACAGGGTGTTGCTCTGTCACCCAAGCTGGAGTGCAGTAATGCAATCATGGCTCACTGCAACCTCTGCCTCCCAGGCTCAAGTGATCCTCTCACCTCAGCCTCTTGAGTAGCTGGGACCAAAGGCACATGCCACAATGCCTTGCTATTTTTTTTTTTTTTTTTGCATTTTTGGTGGAGATGGGTTTCACCATGTTGCCCAGGCTAGTCTCAAACTCCTGAGCAATCAGCCCACCTTGGCCTCCCAGAGTGCTGGGATTACACGTTCGAGCCACCGTGCCTGGCGTTTATTTTTCCCCCAGACCAGGTCTCATTCTTTTACCCAGGCCGGAGTACAGTGATATGATCATAGCTCACTGCAGTCTTGAACTCCCAGGATCAAGCAATGCTCCTTCTTTAGTCTCCCTGGTAGCTGAGACTACTATAGGGGCAAGCCACTGCACCTTGCTAATTTTTTAATTTTTGTGGAGACAGGGTCTTGCTGTGTTGCCTAGGTTGGTCTCAAATGCCTCACCTTGAGCAGTTCTCCTGCCTTAGCCTCCCAGGTAGCTGGGATTACGGGTGGGCACCAATATACCCAGTTAATTGATTTTTTTTTTTTTTTAGAGATGGGTCTTGCTATATTGCCCAGGCTGATCTCAAACTCCTAGCCTCAAGCAGTCCTCCTGCCTCAGACTCCCAAAATGCTGGGATTACAAGTGTGAACCACTGTGCCTGGCCACTGACTTATTTTTTTTTAATGGGAGGTTGTTGAGTTTTGTCAAATGCTTTTTGTGCATCTTCTGAGATGATCATATTTTTTTTTCATTATTCTATTAATGTAGTGTATTATATTGATTTTGTTTTGTATGTTGAATCACCCTTGCATTCCTGGGATAAATCTCACTTTGTCATGGTATATAATCCTTTTAATGTATTGTTAGATTGAGTTTGCTACTATTTTGTTGAAGATTTTTGCCTCTATGTTCATTAGGAATATTAGTCTGTAGTTTTCTTTTCTTGTCATTTTTGAGGCAGAATATTCCTTTGTCATCCAGGCTGGAGTGTAGTGGCGCGATCTTGCCTCAGTGCAACCTCAGCCTCCCCAGTAGCTGGGATTACAGGCATGCACCATCATGCCCAGCTAATTTTTGTATTTTTAGTAGCGACAGGGTTTTGCCATGTTGGCCAGGCCAGTCTCGAACACCTGGTCTCATGTGATCCACCTGCCTTGGCCTCCCCAAATGCTGGGACTTACAGGCATGAGCCACTGCACCCGGCCTGTAGTTTTTTTTCCTTGTGGTATTTTTGACTTTGGTATCTGGGAACCAATCTTTTTTTGAGACAAGGTCTTACTCTGTTGCCCAGGTTGGAGTGTAGTGGCATGATCTTGGCTCACTGCAGCCTTGGCCTCCTGCGCTCAAGTGGTCCTCCCACCCAGCTGCCTGAGTAGCTGGGACTACAGGCACATGCCACCACACCCAGCAAGTTTTGTTCATTTTTTTTGTACAGACGAGGTCTCACTTTGTTGCCCAGGCTGGTCTTCAACTCCAGGCCTCAAGCGATCCTCTTGCCTCAGCCTCCCAAAGTACAGGGATTATAGGCGTGAACCACTGCTCCCAGCCCAGTTGTATTTTGACTGTGCATCATGTTTCTTCAGAATTTTGAAACCTGCCCTCTCCTAAGTGCGAAAATTCTAGGAGGGTTTCCAAGCAGACAACCCTAACATCTCTGGCTGGGATGATGATGATCATACCATGTACTTTCCCTCTTCTCAACACAGACACATTCATGTTGTAGTGCCAGCTCTAAGCATAGGAGGTGCACTTAACGGCTTGCGGCTGGGGAATATCATGGCTGACAGCACACCACCAGTGCAGCTTCAGGGAAGGGAACTATATTCCTGATGCCACAGCAGGAAAGAGATGTGCGTCTTTCATTTCCTGAAAAAGCCATAGATTGTTTTGGATAATGGTTGCTGAATAAGAAACCACCCTAAATATCAGTGATTTAAAACAGTAATCTACCTTTGCATCTCATGGTTCTGTGGCCTGATCAAGCAGGGCTCAGCTGGGTGATTCTTCTGCTCCATGTGGCCTTGATGGAGGTAATTTATTGATATTCATCTGTTGGCTGGTCCAGTCATGAGGGTCCAAGATGGCCTTACGCACATGCTTGGATGGTTGGAAGGCCAGGCTCAGGGGATCCTCCCCCTCCTTGTGCTCTCAGGTCCTCTGCAGATGGCCTTTCTCCTAACTGAGGTGGTTGTGCTTCTTACATGACAACTCAGAACTCTTAAGAGTGAGTGTTCTAGGAGAGGAAGTGGAAGCTGCCAGTCTGTCTCTCTCCCTCTTTCTTCTTTTTTTTTTTCTTTTGAGATAGAGTCTCACTCTGTTGCCCAGGCTGAGTACAGTGGTACCATCATAGCTCACTGCAGCCTCAAACACCTGGGCAGAAGTGGTCCTCCCAGTCCAGCCTCCCAAGTAACTGGGACAAGAGGTGCATGCCACCATGCATAGCTAATTTCTTAGTTTTTAATTTTTTGTAGAGACAAGGTCTTAACTATGTTGCCCAGGCTGGTCTTGAACTCTTGGGTTCAAACGATCCTCCCACCTTGGCCTTCCAAAGTGAGCTACTGCACCCAGTCTGGAGCTGCCAGTGTCTTAAGCCTGGGCTTGGATAGCAGTGTAGCATTATTCCTGCCATGTTCTAAAAAGACACAGAGCCCTCTTATATTTGAGGAGAGGGGACATGGACCCTAATTCTTAAGGAAAGGAGGGTCAAAGAATTTGTGACTGTCTTTAATCCAATATATGCGTGGTGGCTAGATTCCATAGTGCTCTCAGTAATATATGTTAGATACCCATTTGAAAACTGTTGTGGATTAAAATGGAAATGCCAACTGTTGTGTGTTACTCATTTTCAGTGAGACAATACATTATGTGTTCTAAATCAATAATTTAAAAAAAACTTTTGGAGTATACCTATTCATAAAATAACTACCTCTATAAAATGTATGTCTTAGCAGCAGCCATCCTTGATCATGCGTTTGTCAAGTTTTTCAAGTACAACTTTGGGTCCATACATTTTTTTTTCTTCCTATTACTAGTTCATTTTAAAAATTAGTTGAAACCTTCCCTTTTATTTTAAAGAATATTGTGAGGTTTTTAATATTCCTCTGTGTTCTTAAAAAAAGCTTCATTGAGAAAATATTAGTAAGCCTATATATCCTAACTTTCCTTTCCTTTACCCTACATCATTCTAGTAAATCCCCAGAGACTTATTAGAATAAAGTTCTGGCTGTTTATGTATAAAAGTGTGGGATAATTTGACAGTGTGCAGAGGTGTGTATGTATGGATGTGCTTTCACATAGAAACCCTGCCTTCCCAGCCTGTCTCAGCTGATTGTTGCAACACTGAGCCAAGCAAACATGATGAGGTCACAGAGAAGTGAGGGAGTGGATTTAAATAATGAAACAAGAAATCTGTGTCTTTGACTCCAGTGGAGCCCCAGTGTATTGGGATTAATGAGGGAAGAGCTGTGTCTGCCTGTGTTCCATGAGTGCCCCTTGCTTATACCTGTATGGAGAGCCCCAACATCCCTGGCTGGGAAGCCACTTAATCCTGTGTTTCCCAAGCATAACCTCTCTTTGTTCCCAAGGAGTCTTTCCTGAACATCTGACCTTCTGTGCAACATAGGCATGAATGAGGAGAGTGAGCTACTGTGGTGTTTCATGTATATATATGTGTGTATATACACACACACGTATGCACACATACACGTACACACACGTATATATATATGTGTGTGTGTATATATGTGTGTGTGTAGGTTTTCATCGATTGTTTCTGACTCATAAGTCCCGTAGTCCTTGTTACAGTCTTTTGTTGTAATGTTGGGTGTCTTGCCTCCTTTCAGCTGCCCAAGGCAGGACTCTAATCTGATTGTGAGTCAGAAGACCCTTATTCCAGAGAGGGCCCTGCCCCATTCCCTGGAGGAAGGAATGCTGCACAGAGAGGCCAAGAAAAGTCTGAACAGACAGGCCTTGCTGGGTTTAGATCATGGTTTTTTGTCCAAAAACATCTCTACATGATTGTAAGTCATGCCTGTGTTATGAAGCCTCCATAAAAACTCAAGGACAGGCTGGGCGTGGTGGTTCACGCCTGTAATCCCAGCACTTTGGGAGACTGAGGCGGGTGGATCACCTGAGGTCAGGAGTTCGAGACCAGCCTGGTCAACATGGTGAAACCCCATCTCTAATAAAAATACAAAAATCAGCCAGGCGTTGTGTCGGGCGCCTGTAATCCCAGCTAGTCGGGAGGCTGAGGCAGGAGAATCGCTTAAACCCAGGAGGTGGAGGTTGCAGTGAGCCAAGATTGCACCATTGCATTCCTGCCTGGGTGTCAGAGCGAGACTGTCTCAAAAATAAACAAACAAAAACTCAAGGACAGCGTTCGAGAGCTTCCACTTGGTGGAACACGTGGAGGTTTCTGGAGGATGGCCCGAGGGAGGGCATGGAGGCTCCCGCCCGGCCTCATACCTCGCCCTTTGCGTCCCTTCATCTGTGTCTTTTGCAGTATCCTCTACGATATACCAGTCAGTGTAAGTACATATTTCCCGGAGTCCTGTAAGCCACTCTGGCAAATTAGTCGAATCCAAAGAGGGTTTGTGGGAACCCCAACTTGAAGCTGGTGGGTCAGAAGTTCCAGAGGCCTGGACTTGGGACTGGTGTCTGAAGTAGGGATTGGGGGTGAACAGCCTTGGCGACTGAACCCCCAACAGCTGTGTTCACAGAATTCTTCTGCGTTGGCGATTATTGTCAGGGTGTGAAAGCGGGGAAAACACAGGTGGAGAGAGTTTTTCCCCAAACAGCCCTTGGTCAATGCCTCGGAATGACTGGCTGCTGCAGGGAATTGCAGAGGCCTGAGTGCCTCTGCTTCTCCCGTGATTCCTGAGGCCAGGACCTCTGGTCTGCGTGGTCTGAGGTCTCTTACGAAGGTAAAATGTTACGTATATATTTTGAATAAGGACACCTGTTCCTCATTCTGTTCTTTTGAATTCCAAAAGTGTGCTGGCCTGTGACATAGCATAAGGGACAGAATCATTGCTCTCCATGAGCCTTTGGGCTTGCTTCCTTGGGCACTACGTACTTTATCATTCGCCATCACCTTCGGGATTCTTTCTGCCGGAATGTAGTGGCTGTGGCCCGGGGGTGACCAGCATAGGGGTCAGAGAAGGGTAATGAGACTTGAGGCCTGGGGAGGGTAGTAGGCAAGGCAGGAGGGCAAGGGCCAGGGGGCAGCGTCATTCACACAGTTGAAAACGTGCCCCTGGCCTGTCTTCTCTCTGTGTTCTGCATCTTACAAAATAGATAGTGCCTTGGGTTAAGATGAATCAATATAGTTACCCCTTTCTGTATGGTCTTAAGCTTCTTAGGAACTGCTTTATATTTTAGTCACTTAGGCTTGGAGTGAAACATGTAAGGTATAGTTCAACCTGAAAAAAGTGGTCTGAGAGGCGTCTTCATAGAGTCCCCAATTCTGTATATGATAAGGGCTTATCAGGCTTTGACATTCTGCTCTTTTATGTGTAACACTACTGATGTAAACGTTTCTGGATTGTATAGAATGGTGGGAAGCATGGAGATTATCTGTTGGTGAGGGGGGGAGGGGGAGGAGGGGAAGGAGGAGGGGGAGGGGGGAGGGGGAGCAGGAGGGGGAGGGAGAGGATGGGGAGGAGATAGTGGCATCCCTCCTGCAGAAACCCTGCAGTGGAAGGACAAGATTCCAGGAGGAATTAGAGACCAGTGGTCTAGTCCCCATCTGTCTTTGTGACCTTAGGCACGTCACTGAATCTCTTTGAAAGCCTTGTCTCCTTGCTTGGCATATGGGGATGATAGTTGTTGTGAAAATAAAATAATCAAGCTTTTAAAATTTATCTCACCGTAAAAATGAAAAATGGTATTTAAGGTTAAAGGCACTTGTATTTCTTTGTTGGGAAAGAGAGGACAGGATATGTCCACCACACGTTCACCAGGTCAGCATGTATTTATCTACTGTGTGCCTGACTAAGCTTAGGTACTCAGTGTATTTTCGTGTAAAGAAAAACAACATTTGAGTGAGCACTGACCAAATCCAGCTTAGTTCAGAAAACCTTTTTTTTTTTTTTTTTTTTGAGACTGGGTCTTGCTCTGCTGCCCAGGTTGGAGTGCAGTGGTGCGATCACGCTCACTGCAGCCTCAACCTCCCAGTCTCACGTGATCCTCACACCTTTCTAAGTTTACAACATTTTTTGGGCCAAGTATGGTAGCTCACACCTGTAATCCCAGCACTTTGGAAGGCAAAGGTGAACAGATTACTTGAGTTCAGGAGTTTGAGACCAGCCTGGGCTTTGTGGAGACCACGTCTCTATAAAACAAATACAAAAACTAGCCAGGTGTGGTGGCATGCGCCTTTAGTTCCAGCTCCTCAGGAGGCTGAGGTAGGAAGACAGCTTGACCCTGGGAGGCAGAGGTTGTGGTGAGCTGAGATCGCACCACTGCACTCCAGTCTGGGCGATAGCGAGACCCTGTCTCAAAAACACAAAATTTTTTTTGTAGAGGTAGGGCCTCTCCATGTTGCCCAGGCTGGTCTCAAATTCCTGGGTTCAGGTGATCGTCCTGCCTTGCCTCCCGAAAGACTGGGATTATAGGCATGACCACTGTGCCCAGCCTCAGCAGACCTTTGGAAGGCACTTCATGGATGCCAGTCCTGTTGTTACAGTGCTAGGTAAATGCATAAAAATACTGCATGAGACATTCTGTGTTCTCAAGAAATTCAGACTGCTGATTTCAATCTGGAACATGACACTTTATGAAGGAGGCAATAGAACAAAAAAAGGGCAAATTAGAGGATTAGTAATTAACAAAAGCTAATACTCAGGTCAGAATAGACTCTTGTTCAGTTTACAGGAGGAATTTAACCAAATGAGCTTCTGCAGAGAACCAGCATTAGGGTGGTGACCAGGCTGGGATACATACCTGTCATATCAGAAGTGGCCTGAGACTGGGTTTGAGAAGCAGTGGCAGATTTGGACTACTGAAAGCAGAATTAAGAGTCTGGTGGCATTGGGGGGAGATTAGTGCTGTGGAAGGCCTGCTCAGAGTCTCTCATGATGGGTGCATTTGGGAGGAGCTTCGCAGACATCAGAGGAGCTACAGAGAGTTTACACAGAGGGAGGAACCAGCTGCACCACCACTCAGGTTCCTTTCCATCTTAGCATCTCGTGAGCATAATTCAAAATGCACAGTTTGACTAAGTATGTGCAGATTGCACTCAGTTCGTGAATTCATTCCCATAATGTAGCCCAGCCCAAGTGTTAGCACTTCTTGTTTTTTTTTTTTTTTTGTTGTTGTTGTTGTTCATTTGTTTGTTTTTTTTGAGAAGAAGTCTCACTCTGTCACCCAGGCTGGAGTGCAGTGGAGCGATCTTGGCTCACTATAAGCTCCACCTCCCGGATCAAGCAGTTCTTCTGCCCCAGCCTCCCATGTAGCTGGGACTACAGGCACATGCCACCATGCCTGGCTAAGTTTTGTATTTTTAGTAGAGATGGGGTTTCGCCATGTTGGTCAGGCTGGTCTCGAACTCCTGACCTCAAGGGACCCGTGTGCCTTGGCATCCCAGAGTGCTGGGATTACAGGCTGAGCCACTGTGCCTGGCTGAGCACTTTTCTCATAGTCTTCTGCTAAGTATTTGCTTCTGTCAGCTGCCGGGCAGCAATAGTTTTCATATTTATTTGTGGTTGTCCTCCAGAACTTGGCCTTTAGTGTGGTATGTGTAGGATTTTGTTGATTCCAAGGGAGGGTAAAAAAATGCTGTGATCCCCAGAACCTAGGATGGCTGGGGTATTTTGTCTCTGAGGAATTTAATAACATTTTGTGGTCATTGCTGGAATCTTCCCAGACTCCTTTGATGGAAAGTAGGGACTGTGAGGGGAACTCCTGACTGGGCTTGTAGGCTGCCTTCTCAGAGCCCTACTTTATTAGTGACTTATTGGGCTACTAGAAATGACCACAAAAACTGAGGCCCCCACCCATACCATTTGTATCAGTTAAGACCCTGGAAATTCAGATGTAGAGGGAATTTTTAAAGAGCTCCTGGGAGTGCTGATGCCCTGCTGGACTGGGAGCCTCTGCTCCAGTGGAAGCAGCACATCCCCTCCAGGGGCTCCATTGCTTTAGGAACGCAGGTTCCCAGGCCCTGCCTCAGACCTGCCGACTCACAGTCAGCTCTCAGAGAGGCTTTTAGGTGATTGTCACATTCACCTAAGTGTGAGAAGCACTGTGCAGGCTTTGGGTGAGAGAGTCGGAGTTCATACCTTGCCTCTCTTTCTTCTTTCCCAGCTGCATGAACTTTACCAGGTTACTTGGTCTTTCTGAACCAGGACAGCAGCACATAAAGTGAGTACGATGGTGCAGGCCCCAATTCCTCAGCCACAATCCTGAAACCCCAGAGCCTCTGAAAATGGAATGTTTTTCATAGATTTGGTGCCACTTGGCCTGGACTTATTGAGGCTATTTATAATTTCTATTCCACTTAATACGAATATTTCATTATTTTACCACAGATTGTTAATTAACATTTTATCCCCCCCCCTTTTTTTTTTTTGAGAAGAGTCTTGCTCTGTTGCCCAGGCTAGAATCAGTGGCATGATCAAAGCTCTCTGCAGCCTTGAACTTCTGATCTCAAGTGATCTTCCCACCTCAGCCTCTCAAGTAGTGAGGACTACAATCTTGTGTCGCCAGATGCGGCTGATTTTTTAAATTAATTTTTTGTAAAGAAAGGGTTCTTCTCACTTTGTTACCTAGGCTAATCTCAGACTTCTAGACTCAAGTGATCCTCCCACCTCGGCCTCCCAAAGTGTTGGGATTACAGACATGAGCCACCACACCCAGTGAGTTAATGTGTTTTCTTATGGGTACTGCCTCAGACTTCCTCAGGAGTATTATATAATATATAATATATAAAATATACATACAATATTTCCTTTCTAAAATTCAAAAAATTCTGAACTCTGAAACACATCTGGCCTCGGTTTTGGGTAAGGATTATGGTGCTGTAGATACCCAGCTTATAGGTGGGTCAGTATATGCCATGTTAGTATGTTGGTATGTGTAGAAAACTCTTGGCAGTTAGCAGGCACCCAACAAATACAGCTATTTTTGTTTGTTTGTTGTGAGACAGTGTCTCACTCTGTTACCCAGGCAGAGGTGCAGTAGTACAATCACGGCTCACTGCAGCCTTGATTTCCTGGGTTCAAGTGATCCTCCCATGTCAGCTTCCCAAGTAGCTGGGACCACGAGTATGTGCCACCACACCTGGTTAATTAAAAAAATTTTTTTGGCCTGGTGCAGTGGCTCACGCCTGTAATCCCAGCACTTTGGGAGGCTGAGGTGGGTGGCTCACAAGGTCAGGAGATCCAGACCATCCTGGCTAACACGGTGAAACCCCGTCTACTAAAAATACAAAAAGTTAGCTGGGCGTGGTGGCGGGCGCCTGTAGTCCCAGCTACTCGGGAGACTGAGGCAGGAGAATGGCGTGAACCTGGGAGACAGAGCTTGCAGTGAGCCAAGATCGTGCCACTGCACTCCAGCCTGGGCGATGGAGGGAGACTCTGTCTCAAAAAAAAAAAAAAAAAAAAGATTTTTTTGAGATGGAGTCTCACTGTATTGCCCATTCTGGTCTTCAACTCCTAGCGGTCCTCCCACCTTGGCCTCCCAAAGTGCTGGAATTGCAGGCATGAACCATTGTACCTGGACTCACTCTTTTTTTTTTTTTTTTTTTTTTTTAAAGAAACTGTTTAAAGACATTTCAAGCTAAGAGCAGAAGTTGTGTTAGAAGGTGGCTGTATTAGTCCATTCTCATGCTGCTATGAAAAAATTCCTGAGGCTGGCCGGGCACAGTGGCTCACGCCTGTAATCCCAGCACTTTGGGAGGCCAGGGTGGGTGGATCATGAGGTCAGGAGTTCGAGACCAGTCGGGCCAAGATGGTGAAACCCTGTCTCTACTAAAAATACAAAAAAAAAAAAAAAAAAAAAAAAAAAAAGCTGGGTGTGATGGCAGGCGCCTGTAATCCCAGCTACTCAGGAGGCTGAGGCAGAAAAATCGCCTGAACTTGGGAGGTGGAAGTTTCAGTGAGCCAAGATTGCGCCACTGCACTCTAGCCTGGGCAACAGAGCAAGACTCTCAAAAAAAAAAAAAAAAGAAATACCTGAGACTGGGTAATTTATTAATATAAAGAGGTTTAATTGACTCAGTTCAGCGTGGCTGGGGAGGCCTCCTGAAACTTACAACCATGGCGGAAGGGGAAGCAAACACATCCTTCTTCACATGGTGGCAGCAAGGAGAAATGCTGAGCAAAGGGGGAAAAGCCCCTTATAAAACCATCAGATCTTGTGAGAACTCACTATCACAAGAACAGGATGGTGGAAACTGCCCCCATGATTCAATTGCCTCCCCCCAGGCCCCTCCTGTGACACATGGGGATTATAGGAACTACAATTCAAGATGAGATTTGGGTAGACACAGCCGTATCAGTGGCTTACGCTCCTGGCTTGGCCTCTTGGCAGGCTTTTTATAGAGAGAGTGGGATCCTTTTTCGGCATGAAGAACCTGTGTTCCTTAGAATTACAATCTTGGAATGTCAGCCCTTAGCTTCTTGTTTTTATTTTCACCCAGATGGTGCACATAAGGAGGCAGCATGAGGTGGGGTGGTGGCTAAGGGCGTGAGTGCTGGTGGCAGGCAGCCTGGTCTGAGTGACTGTGGGTCTTGGGCAGTTACCTTCCATGTGTCTCAGTTCTTTTACCTAGAAATAGGGATAATGGTACCTACCCCCTGGAGGTGTGAGATGGAAAGCATTTAACATAGGTAAGCTCAATAAAATTTAGCAGTTTTAGTTATTTAGGACCATAATGGATGTTAAGTGGGCCAGAAGTAGAATATTCTTTTTATTTATTTATTTATTTAATTTATTTATTTATTTTTATTTTTTTATTTTTTTGAGATGGAGTCTGGCTCTGTCGCCCAGGCTGGAGTGCAGTGGCCGGATCTCAGCTCACTGCAAGCTCCACCTCCCGGGTTCACACCATTCTCCTGCCTCAGCCTGCCAAGTAGCTGGGACTACAGGTGCCTGCCACCACGCCCGGCTAGTTTTGTTTTTGTATTTTTTAGTGGAGATGGGGTTTCACCATGTTAGCCAGGATGGTCTCGATCTCCTGACCTCGTGATCCGCCCGTCTCGGCCTCCCAAAGTGCTGGGATTACAGGCTTGAGCCACCGTGCCCGGCCTATTTTTTATTTTTTAAAGAGACAGGGTCTCACTCTGTTGCTTTGGCTGGACTCAAGCTCCTGAGCTCAAGTGATCCTCCTGCTTCAGGCTCCTGAGTAGCTGGGACTATAGGTGTGCACCCTGCAGCCAGCCAGAAGTGGAACATCTTGTTGGGGCTGGGCTCAGAGCTGGAGCTGGTGTCTGGCTCCGCTCGCTTCTGATTTCTCTTAGCCTCTGTCCTTCCCTTGCAAGCATCTGATGACTGCTGCATGTACCATAAAAACATGCAAAGATATAAATCTTGGTTTTGAGGAGGTGACCCTATGAAATTGACTAAAAAGTTGGGCCAGATATGGTGGTTGGCGCCTATAATCCCAGCACTTTGAGAGGCTCAGGCGGAGGATCGCTTGAGCCCAGGAGTTTGAGACCCTGTCTGAGAGAGAATTAGCTGGGCATGTTGGTGTGCACCTGTGGTCCCAGCTACTCGGGAGGCAGGGTGAGAGGGATCCTTCCAGGCTGAGACATGAGGGTTCTTTGAGCCCAGGAGGTCCATACTGCAGTGAGCCATGATTAGGTCACTGCATTCTAGCTTTGGTGACAGAGTGAGACTGTTTAAAAAAAAAAAGTTCAGAGAAATCATATGGTTGACTTGTGTGTGTCTACACAGACTCCCTTTTCTCTGTGGAGACAGAATCTTCAGTTCTCTGGGGTGTTCTTCAGATTCCCTTGCTCCCCGACTGACCTTAGGTAGGAAAATAATTGGGCCGTTTGGTGCACAGCAGATGAAAATTATCAGTATGTCCCTAGCTTTCCACTGTGAGGCCCCCATAGCAACAGAGGACAGTGGATGTGTGACTTGTACCCTTTCAGAGGGCCAATAATGCAGTATCCTAAAGCAGCCTTTTGTTTCTTTCTTTCTTTTTTTTTTTTTTTGAGACAGGGTCTCACTCTGTTGCCCAAGCTGGAGTGTCATGGCATGGTCTCAGCTCACAGGAGCATCAACCTCCCGAGCTCAAGTGATCCACCCACCTCAGCCTCCCGAGTAGCTGGAACTATAGGTGCAAGCCACCACACTGGATGATTTTTGTATTTTTTGTAGAGACAGAGTTTTGCTGTATTGCCCAGGCTGGTCTTGAATTCCTGGCCTCAAGTAATCATCTTGCCCCAGCATCCCAAAGTGCTGGGACCACAGGCATGAAACATCATACCCAACCCTGTTCTTGATACCTGGTTTTGTGGTCCTTTTAATCTAAAATTCATATGAATCTTGAGTTCTGCTGTATGATATGTAATACGTAATATATAATATATCTTCTAATATTACAAAAGTCTAAAAATCTTTCTGTGCACCAAAATTGATCCTCCAGGACAGAAAAAATGCCAGTGGTTCCTGTCTATAGCACCATATTTTGAGGAACACAAGGAAAGATTTTGACCTTCCCTGGACGTAGAAGAATTTGTATTGTGATTCACACATCTTTAATGCCTTAATTACTTGTCTTCAATTTTCTTTCCTTTTGGCCCTTAAGGGAGTATTTGTTCTACATGCATATTTGCTGCCCTTTGGTTTAGATAATTTAGATAATTGGCAACTAGTTTTGGTCTCATTATCAGACATTTTACTCTGGACACCCCATCACCAGTCCCATCATGGGGGAGTTTGGGGGCCAGGAGATTCACTGGATGGTTCTTTTCTGGTGTATGCTCTTCTTAGATAGGGAGGAAAAAGTTAAAACCTCAAAAACTCTGTGGTAAACTGATGTGGGAATCTGATACTAAAAATGTCTCAAGTGATTTAAAGTGTGTAAGAATTACTCACTTTTCTGTGGAGAGCGATGTGCATAAAGACAGTGACAGATGGAAGAGAATATCCAGATGAGACCCTCACTGCCCTCGGTGCGTGGATTGCAGGATGCTGGGAGCCCCCTTGTGTGGAGACTCACTGCTGGTCTCCAAGCCCTCCGTGGCTTCTGCTGTGGCTTAGTCATCGCTTCCCAAGATACTGTTGGGTTCTTCTCCCTGCTGGTGAGCAGGGAGGCACCAGGGAGCCCCTGCCTGCAGCCACCTCGGTGACTCCACCCAGTTTTATATGGGGAAAGAATGCTCTACCTGGCCACGTTTTCCTGTGTCCTGTTGAAATGAAGAGGTTAGTCATGCATTCCCTCAGCTAGAGCATGAGGCAGTCCTTCCAACGACTGTCCAATTAGACCCAGACTCTTCAAAGGAAATGTTTTCATGTTTTGATGTCATAGTTCAAAACCTCACTGGGATGGTTTGTGTGTGTACATACCTGTTTTTTAGTTTCACTAGAGGATGTCATTTGGGCTAGTTGTTTTTAAGTGAGCATTTCAAACTTAATTTGATTCCAGTTTCCTTGGTTATAGTTACAATGAAAGACCACTGGGTCTGGGACAGTGGTTCACATCCAGAGATGGAGTTGGTGGGATGAAGGGGGAGGTGCAGTTTTGTCCCCTAGGGGGCGTTTTGCAATGTGTGGAAACCTTCAGAAGTTGGGTGGGGGATGCCACTGCCATTGGTAAGTAGAGCCAGGGATGCTGTGAACACTGCAGCACTCAGCATCTACCTACAACAAAGAGTTTTTGGGTTCAAAATGTTAGTCGTGCCAAGGTTGAGACACCCTGACTTGGAAGTTGTTCATTCACGATACTCTTTTCTTGATTTCTTTTTTTTTTTTTTTTTTTGAGATGGGAGTCTCGCTCTGTTGCCCAGGCTGGAGTGGAGTAGGCGATCTCAGCTCACTGCAAGCTCCACCTCCCAGGTTCACGCCATTCTCCTGCCTCAGCCTCTCGAGTAGCTGGGACTACAGGGGCCCGCTACCACGCCTGGCTAATTTTTTGTATTTTTAGTAGAGACGGGGTTTCACCGTGTTAGCGAGGATGGTCTCGATCTCCTGACCTCGTGATCCGCCCGCCTCGGCCTCCCAAAGTGCTGGGATTACAGGCATGAGCCACCGTGCCCGGCCTCTTTTCTTGATTTCCAGTGAATGTATGACTGTTAAGATTTTATGTTTTCATAAGGTGAGGTACTTTCTACAGAAATTCAGTCTTTAGTCATTAAACAGCAGAGGGCACTTGGAGGCTAGAGTGTCCAGAAGTCCATCAAGCCAGTTTGGATAAACCCTTCCCAAACCCTGCCATAATTTACATCAAAACTTTAGTTAGCAGAATGGGAATTTTTGAGTAGATACCATTAGAAAAATAAAATAATTTTCCAGTTGTGGTTCCCAAGTTCCCCAAACTTATGTCCTTAGTCCAAGCTGCCCCTTGAGCTTCAGCTTCGGACCTGCATATTAACAACTATTGAGTCCTTGGTATGTGCTGGGCACCCTCCTACATGCCAGGGCATGGCAGGAAATGATATGGGCAGCTCCCTGTAGTCATGAGGCCTATGTTCTAAGGCAGGCCTTGAAGACAGGGAAGTCCGTGTGCTGATTCCAGAAGAATAGAGGGGGCCTGGCAGGGCTGGGGGGAGGTCAAGAGTGGAGTACTTCACATAGCTAGTCTCAGGGGGGCTCGTTGTCCTGGACCTGCGGACAAGGAGGCATTTTGTCCATAAACCTTGAGAGTGAGTGAATGGGGCATGACTGGGGCCACCAGGTGTTATTGCTTGAATGACACATAACCTGTCTCTAGTGGAGCTCTTGATTCCTCCCTACCCCCATCCAGATGCTAGAAGACTGGGGAGCATTTCTTGGTCCCTCTTCTTCTCTCACAATCTGTCATTGGTGCTCACTTCTGCACCCTGTTTTCCCGCGTGCCTGCTCCCCAGCCCAGGCAAGCCCTCTGCTGATGCCGGAGGCCCCAGCTTGTCTGTCCACTTCACCCTAGTTCTCTCCATGCCCTCCTCCACGCCGCTGTCAGAGCTTCTAAACATAGGTGGCCTCTTGCCCTTCCCTGGAAACCCTTTAGGGGCTCTGACTGCATTCAGTGCACCCTGCATTCCTCCTGACAAGGCCTTGCGTCTCACTCCTGCCCAAGTTCCAGCCCCAGGAGCCTGCCTGCCCAGGAGGCCGTGATCATTCACCCTGGCTACTGCCTGTCCTGCCTGCTGCTTTATCCTCCTTTTTCTAGGGGCCTGGGGCCTCAGTCTCCCCATGTCTGCACCTGGAGTCCTGTTGCCTGTGTCCTACAGTTTCCTCCTCAGCCATCCCCACAGGGCTGTGCCCCTTTCTAGTAGCCATCTTTATTTTCTTATTTTCTTGTGGAGATGGGGCCTTGCTATGCTGCCTAGGCCAGTCTTAATCTCCTGGCCTCAAGCAGTCCTCCTGCTTTGGCCATCTTTAGATGAGAAATCGCTCACCTGTGCTGCCTTTCACGTGGAGGATGGGTGGATGATTCACAGGGACCCGCCCTCCTTCCCGCAGAGTTGGGGTTTTTGTGTAGGGGATTTTTCTGTCAGTTATTTTTTCCTCACCTTTCAGAGGAGTAGTAAAAGAACTAAGCCATTAGTGGTAAGGCAGGAGGGCAGTGACCACCACAGCTCCAGGGGAGCTCTCTCATCCCTACAACTGGCAGATGTTCCACCCTGTTTTCATGGCGCACAGAAAGGTAGGCACATAGTGATGTGGTTAAGTAAGCTTTTGAAGTACAAGATGGTGAGTTAGTTGGCCTTTTTACGAAAAAGGAAATGGAAAACTAGCACCATGGTCTTGGCATAATTACTCCAACATGCAAATCAGCACTGGAAGGAAGTTGAGGCAGCATATGTCTGTGCTCCACTAGTCCTTAAGACACATCTGAAAGAAAGGAAATCTTATTTTGTTAGAGGCAAAGGAATACGTGGATGGAATGCATGGTCCAGGTGTTTATAACTGTATATTTATTTGGCGGTTGTTTTGGATGGACAGGAAGTGGGAGGGGAGGGCACAGAGAGTCGCTTTGGCCATGTCCCTGGTTTGCCACAGGCTGATACTGGAGCATTGCTAAGTTTCACAGTGGAAGATGGATGTGAAAGAAGAACACACTAGGCCAGGTGCAGTAGCTCACGCCTATAATCCCAGCACTTTGGGAGGCTGAGGCAGGCAATTCCCTGAGGTCAGGAGTTTGAGACCAGCCTGGCCAACATGGTGAAACCCCGCCTTTACTACAAATACAAAAATTAGCTGGGCGTGGTGGCACATGTCTGTGATCCTAGCTACTCGGGAGGCTGAGGCAGGAGAATTGCTTGAACCTGGGAGGCAGAGGTTGCAGTGAGCCGAGATTGTGCCACTGCACTCCAGCCTGGTTAGCAGAGCAAGACTCCATCTCAAAAAAAAAAAGAACCATACTAGTCAGGTGCTAGAGGGCTTCCCAGGAAGCCTCTGGGGGAAGGAAATGTCTGAGAAGTTATTTAAGAGGATTTGTTGGTAACAGAAAAACTTCCAGATTGGTCTAGAAGGTGGGCCCTAGCTGTAGACCCATTTTATAGGACATAACGTGAATATTAAAGGCACATTTTCAGTATTTGGGGAAAATATATCCTCTGAGTCGAATGACCGATGGCTGTTTCTAGAAAAATTTTAGTTGTCTTGAGTTTGGTGATAGATTGACCTTTTTTTTTTTTTTTTTTGGAGACAGAGTCTCATGCTGTTGCCCAGGCTGTAGTGCAGTGGCATGATCTTGGCTCACTGCAACCTCCACCTCCTGGGTTCAAGCGATTCTCCTGCCTCAGCCTCCTGAGTAGCTGGGATTACAGGTGCATGCCACCACACCTGGCTATTATTTATTTATTTATTTATTTATTTATTTATTTAGAGACCGAGTCTCACTCCCGAGCCTGGGTGCAGTGGCGCTATCTTGGCTTACTGTAGCCTCTGCCTCCCAGGTTCAAGTGATTCTCCTGCCTCAGCCTACCAAGTAGCTGAGACTACAGGTGCGTGCCACCATGTCCGGCTAATTTTTTGTATTTTTAGTAGAGACTGGGTTTCACCGTGTTAGGATGGTTTCAGTCTCCTGACCTCGTGATCTGGCTGCCGTGGCCTCTGAAATTGCTGGGATTACAGGCATGAGCCACCGCGCCTGGCCACACCCGGCTAATTTTTGTATTTTTAGTAGAGACGGGGTTTCATCAGTTGGCCAGTCTGGTCCCATACTCCTGACCTCTGGTGATCTGCCTCCCAAAGTGCTGAGATTACAGGCGTGAGCCACCGCGCCTGGCCTAGATTGACTTTTTTAAAGCTCTGTGTCTCCTGGAAATGGAATGTATCCCAAATGAGGATTATTTTTAAGCTTTATAATAAAATCTTTCACAGCATAGACTTTTAAAGACCATGTGTAGACAAGAACAGATCTTTAAAGGGAAACCTCAGTTTGGCTTTTGAAAGTTCATCTGATTGAAATTAAACTGATGAAACTTACTCCATCCATGCATTACCAAAAACAAGTTCTTCAGCTACTTAAGAAACACTTCTTATGGAAAATGTTTAAGTAAGCGATTTGAAATTCAACATATGCTACTTAAAAGATATCAATTGAAAAGATTCACAGATGAAGCATTTTTTTATATTATTATTATTTACAGGTGATATGGAAGACAGAAATAGATTTCTCACCTTTAAAGAACATGTAGTCTCCAGAGTGGGGAGGCCAGACTTGCAGACAGTGTGAACTGTAGACAAGACGTGGTACTGTAATTAGTAATCGTGATAGTAATAGAGGCAGAAACAGAATGGGAGGAAGGGACATTGGAGCTCGGCATGGGAGTAGTGGTGTCTAAAACAGATCGGCAAACTATAGGTCTAATAATAGTTTTTATGTGTTTAAAGGATTGTAAAAATAAGCAAAGAATATGTGACCCATGAAACATAAAATATTTACTGTCTGGTTCTTTATGGGAAAAAAGTGCCAACTCTTGGCTTAAATTTTACCAAAAAACAAACAAACAAAAAAACTCCCAAAAAACTGTAATGTTTAAGCAGGAGTTTTACAAGAGAAAGAATTTTGATCTTGAGGGCATTGGGTGAGGATGGGGCGGTGCAGTGGGAGGGAGAGGATAGATACTGTTCATCACACCAGTGCAATCGGCTGTGGCGGGAATGTCGGGTGGCCTCAGTGTGTGGTGAGGACAGTGATCATGGCCCCTCTTACAAGTTGAAGCTCAGTTCTGGAGTGGTGGACCATCAGAAGCTTATAAGTAGGAGAACGTCATTGTCATAAATTAGAGTTAATTGTGAGAAATTCAAGTAAGTATTCCATTGTTTTCTGCGATGTGCTCTCCTGAACTTTTAAAGTAGTTCTTCAGAAGTTATGGCACTGTTCACAAGACGCTGGCTCTGTGGTCTTTGACATGCAGATGGGCACAGAATTCCTGACTTAAGGCTAAAGATTTATCTTTAGCTTATCATGATATGGGCTTATCATGATTGTTTTGATCAGTAGCAAGACATCTGTGAAATCTCAGTGATCCTATAAATTGAGGAATCTGAGAGAATCAAGAGAAAGACAACGATTCTTGCTGATGTCAGTAACTGTATTTCAGCCGTTAAACTTCTGCACGGAGAAGGTCAGTGTTGTCTGCTGTGTCAGCATCAGCCTACCTGGGTGTGAATGTATTCTTTGGGAGATGAAATGTAGAAAAGGTACCCCAAGTCTGTTAGACATTCTGGATTCCCAGAAATAAGACATCTCTGAGGGTAGAACCTTTACAGTCACTTATATCCGGAAGGAATTCTTCTAGGAGAAAGCTGAGTAAAGGTATCTTAACTTTGTATGTATACCCAGAGAAAACACATAAAGATAAAATAATTTTCCTCATTATCCCCACACCATTAGCATCTTGGTGTATAGTCTTTGCATCTTTTTTCAGTATGTATGCACTTAGATCATCTCGTAGGACTCTGGGCCCATGCATTTTACACTTTGTATCTCACTGTGGAGTAGAGGACAGCCTGATCTTAAGGGGATGCGGAATTGCTGCATCCCCATGATTTTTACTGCTTTGATTCTCCTAATGAGCCCTGTTGCTGCTGTCTGTATTAGCACCTTTCTGAGCAAACAATGGGCACCTTTTTTTTTTGTTTTCTTAAGAGAGACAGAGGCTTGCGATAGTTTGCTGAGAATGATGGTTTCCAGCTGCATCCATGTCCCTACAAAGGACACAAACTCATCCTTTTTTATGGCTGCATAGTATTCCATGGTGTATATGTGCCACATTTTCTTAATCCATTCTGTCACTGATGGACATTTGGGTTGATTCCAAGTCTTTGCTATTGTGAATAGTGCTGCAGTGAACATACGTGTGCATGTGTCTTTATTGCAGCATGATTTATAATCCTTTGGGTATATACCCAGTAATGGGATGGCTGGGTCATATGGTACTTCTAGTTCTAGATCTCTGAGGAATCGCCATACTGTTTTCCATAACGGTTGAACTAGTTTACAATCCCACCAACAGTGTAAAAGTGTTCCTATTTCTCCACATCCTCTCCAGCACCTGTTGTTTCCTGACTTTTTAATGATTGCCATTCTAACTGGTGTGAGATGGTATCTCATTGTGGTTTTGATTTGCATTTCTCTGATGGCGAGTGATGACGAGCATTTTTTCATGTGTCTGTTGGCTGTATGAATGTCTTCTTTTGAGAACTGTCTGTTCATATCCTTTGCCCACTTTTTGATGGGGTTGTTTGTTTTTTTCTTGTCACCGCATGTTCTCACTCATAGGTGGGAACTGAACAATGAGATCACTTGGACTCGGGAAGGGGAACATCACACACTGGGGCCTATCATGGGGAGGGGGGAGGGGGGAGGGATTGCATTGGGAGTTATACCTGATGTAAATGATGAGTTGATGGGTGCTGACGAGTTGATGGGTGCAGCACGCCAACATGGCACAAGTATACATATGTAACAAACCTGCACATTATGCACATGTACCCTAGAACTTAAAGTATAATAATAAAAAATAAATAAATAAATAAATTAATTAATTAAAAAAAAAAGAGAGACAGAGTCTTGCTATGTTGCCTCAGGCTGGAGTGCAGTGGCTGTTCACAGGTGCTGTCATACTGCCCTGGATTATAGTACACTGCAGCCATGAACTCCTGGGCTCAAGCAGTCTCCGCCTCAGCCTCCTGAGTAACTGGGACAATAGACCCGCGCCGCCATGCCTGGCTCTTGACCGTTCCCACACGCCACACCTACAAGGAGCTGTTTGCACTGTGGGCTGTTTGTGGTTTTTTTTTTTTTTTTTTTGTGCAGAGGTCAGATGTCTTAGTGCAAAGGTGATGAAGGCCTTCATTACAGTCTCTCAATTTGACTCTCAGTTTGATCTGAAGTTGCTAAGATGAGCTGACATTGTGAGGAGGATACTGCTACAGCAGTTGTGTGTGTTGTGTGTGTATGTGTTTGTACAAACAGTGTCTCACTCTGCTGCCCAGGCTGGAGTACAGTGGTGCAATCATAACTCACTGTAACCTTGAACTCCTAGGCTCAAGTGATCCTCCTACCTCAGCCTCCTGAGTAGCTAGGACTGTAGGCTTGTGCCACCGTGCCTGGCTTTTTTTTTTTTTTTTTTTTTTTTGTACAGACAGGGTCTTGCTGTGTTGCTGAGGCTGGTCTCAAACTCCTGGCCTCAAGTGGTCTTCCTGCTTCAGCCTTCCAACACACTGGTATTACAGGAGTGAGCCACAGCACCTGGCCTGAAAGGCCTATAACTATATATTATTGTTAACTGTAGTCATGCTACAGTGCTATAGAACACTAGAGTGTGTTCCTATCTAGCTCTCTCCCCATTTTTCCCATCCTCCTTCCCTTCCTAACCTCTAGTATTTGTGTTTACTTTTTACTTCTGTGAGACCAACTTTTTTTAGTTGTGTGTGTTGTGTGTGTGTTTGTACAAACAGTGTCTCAGCTCATTACAACCTCCGCCTCCCAGGTTCAAGCGATTCTCCTGCCTCAGCCTCCCGAGTAGCTGGGATTACAGGCATGTGCCACCTCACCTGGCTAATTTTGTATTTTTACTAGAGACAGGGTTTCTCCATGTTGATCAGACTGGTCTCAAACTCCTGACCTCAGGTAATCTGCCTGCCTTGGCCTCCCAAAGTGCTGGGATTACAGGCATGAGCCACTGTGCCCGGCATGTATTTTTGATAATAGCCATTCTAACTGGGGTGAGATGATACCTCATTGTGGTTTTGTTTTGCATTTCCTTGGTGATAGTGATACTGAGCATTTTTTGTATATTTGGCCATTTGTATGTCTTCTTTTTAGAAATGTCTGTTCAGATAATCTCCCCCCGCCCCAGGTTTTTTTTTTTTTTTTTTTTTTTTTTTGAGATGGAGTCTTACTTTCTCACCCAGAATGGAGTGCAGTGGTGTGATCTTGGCTCACTGCAACCTCCGCCTCTGAGGTTCAAGTGATTCTCCTGCCTCAGCCTCCCGAGTAGCTGGGACTACAGGCACGTGCCACCATGCCCGGCTAATTTTTGTATTTTTAATAGAGATGGGAGTTTGCCATGTTGGCCAGGCTGGTCTTGAACTCCTGATCTCAGTTGATGCACCTGCCTTGGCCTCCCAAAGTGCCAGGATTACAGGCGTGAGCCACCCACCTGGCCAATTTGCCAATTTTTTCATTGGATTTTTTTTTTTTTTTGCTATTGAGATGTGTGAGTTCCTTGTATATCAGTCCCCTGTTGGATGAATAGTTTGCAAATACTTTCTCCCATTCTGTAGGTTGTCTTTTCATTCTGTTGTTTCCTTTGTTTTGCTGAAGCTTTTCAGCTTGATATAATCCCATTCATTTATGTTTGCTTTTGTTGTCTGTGCTTTTCAGTTCTTACTCATAAAATCTTTTCCCTTGGGAGGCTGAGGCGGGCGGATCACGAGGTCAGGAGATCGAGACCATCCTGGCTAACACGGTGAAACCCCATCTCTACTAAAAATACAAAAAATTAGCTGGGCGTGGTGGCGGCCGCCTGTAGTCCCAGCTACTGGGAGACTGAAACAGGAGAATGGCGGGAACCCGGGAGGCGGAGCTTGCAGTGAGCTGAGATCGCGCCACCGCACTCCAGCCTGGGCGACAAAGCAAGACTCCATCTCAAAAAAAAAAAAAAAAAATCTTTTCCCAGACCAATGTCATGAAGCATTTCCCATATGTTTTCTAGAAGTTTTATCATTTGGGTCTTATATTTAGGTCTTTGATTCATTTTTAGTTCATTTTTATATAGAATGAGAGGTGGGGATCTAGTTTCTATTTTCATTCTTCTGCATATGGATATTTAATTTTCACAGCACCATTTGTTGAAGGGACTGTCCTTGAAATCCAATGAATGTTCTTGGCACCTTTGCCAAAAATCAGTTGGCTGTAGATATGCAGGTTAATTCCTGGGTTTTCTATTCTGTTCCATTGGTCTGTGTGTCTATTTTTATAGACACACACCAGTTGTTTTATAGACCAGTACCGTGTCGTTTTGCTTACTACAGCTTTGTAGTGTATTTTGAGTTTTGGTACCTCCAGCTCTCTTCTTTATGCTCAGCATTGCTTTGGCTATTTGGGGTCTTTTGCGGTTTCATACAAATTTTAGGATATTTTTTCTATTTCTGTGAAGAATGTCATTGGTATTTTGATAGAGATTGCTCTTTTAATTATGTTGATTTCTTTTTTTTTTTTTTCCCCGAGGCAGGGTCTCACTTCATTACCCAGGCTGAAGTGCAGTGGCGTGATCACAGCTCAAGGCAGCCTCAACCTCCTGGACTTAGGTGATCCTCCCACCTCAGCCTCCCAAGTAGCTGGGACTCTAGGCACATGCCACAACATCTGCCTAATTTTTTGTACTTTTTTTTTTTTTTGTAGAGATGGAGTTTTGCCATGTTGCCCAGGCTGGTCTCAAACTCCTGAGCTCAAGCGGTCCACCCACCTCAGCCTCCCAGAGTGCTGGGATTATAGGCATACGCCACTGCGCCTGGCCTCTTTTCGATTTCTTGATGGTGTTCTTTGATGTACAAAAGTTTTTAACTTTAAATGAAGTCCAGTTTATCTACTTTTTCTTTGGCTTATTTTGCTTTTGGTGTCTTGTCTTGTCTTTTTTCTTTTCCATTTGTTCGTTCCCTCCCTCCCTCCCTCCTTTCTTTCTTTCTCTTTCTTCCTTCCCCTGCCTGCCTCCCTCCCTTCCTTCCTTCCTTCCTTCCTTCCTTCCTTCCTTCCTTCCTTCCTTCCTTCCTTCTTCCTTTCTTTCTTTCTGTCTCTCTCTCTCTCTCTTTCTTTCTTTCTTTTTCTTTCTTTCTTACAGGTTCTTGCACTGTTGGCCAGGCTGTAGTGCAGTGGCACGATTGTGGCTCACTGTAGCCTTGACCTCTAGAGCTCAAGTTATCCTACTGCCTTAGCCTCCTGAGTAGCTAGGGCTACACGTGATACCATTATGCTTGGTTAATTTTTTGAATTATTTTTTGTAGAGACAGAGTTTTACTATGTTGCCCTAGCTGGTCTCAAACTCCTGAGCTCAAGCAGTTCTCCTGCTTCAGCCTCCTAAAGTGTTGGGATTACAGATGTGAGCTACTGTTCCTGGCTTGAAGTCATTTCTAAGAAACCATTGCCTAATCCAGGGTTGTGAAGATTTACATCTTTCTTCTAAGAATTATATAGTTTTAGTTCTTTTCTGCTGTGATCATGTGTGTATGTATTGGTTTTTTATTTTTATCTTTTTAAGAGACTGGGTCTTGCTATATTACCAGGCTGGAGTGCAGTGGTTATCCACAGGCATGATCATAGTGTACTGCAGCCTTGAATACTTGGGCTCAAGTGTTCTTTCTTCTTTAGCTTCCCAGGTAGTTAGGACTACAGTACATAACTGTGCCTGGCTTATCGTGTGATCTAGTTTGAGTTAATTTTTTTTTTT
Organism: Macaca fascicularis; assembly: GCF_037993035.2. Taxonomy (NCBI): domain Eukaryota; kingdom Metazoa; phylum Chordata; class Mammalia; order Primates; family Cercopithecidae; genus Macaca; species Macaca fascicularis. The sequence goes on from NC_088381.1 coordinate 170,962,301, forward strand.
TTTTTTTTGGCACGGAGTCTTGCTCTTTTGCCCAAGCTGGAGTACAGTGGCGCGATCTCAGCTCACTACAAGCTCTGCCTCCCGGGTTCACACCATTCTTCTGCCTCAGCCTCCTGAGGAGCTGGGACTACAGGCGCCTGCCACCACACTCAGCTAATTTTTTGTATTTTTAGTAGAGATGGGGTTTCACCGTGTTAGCCAAGATGGTCTTGATCTCCTGACCTCATGATCCGCCCGCCTCTGCCTCCCAAAGTATTGGGATTACAGGCATGAGCCACCGCGCCTGGCCTTGAGTTAATTTTTATGGTGTGAGATAGGGGTCCAGTTTCATTCTTTTACATGTGTATATTTACATTTTGTAGTTCATTTGTTGAAGGGACTATTTGTATTACTCTATTCTCGTACTGCTATAAAGAAATATCCCAGACTGGGTAGTTTTTAAAGGAAAGAGGTTTAATTGATTCACAGTTTTACATGTCTGGGGAGGCCTCAGGAAACTTACAATCAAGGCAGATGGGGAGGCAGGCACGTCTTACATTGCAGCAGGCAAGAAAGAGTGTGTGTGAGTGCAGGAAAAACTACCATTTATAAAACCATTAGATCTCGTGATAATTCACTCACTATCATGAGAACAGCATGGGGAAACCACCCCTATAATCCAGTCACTTCCCTCCCTTGACACATGGGGATTACAATTCGAGATGAGATTTGGCTGGACACAGAGCCAAACCGTATTACTATCCTTTCTCCATTGCATAGTCTTGGTGCCTTTATCAAAAATGTATTGACCGGCCGGGCGCGGTGGCTCAAGCCTGTAATCCCAGCACTTTGGGAGGCCGAGACGGGCGGATCATGAGGTCAGGAGATCGAGACCATCCTGGCTAATACGGTGAAACCCCGTCTCTACTAAAAAAAATACAAAAAAAAAAAACTAGCCGGGCGAAGTGGCGGGTGCCTGTAGTCCCAGCTACTCGGGAGGCTGAGGCAGGAGAATGGCGTGAACCCGAGAGGAGGAGCTTGCAGTGAGCTGAGATCCGGCCACTGCACTCCAGCCTGGGTGACAGAGCAAGACTCTGTCTCAAAAAAAAAAAAAAAAAAAAAAGTATTGACCATAAAAAACACCTATTGACCATAAATATAAGGGCTTATTTTTGGACTCTAAATTCTATTCTTTTTTTTTTTTAAGAGACAGGGTCTCACTCTGTTTCCCAGGCAAGAGTGCAGTGATGCCATCTCAGTTCACTGCAACCTGCGCCTCCTGGGCTCAGGCGATCCTCTCACCTTAGCTCCCCAAATAGCTGGGACTACGGGCACATGCCACCACCCTTGGCTAATTTTTGTGTTTTTTGTAGAGATGGGGTTTCACCATTTTGGCCAGGCTGGTCTCAAACTCCTGAGCTCAAGCAGTCCGCCCTTTTCAGCCTCCCAAAGTGCTAGGATTACAAGCATTAGCTACCATACACTGATTATACAGGCCATAGTCTGGCCCCACACACCAGATTCTGAAGATTAAGTGTGGTGAAAAAAAATGCAAAATATCCTGTTAATAATTTTTTTATAATATTACATGTTGAAATGATAAAGTTTAATATTGCATTAAATAGTACACAGTAAATTTTACTGACTTCTTTTTACTCTTTAAGTGAGGCTGCTAGGAGATTTAAAATTATTTTTGTGATTCTCATATTTCTGTTGGACCAGAGGTATTTTTTAATAGCATGACATTCTGTTATATGGTCGATTATATAATGATCATATGATTGTGTCAGTTTCTTGATTCGGTTCTCTGTTGTTGGACTCTTAGGTTGTTTCCAGTCTTCTCTGTTTTCTACGGTACTGTGATGAATGACACTGTGGATGGGTGGTCATGCACTCCTGTGCCTGCTGTCGGGACGGAGCTCATAAGGAGGACCTGGGAAACATTTGCTGCACTTCTGAATCTAGTGCATGCAGACTTTTGTGTTAGTTGTTGAATGAGTTAATGAATACTTTATTTATTTTTTGAGACAGGGTCTCTCTCTGTTGTACAGGTTGGGATGCAGTAGTAAGATCACGGGCCCACTACAGCCTCAACCTCCTGGGCTCAAGCAGTCCCCCCACTTCAGACTTCTGAGTAGCTGGGCCCACAGGCACACACCATGCTTGGCTAATATTTTAATTTGTGTAGAGACAGGGTCTCCTTGTGTTGTCCAGACTGGTCTCAAACTCCTGGGCCCAAGCCATTCTCCTGCCTCAGCCTCCCAAAATGCTGGGATTATAGGTGTGAGCCACCGTGCCTGGCTGAATACTTTCATGTTAACCAACAATAAGGTTTTAAAATAAGGCTGTAAACAAATATTGATTGAGCCCCTCACAATGAGTCAGGTAGTTTCAAGGTGTGGGAACACGGTGGTGAATGAGTTCAAATTTGGGCCCTTTTGAAGGTCTGGAGGGATAACTTGGGGGAGAGGGATAGTCAACAAACCAATACATATGTCAGTTAATGCTAAATAGTTGTGTTAGGAAGGAAAACCAGACAGACTCTGGCTAGAGTCATGTGATGAGAGAACTATCCTAGGAGAGTCTCAGGGAAGGCCTTTTTGAGCAGGTAGCATTTGAGTAGGGACTGAAATAATCAAGAGGGAGGGAGCTGTGTTAAGATCTGGGAGAAGGGTGTTTTAGGCGGGAGGATCAGGGTGTACAAAGGCCTTGAAGTGGGAATATGCTTGGCATATCTGAGGAACAGCAGGGAGGACCCTGTGGGTAGAGCTTTGGTGAGAAGTGGTTGGATTTGGAATGTATCTTGAAGACGGAGCTGACCATCTTTGCTGATGGATTGGATGTGTGGCATGTGAGGAAGGGGGTCCTTTATGATCTAAGGAATTGGATGGTGCCATTTACTGAGCCAGGGATTGCCAGAGGCAGATCAGAGAGGAAGAGGTACTAAGGGCCCAGTGTTGGACCTGTTAGGTTTGAGATGCCTTTTTGATGCTCAAGTGGAGATGTTGAGTTGGTTATTGGATATACACGTCTGGGGGAATTACAGGGGAAGGGGTGCTGGAGATATATTTGAGAGTTATGAAAAGCTGTTTGGGCATCAAGCAGGATGGGTGAGACTTGACCACTGGATTTTGCAACTTGAAGGTCTTTGGGGACTTGGACAGGAGTGGTGTCAGGAGGCGTTTATGACAGGCAGAAGCTTTCACGGGGTATGGGGTGTGTGTGTTCACAGCTTCTTGAAAGAGTTTTCTTTAAAGTAGAATGATGGGGGAGTGGGGGTGCTGAGGACACGTTAGCACTTACCTGTGCTCTGGAAGGGAGGGTGTCCAGGAGGGAGGTTGACGGAGGAAGGACTAGGATCCAGTGCCAGAGTAGAGGGTGGACCTTGCTCGTGGGATCTGGAGGGAGGGCAGAGTAGACAGGCAGGCCTTCCTTTCAGCAGTGGAAGGAGGAGAAAATACCAGCTTGCTCCTTTCCAAAAGCTGAGAGTAAGGGTGACAAGGGGGAAAGGGGTATGGTAGGTATGTTATGGAGCTAAATGTGAAGTTTGCGTGAATTTTGAATACAAAATGTAATACTTCATATCCATTGAGTTGCTTCAAAGTGCTTATCCTTAGGGTTCTCTCTGCTGTGCCTTTGGGGGTACTTTGGTGCAAAAGTTTGAGAAGCCACTTCATTATTGTAGTCTATTGTTACGTTGTTAAATCTCACCCAAGTGAGTATTTAACCTTGAAGAGTTTGAGACTCACTGACCCGTTTTGTTGTCTATACTAGAGCTTTTGCAGCTGCTGCAAACACCCTCCATTTGTGCATCTTAATAGTTGTTTGGCAGTCACTTCATTCTGCACTGGGGAGGCTGGAGAGGGGTGGGGAGCTGTGGGGTGTCTGGAGGTAGTATGGAGAGCTCAGGATTCCCACCCTTTCAGAAATGAGGTGGTAGAGGCAGGCAGGGCCTACTAGGCTTCTGAAGCAGACTCGCCAGGGACATTTTAGTGACCTTTTCCCCTGTGTTCTCAAAACACCTTTACAAATACACCATTTGTCTTTAATTCTGGCAGGGTGGTTTGCGTGAGCTGGGGGTAGTGCTGTTAGCCAAACTTTCACAATATTTAACAATCAGTAGAGATGAAAAGCTGTTTGGCTTCTTTCCCATCGATCACACAGCCTGCTTTTTCTTTTTGTACAATTTTAGTATGATTAACCCTCCCACCCGCATTAAAGTTCTTCAGCCTTCTTAGTAGAAAGCTCTGTGAAGTTCGATTCCCCCACGGAAGTTACTACATGGAGCGGAAGCGTTTAAGAAATCAGATCTTGCCTTTCTTCTTGTGGACAGATCAGGTGGCTGAGGCCTAGAGGGAGCTTGATTTGAGATGAGTAGTTCTTATGCCTGACTAGGTCAAATAGCGACTTACTCTTCTTCACACTTAATCAAATCCTCACTCTCTAACTGAAACTTTGTACCCTTTGACCAGTACCTCTCCTTTCCCCGCTCCCCCGCCCCCAGCCTCCATAACCACTGTTCTACTCTTCACTTCTTCACCTTCTACTTTCTTAGATTCCACATATAAATAAGACCATGTGGTATTCGTCACCTATTTCACTTAACGTAATGCCCTCCAGGCTCATCTGTGGCCATGGATGATAATCATGTATTGTATATTTAAAAATTGCTAAAGAGTAGATCTTAAATGTTTTCATCACAAGAAAAGTAACTTGGTGAGGTGATGGATAGATTAACTAGTTTGAGTTAATCATTTCACAATGTATACATAGATCAAAGCACCCCATTGTATCTTATAAATATATACAATTATTTTTGTCAATTAAAATTTTAAAAAATTGCAAGAGGCTGAGGTGAGGTTACAGTGAGCTGTGATCATGGCACTGCACTCCAGCCTGGGTGACGGAGCAAGACTCTGTCTCTTAAAATAAATAAATAAATAAATAAATAAATAAATTTAACAATTAATTTAAAAAAATCCCAACTCTTCCATCACCCAAGCCCTGCATCCTTCTCCCTTCCCCCAAGACCCCCTCCCCTGCCACTGTGCTCTGATTCCTAGAGCAGTGTGTCCCTGTCCTGCCACTCTTGCTGTGCCTCTGGCTGTCGCTGTTCCTTGGGTAGCTTCCCCATTACTCCTCAGGGGCTTCCCTGGCCACCCTCTGCTCGGGCCCCTCTTGAGTGTTGCATCAGCACCTTTCCTGCCTTCACCCACCAGCCACAGCTTGTGTTTGCCGTGTGAGCCAGAGCACTTGTTTGTCACCTCACAGTCTTCCCCTCCGTGAGGGCAGGGACTGCAGTCTTGCTTTCATTCTTGCTTTCATGCCGTCTCCCCAGCTGTGGGTGAGGTGTGTGCACATACGCTCAGCATGTTTGTAGAATGAACACATGTATAAACTAGACTTTGAATGCAGATTATTGTTCTCTCCTGGCCATTAAAGGTGCTTCTTCCTGCTGCCCATTTACATCTCAGGTGTTACCGTCTCTGGCCAGTGCCTGCCCTGTTGTTGTCATCTAACAGTCATGGGACCACACCTTTGTGACTCTCAGGGCCAGAGGTGTTTGGGAATGTGGAATTTTTGAGATTTTTAGAGCAGAAATAGTGAAAGTACCGTATATTATAGAATATCCTAGGCAGCACCATATAATCAAGCACATTAAGATTTTTGCAGCAAAGTATATGAATATTCACACTAAGTGGGACAGTGAGACTATGAATAGCTTCACATCAGATCAGGGCATACTGCCAAATGAGTTATGAACATGCTTTCAGTTTTCAGAGAGCTTTTTGGATTTTCGAATTGCAGAGAAGGGATTATGGACCTGTCTTAGCATCTGCTTGTCACGCATTATGCAGCGTGCTGAAATACAAAGGAAGAAAACATCACGCCTGCCCTCCCGTGTAGGGGGTGGGGGGTCACCACATGCGGGTGATGAGCCCATGCTGGGAGGGCACTCCCGGCAGGTCCTGGTGTTCTCCCTGTCATCTCCCCCTTTCCTTTGAGAGCGTGCTCTACAGGTGCGGTTTCAGGTGAGCCACATGGGGGGCTGGCAGAAGGGGCACTGCATCGTGACACAGGGTCAAGTGTATTCCTCTCAGAGTGTAGAGGTAACGGTTCTGGATCACCTGGATCCTGCCCTTGGGTCTGACTGCCTGGGTCCAAGGAGGAAAGGGCCGACTCCAGATGATGCTGCAGACCAGGAGCACTGCCTTCACTTCCTAACCTTCTGCAGTTGGGCGCCGGGGCCCCCTGTCTGCAGTCACACACTCTGCCCTCTTAGCTGGGCCTAGAGCTTTAAAGATTAACTAGATTCAACATAACGTTTCTTTGACTTTTTAAATACAATGAGTATAGTTTTATTTTAATGTTTTTCAGATGCATTTTGATGTAGGTAGGTACCTTTACATTTTAAACATTTATTTGCTTTCTGAAATGGGACCAGCACATATACATACATACATACACACACACACACACACACACACATATATATATATATATATTTTTTTTTTTGACAGGGTGTTCTTGCTCTGTCACCCAGGCCAGAGTACAGTGGTGCAATCACAGCGCACTGCAGCCTCAATCTCCTGGGCTCAAGTGATCCCGCTACTTCAGCCTCTTGAGTAGCTGGGGTTATAGGCACCCACTACCACACTTGGCTAAGTTTTAAAAAATTTTTTTGTAAAGATGTGGTCTCACTATGTTGACTAGGCTGGTCTTGAACTCCTGGGTTCAAGCAGATCCTCCTGGCTCAGCCTCCCAAAGTGCTGAGATTACAGGCATGAACCACCACACCCTCCTGGTACCTGCATTTTGAAAATGTTTCATTGCCAAGGCTGCGGGGAAGTCTGCCCTTTTTTATTAGAAAATGAAGAGCTAATTCTGAAATATGCCTACTAAATATGCATATCTCAAGCACTTTGTGAAAGGATGTAGGGTGAGATAGTCTGTTCCTGAAGCAAATATCACTGTGTGTTCGTTCCATTATTTCCGAAGTGTTTCTGTCGCCTTTGATAAATTGTGTAGAATGTATTAAGTCTCATCTGAAAATGTATATTAAAGATTGTTCTTTTAATTTAAAATGATTTGTCCAAGGTACTTAATGAGTCAAAGTTTAATGAACCACGACACTATTAGTAACACCATCTCAATCTTTCAGATTTTATAAAAGATATTACAGTTTTCAGAAGGTTGAGAATCGTCTTTTGTAATGTATTTTAAGATAGTTAAGAATAGAGTTTATATAGTTAAGATTAGGATTTGTATTGCAAAAACTCCCTTCAAGATGCATTTTGGGCCTTTATGAGCGAGTAATCATGACAGGACAGAGTGGCTTCACCCACAGTTTTGTGGTTAATATTTGCAAGTCGTTTATTTAACAAGGTTGAAAAGAGGCTCCCTGGTGTCTTTTATAATTACCCTTTTCTGGGGACCAACTTACAAGTAAAAAATATCTGGTGGTATTATCTTTGCTTCAGATGTATTATGTTTATGGAATTGGAAATGTTTGATTTCTTAGTGTGTGTGTGTATCAATGGATTATGTTGTTTAAAAGTGTTTGCATCTGTATTGCATGTATAAACATGTCTGTTTCCAAGTGTGGCCTTTAAAACACTGAGGGTTTTGTGGCTGGGCGCGGTGGCTCATGCCTGTAATCCCAGCACTTTGGGAGGCTGAGGCAGGCAGATCATGAGGTCGGGAGTTTGAGACCAGCCTGGCCAATATGATGAAACCCCGTCTCTGCTAAAAATATAAAAATTAGCCGGGTGTGGTGGCGTGTGCCTGTAATCCTAGCTATTCGGGAGGCTGAGGCAGAAGAATCGCTTGAACTCGGGAGGCGGAGGTTGCAGTGAGCCGAGATTGTGCCACTGCACTCCAGCCTGGTCGACAGAGCGAGACTCCATCTCAACATAAGATAAAATAAAATAAAATAAAAATACTGAGAGTTTTTTAAAAGGTCATAATAGAAACATTTTATGTGTTTTAATTGTTTAAATGTTTTCTTTCGGATTAAAAAAAACCTGAATGTAATCTGGGAAAATGTTAAATGGCTGCAGCACTATAAGATTTTCCACAGAAATGTGTTATTCACAGTGAAGCACAATGGGAAGACTCCATTAGCACTTTAGATGGTATCATAACTTTGGAAAAACCATTTCACCATGCGAGTATTTACAAAAACTGAAGCCGTCCCTGTGAGGTTTTGACAGAGCTTAGCTATATAGGTAGTAAGTGACGCAGTGCTGAAAACAGTCTTAAATTACCTATGTCAATATGCAGATTTTCTCTATTTAGTATTTTAACTATGAATTTACCAATCTGAGTAACTTGAAATGCAGTATCATAAAAAGAATCAGATCTACCAAACTGAAAATGTGTGCGTATCTAAAGTAGTTTCTTTTCTTGATTTTGGTTAAGTTAACAGAAGTATCTTCACATCTGTAATTTCTGGTAAGTTAATGAGAACACGCTGAACTTTTGGGTCACAATAAATTTTCCCATTATGTAAAATATTTTACACACCGGTTGACTCATTGTGAATTGTGAGTCGACATGATTCTCTTCCTGCGGAAAATAGAAACACATGCTGGCCGGGCACGGTGGCTCATGCCTGCAATCCCAGCACTTTGGGAGGCGAAGGTGGGCGGATCACCTGAGGTCAGGAGTTTGAGACCAGCCTGACCAACGTGGAGAAACCCTGTCTCTACTAAAAATACAAAATTAGCCAGGCGTGGTGGTGCATGCCTGTAATCCCAGCTCCTCAGGAGGCTGAGGCAGGAGAATTGCTTGAACCTGGGAGGCAGAGGTTGCTGTGAGCAGAGATCGCACCGTTGCTCTCCAGCCTGGGTAACAAGAGTGAAGCTCTATCTCAAAAAAATAAATAAATAAATAAAAACTAAAAGAAACACATGTTATTGTAATGACAATTTGAGCCAATTACAGGATTGTGCTTATGTTACCACATTGACTGTAGGTCCTTTCTGTGAGTTGGGTTGTTGAAGAGTTTGAGATAGACAGATGGCAGTGGGTGGGAATGAGTTGGGAGCTTTTGTTAGGTTTAGAGAATGTAGTCTTTCCACCATCATTTAGTTGTTTATTTTATGCATAGGCTTATTTTTGTTCTTGTGAGCATTATGTTGAGTTAATGTGTTTTCTTTGACCTCAAACCTTCTGAAATGTTTCTAGGTCTTAAAGATTCAGGTATTATTTATTTCATAGTAGACAGAATGAAGTAAATGAATACTTTCTTGGGGGATAGTGTTGATAAGTTTCATAGTGACACCTCTCCCTCATGATTAAAAGTGCTACATTTGCACAAATATGTGATTTATATTTTACATTAAAATTAAGATCAAGTTTTTCCTTGAGAAATTGTTGAACTTTTAGATTTGGGAGAGGGGGAGTTCCTACAGGAATTATGAATTGTTTTGACCAGTGAGAAGCTTATTTAACATTTTTGGAGGGAGTACCCCAAAAGTAATGCGTCTTTTGGCATAGTGGAAACTTGCAATAATGTTTTCTTGTTGTTTTTTAATTGAGTGGGTGAGCTGCATCTCTATTGGATGTTTGGCCTTTGACTTGATTGTGTCAGCTTTTAGAAAATAACTTTATGGAAATCATCAGATTCCATACAATTACCTATTTAAAGTGTCCATGTCCGTGGTGTTTGGTATATTCACAGAGTTGTGCAGCCATTGCCTACTTCGGACGTTCTATAGAAATGCAGTTGACAGTATATGTGTTTTCTGTGTGCAGCCTCTGTCATTCAGCACCATGTTTTCATTCATGTTGTGCATGTATGCATCAGTTGTTCCTTGTTAATGTCGAATATTATTCCATCGTGTGGATGGTCCACATTTTATGTATTCGTTAGTCCATTAATAGGCATTGGGGTTGTTTCTACTTTTTGACTGTTGTGTGATAATGCTGCTGTGAACATTCATGTTCAGGTTTTTGTGTGGACGTGTCATTTCTCTTGGGAATATACCTAGGCGTTTGTATCCGCTTTTGTTGTTTCTTTTACCTACAGTTCAGATTCCCATTTATGTTTGTACAGACACTTTGCTACTTGTAACTGGGGCTTGTTTGACCTTTGTTGCTGACCTAGTGACTTCTTGTGTCATGTTGAAAGCCCCTGAGACCCTCTGTTGCCTGGAGAAACAGGCAGAATTGCAGTCTCTTTCCTTCCTAAGACCAGATCACATCTGGTGGTCATGAAATGGTCTTATCAAATAAGTAACTGTTAGATTTTTGGTAAATAAGTATGTATCTAAGCCAAATAAATTTTGTGTGTATTTTATATTATTTTTCTTCTCTCTGCTTCCTCTTGGGTACATCCTTTGTTCTGTGGCCCCAGTGGCACCTAGAGTGAATATGAATGATTTGTCTATGTTTTCCCTTCAGGCGGAATGTTGCTTACTTGGATTTTTTCTTGTTAATTTTGGTGACTGAGTTGCCTGTTTTTGAAGTGATAAATACCTTCGGATAGTAGGGTTGCTCTTTAGCATTTTAAGTGTCCAAATGAGACCTATTGGGATGTTTCCATAATTTGCATCAAATTCATGTAAATGCGCCTTAATGATATTAGCTAGTCTGTCTGAGCTAAATTATTAATTTCATTACTACTATTTAATAAAGGGGCAGGATTTGCCATGGTCATTCTAGTTAATGGTAAGAGCCCTGTAGGTCTCTCATCATATATCTAAGCGGAATTAAGCTTGGAAATATTACTGAGTGCCTTGTGGCTCTATTTGGTAACAGTCATGCCTTACATTTTGAGACAGCTTATACTTTTACACACCAGGAGACTCATTGTGAATTGTGAGTAGACATGATTCTCTTCTGGCAGTAAGGGAATGCATTCAGTCAGTTGAAAATCAACATTATGTGCTTTGCAGGATAAGTCTTACTCCTTTCTTAGGCAAGGAATCTGGGATTCAGAAGGAGTGAGCGGTTGGTTAGGAGGAGTCAGTGCCAGAGGGAGGCAGCATGCCCTTTCTGCTCTGCCCACGCTGTGAGGACACCGGGCCGTACCTTCGCCAGGAGGAGGTCATGCCAAGTCCAAAGCGTCAGGCCGCTCAGAGCCAAGCAGCTTTGCTGGAGCACCCACTGGTGTACTTGGAAAGTGATTTATCCTGTTAAAGCCTCGCTGCCACCTCAGCTGTAAATTGGAGACAGTAGGAAGCCATCTCCGCAGGCCTGTGGGGACCTGGCACCTGGGCACTGAACCCTGCTGCCCTTGGTCAGATGGTCTCATTGGGAAGCAGTTGGAAGGGTCCTGTGGTGTGCTCCTTCTGGGACCTTCTGCCACCCCCTGGAGGCAGCTTGAGCCCCTACTCATCTCTCCCCATCAGTGCACACTCCCTTCAGCCCTGGGCCAGCTGTGGGGCCCTCCTCTGTAGGTGCTGGCTGTTCCAGGAGGCACAAGAGTGTTGGTGTGGGACCTGCCCACTGCTCGAGATCCCCCAGGGAGAGCCCGCTCAGGCTACGCACGGGCTTCTGGCCGCATGGGTCAGCGTCACAGGACGGACAGATCAGTGGGGGAAGAGTCCTCCTGCAGTGCTGCTGCCACTGGAGGCTGGTGAGAGTGGTGCTGCCATAGAGAACAAGCCTTGATCCCTGACTTGAAAGGCACAGTTCTTCTGGAACTTCTGCGAGGAGTGCCCAGAGTGGCACCTAAATACGTTAGAAGCGCTTGATGAAAGTTCCTCTGAGGCTTTGAAACTGCTCGAGTGAGTCTCTCTGAAGCACGGTGATGGCAAAAGGAAACCACCTCACGCTGCCTCTTTGTGCCTTCTGTCCTCATCTCCCGTGGGCCGTAGGTGTTCCCTGTCAGGACTTATGCGGAGGCGTGTCTGCTGTGGCCGAATGTGTTCATTCATTCATATCTCACAGTAAGAGGGAGGGATGGGGGAGGAAGACTGCCGTATTTCCTTAAAAGTTTTTCTGTAACTCGAATCCCTCCCACCCCCATGCGGTAACACCATCTTTTCCAGTTGGTGTCAGTGAACTCTGTTTTGGGTACCTACAGAAGCCGTAGGGGAGGTTAGGATGTGGCTGGAGGATGCTGGTTCCTGGGTGTAAATCCTGGCTCTTGCGCTTGAACTGACTGTGCCTCAGCGTCCTCGTCTGTTCGGTGGAGCCGCCTCAGAGAGGAACAAGTGAGTTGTGCGTGTGGAGCAGGTGGCTGACATGTGGCGAGTCCTCCAGGAATACGGCAGCAGAAGGAACACGTTGAGCACCGCAGATACAACCCTGACCACCACTGCAGGACTTCTGTGCGGGGGCAGCTGCAGAACCACCACTTCAGGACAGCATGGGAGCTGCTGGAGGTGGGGGGAGCTCAGGGAAAGGGCCTTGCTGCCAGGGGTGGGAAGGGAGTCAGTGAAGACGTCCTGGAGGAGAAGATTCCAGAGCCTGAGATGTGAAATAGAGTTAGGTAGCCAGAGACCAGGCAAAGAAGGGCCATTTTCATCAGAGAACAGCATAACACTGGCAGAGGTCTGACATGTTATTTCCTGTCACTAGAATTGGGGAGTGACCAGTAGATTCTTTAATTTGTTTATTCTTTTGTGCAGTCCTTCACCTCACACCTGTTCAGGGTCCGGTGGGGCTCTGGACATAGGGTGGAAGGAAACCATCTGAGCAGAGGCCGCTTGGACTTTCACCTCCGTCGGGTGCCAAGGCTACCAGAGGATAGCTGTTACTTATGGGTGGCGGTGTGGTGCGGTGGCACAATACAGAGCTGCCCCGCTGTGTCCATGCCCTGGCGCCTCCCCGCAGTCACCATGTGCCTTGGGCAAATGTAGGCCTCAAGTCCCAGACACAGGCTTCTGTCGGTGGTGGTGGTGGCTGTACCTGCTCCAGGCTGCTGTGAGGGAGGGACGGGCTCTGGCCACAGACATATGCCCTTGCAGAGGACCTCCCGCACCTGCTGAGGATTGTGTACAGCCATCTGGAGGGTGTTCTCCCTTGGCCCTCCCTGTAGTCCAGCTGAGTCCACATCCTTCACCTCTTTTTAACTCTTCCTTTCTTACAGAACCTTGACCTGGAGCTGCAGTCGGGCTCGAGTTCTGCCTCCTATGCAGTTCCAGCCATCCTCCACCATGCATGATGGTGTGTTTTCCATTATTCTTCCTCCCAGAGCACTTGCACCCACCCTGACGGTGGTTCCCCATGGTCAGATTGAGTATCCCTTATCTGAAATGCTTGGGACTAGAAGTGTTTCAGATTCTGATCTTTTTGGATTTTGGAATGTTTGAATATGCATAATTAGATATCTTGGGGATGATACTTAAGTGGAAACATGAAATTCTTTTAATATACACCTTATACACATAGCCTGAAGGTAATTTTATGCAATATTTTAAATATTTTGTGCATGAAACAGAGTTTTGACTGTGACCTGTCACGTGAGATCCATTGGGGAATTTTCCTCTTGTGGTGGTATGTTGGTACTCAGAAAGTTTCAGATTTTGGAGCAGTTTGGATTTTTGGATTAGGGATGCTCCACTTGAATATCCTTTTATATACAACACATAGTCAGTGCTCACTAAATGTATTGCATGAATGAATGAAAACCAAAGGTCAATTTACTAAGCGTGCTACTATTTCAGAAACCTCTTTTTCCGAATTTGATTATATGGTCAATGGTTTAATATTTCAAGTGCTCTGACCACGTAATGGTTATTACCACACTGTGAAGGTAGCAGGGTGTTCCGTGATTGCTGCCCCCAGAGGACCTGGAAGTGCTTGCTGTACTTGCGTTTTCTGGAATGGAAATCATGGCTTATTCCCGGGAGCCCCCAGCGGGGGCTTTGAGTCTGGTGCTAAGCAGCAGATGTGCAGATTCCCACAGGGCGTACCTGAGCCCCGAGAGGGGGCGTCGTAGCGCACAGCGCACTCATTTCCGCATTCCTACCCCGCACAGCCAGTTGTCACAGCCATCCTCCAGTAAAAACCACAAACCAGTCAACCTCTAGGAAACAGGTAGGAAATCTAGAAAAAGCCTCAGGTGTTCACAGCATTCTTTAAAGATTCTTTAAAAATTTTTGTGATTGGAAAGACTGCTTCCTGTGCCAGAGAGTCTCTCTCTCCAGCGCTTTTGCTTCTGAGGTTGGTAGCTTTCAGAAAGACTGCAATGCAGCGGTTACCAAAGTCCTTGTTAATATGGAAACAACCCGTGGTGAAGCCTTTTGCTCCCCTTCATAACTGCTGACTGTTGCCTGCAGTCGGGAGGAGGAGATAATGAAGGTAATACTCCTCCGGACCTGGCAGTTTAGTGATTAGAACGGACGCGGTTCTGTGAATGCTGTGGCTGGCACAGGCATGTCCTGCAGCAGCTCTGTCAAGTTACTGATGCAGTGGGCTTCCTGGGAACGTGAAGCTGAAGATGTCTTTGCAGTTTGTGCACGATAATTTTGTTTTCATCTCTGTGTTCAGATGGTGGATTATAAGAAGGTAAGGGGCTTTACAAATCATGCATGTGTGTATTTTAAATGTTTATGAATATCCCTAGTCAAGGTAAAGAATGATGATTGAATAGACCTCTTTTGAACCTAAGAAATAAAACTTTATTTCTTGTTAATGACAGTTTTGACATTTGAAGAGTTATCTTAGTCTTGACAGATGCCCTATAAGTGAATTATTGAAGATGTTCTTTGAAGAGATCTGCTTTTTCTTCGATTTGCTAAACATAGTTGAATTTCAGAGATGTAGATACGGATGGAATATATTTGTTTCTTTAACTTAAGCAATGACAGTTACATTAATCTGGACGGAACTTTTCATCTTAAAAAATCTCAACCACTGGCTGTAGATGATGAATTCTAATCTCCTTAGTTCTTATTTTGCCTTTAGAAGAGCATTTTCAGATGTGTGGAGCTCTGTGCTTATCCGTGGGGTGAGCTGGGTGCTACCTCCAGCTGCTGCTCTTCGTTTATCTTAGAGGGAGGCCAAGAGTCAGAGCTGAGATTTATTTTGCAATGAATTAGTGGCCCCAGACGGTATTAAATGCATTATGGGTGGTAATTTATATGTCCAATGCCAAGAAATATAATGTTGGGGTTACCATGGCAACTGCTTGCATTCTGAGAAGCTCGTGAATGGGTTCTGAACCTTCTGGCGTTGGAAGTGAGCTTTTCCAGCTGAGAGCCTGCATTCGTGATTAGTGTAAATAAATTCAGCTTTCCGTATGAAGCACATCCTTTCTCTTAGCTTACCAGAGTAGTCCATTGAGCTCAGTTCTTTCTCTGGTGACATCTGCCTTGGTCTCTTGGTTCCTGGCAACAGACTATGGCTGAGACATAGTTTTCAACTTCAGGCTGAGGAACTAGCGCGCGTGTGTCTCTCTCTCTCTCTCTCTCTGTGTGTGTGTGTGTGTGTGTGTGTGTGTGTGTGTGTGTGTGTGTGTGTTGGCCTACTACCTCAGTCCGTGGGCTGTGTAGAATGGGACTGGCTCATCCGTGCCTCCTGAGAGCTGGCAATGCATGATGTCTCCAAAAGCACAGTTGCAGCCGCATGTGCTGGTGGGCCCCTGGCACAGCTTTCTATCCATCTGAAGGGCTTGTTTCCAGTAACATTTGCTAGGACTCTTCCTGGGAGGCAGCCCTGCCTGTTTCCAGGATATCATGGGGATTGGTTTTGGGGAGGGAGGCCCAAGTTAGAAAGACCCATGTTTTAAATGTCAAGCTTGTGAAAATAATAAATGAGGGCCTATTGTCTTCATTGCCGAAGGTCTGTTTGCTGTTTGTTAGAAATATATGTAGCATAGGCCAGGGATGGTGGCTCACGCCTGTAATCCCAGCACTTTGGGAGACGAAGGCAGGAGGATCGCTTGAGCCCAGGAATCTAAGACCAGCCTGGGCAAAATAGCGAGACCTCATCTCTACAGAAAGATAAAATAAAATAAATAGATGAAGAAAACTAGTTTCCCTTGTGCATTTAAAACAATGTTGACATGATTGCCAGGGACTGAAATGTCTCTATGTGATTTCAGGGGCCTGAGGTTGGAAGGTCGGAGCTTGGTGGTTGCTGCCAAGGCGGCAGCTCCTAGAGGGCCTGGCCAGACAGTGGGAGAATTTTTCATGCTCTGTAGAATTCATTCTATTTGTTAATAAACATTGAGATTATAGAATTTAAATGATGAACTTGAGGATAGACTGGCCTTCAGGCACACAGTGGGCATGTTGCTGTGGCTCACCTGTAGGCCTCAGTTAAGAAGCTTTGTCTAATCCAGTCCCTTTATTTTACAGATGAGGAAAATGAGGCCCAAAGAAGTGATGCCACTTGGTTAAGGTCCCAGTGCAGGTCAGAATCAGATCTAGGATCAGAAACCTGGCTCCTGGCTCCTGGCTCTCTACTCTTCTAAGGATCGCTGTCCTGACAGAAGAGGTTTGCTCTCAGTTAATTGTTGTTCGTTCTTTTGCTTTCCTTTTGTCAGAAAGAGGCCTGTAATAACAACGGGCATCTAATGTAGACTCTGTAATTTTAGAATTTTAAAAATTCTTGTCTTCCCTTCCTCTGGTTATTTATAGAATTTCTACTCAATGTGCTGGAGTCACCCACAGGAGGGGCAAAGGGCGTGACCTCTGCCCTTAATGCTGTGTGCTGTGATGGGAGATGGGTGCATAGCCGAACCTGCAAACTGGAATGTTGAGATGAATTCTGGCTTGACACCTACATTGCTGCTAGTCGGTGGTATTCTGTGTTCTCGCAGAGAAGCTGCAGTCCCCAGCAGTTACCCAGGGGTGAATCTCAATCACCACCTATTAAATCAAGGTCATGATACTGTATTTACTAAGGCAGGACAACATCGTAATTTAGGCTCAACTTACAAGTTGCAACTTATTACAAGTAATGAGAGGTTCGGCTTACAAGGGTTGAAATACATTAGCCAGATTCCATTGAACCCTGGTTTTTAATTTTCCGATCTTGAAAGAAGACTGAGATTTTACTGTATAACTCACTCAGGGTGACATTGTGTTTTCCTAAGTGTTCTCAGTGATATCTCCCATTCTCCCTATTCTTCTCACATGGGACTTTGACAGAGAGGTGCGCCTGGACTGGGTGTGTGGCCTCCCTCACCCAGCAGTATGGCACAATGGTGCTATATGACTTCTGAGTTACGTCCTTAAAAGGGTGCAGTTTTTGCCTGGATGTTCTTTTTGGGGTACTTGTTTGCCATCCATATGGTGAGGAAACCCATCTCGCCCACACAGGAGGACCACACAGTGAGTAGGGCATTGACATAACAAGATGACTTCTGTTTTCTGAGTAACTTCCACCACAGTGGCGAAATTGTGTCCCCAAGCTCAGCAGGCAGAGGTAAAACAGTTTTCAAAGGAAAGGATGAGATAGGCTCCCAGTTTACCACATGGTGAAGAGAGGCCTCTGGCTCTTCCAAACTGTTGCTGATAGAGCGTGGAGTGCTGGGACTTCGGTCAGGCCAGGTCCTGCCACCTCACTGTCCAGCTCTCCCGAGTGCTCCTGGCCTGCCCTGCTCTCTGCCCAGTGCTGCCTGCTGCCCTTACATGGGGTAACCTTCTGTCTCCCAGCCCCAGCCTTGGGTCCCATTGCCCAGAATGCAAGAGCCTTTCTTGGCTTAGAACTTTTAACTCAAAACCATCTGTTCTTAGAGGGTTTGTTTTCTTTTTTTTTGGCCTGGGATTTTGAGAATATCTAACAGTGCTGGACAGTTTTATCATTCATCATCATGGGTAGTTTGTTTTATTACAACTTGCAGCTTCATATCTTAAAACAAATTCATTTCTTGCTTTCAGATTTGCTTATCTAAAAGTTTTGTTAATAATAGTAACTTAGCACAAAGCTTCTAATATATGAGTTGATGAAAAGCCTCTCCTGTATCACCTTTAATAAGGATAATTTTGAAGTGTAATTTAATGCCCAGAAGCCAGTTGGTACTGAGATTTAATTTTGTACTTGGAAAAGAAGTATGAGAAGAAAAGTGTCCTTTTTTCCTTAAATTTTTTTTTCTTAGTTGACATATAAATTTGTGTATATATTTATCATGTACAACATGATATTTTGAAGTATATATATTATGGAATGGTTAAGTCTAGCAAATTAGCAAGTGTAAAGATAAACTCACAGTTATCCTTTTTTGTGGTGAGAATACTTTATATCGATTTTCTTTTTTTTAAACATAAAATCTTTCAGCAAAGAAATCTACTTTCTCAGCATTTTTCAAGAAGAAAAGTATCTTTTTAACAAATACGTTTTCTAAGCCCTGCTGGTCTGCAACCCACTCCATTCAGTTAATATTTATCAAGCACTGACCAGGCGCAGTGGCTCCCAGCACTTCAGGAGGCCGAGGCAGGTAGATCACCTGAGGTTAGGAGTTCGAGACCAGCCTGGTCAACATGGCAAAACCCCGTCTTTACTAAAAATACAAATATGAGCTGGGCATGGTGGCAGGCCCCTGTAATCCCAGCTACTCGGGAGTCCGAGGCAGCAGAATTGCTTGAACCCGGGAGGTGGAAGTTGCAGTGAGCCAAGATTGTGCCATTGCATTCCAGCCTGGGCAACAAGAGTGAAACTCCTTCCCCCCACCAAAAAAACATATATTTATCAAGCACTACCTACACATACACCCACTCTCTGTCTCTCTCTCACACACACACACTAATAGACATAGCAGTAATATATATTAAGCATGAATACAGCAAGAAGTTTGATATCCCAGAATTAGAACAGGGCTTTTTTCCTATATAATCTACAAAATGAGATGTTGAATTGATATTTAATACTAAGCTACTTCTTAAGCATTTGATTTTTCTTACTGCATTATGTTTCTAATTTTAAAATCTGAGAATTATGGGAAATAGGTAATTTCTACTTATCTTTCAGATTATAGATTAAATCGTCCTCTCTTGGCGTGGGGGAGGTCCCCATATTCACATAAATGGGTGTGACCTCCATGTGCACTGCGCACTTCCCTTTGGTACTTTTCGTCTCACACACATGTATGTACACCCTGCACAGACACATGCCCTCTTATTGCTGGTGTTGTGTCTTCTTGCCTGTGGACTGTCAGCTCTGTGAAGGGGAGGTTTCTGTCTTTCTTGTCCCTCTCCCTTCTGTGGCACTCAGTACCTGTTGGGTTAGTGAATGAATACTAGACACAGACGCTTTCCTTGACGGTGGTTGGATGATGTAACCTTTCCTTATAGTACTTTTTCAGATGTTTTCAAATTCAAGAAATCTTTTTTCTATCACTAAGTTACTACTTTTCCAAATTATTGAATACTTCTATTTTCTTCTGCCTTTAAGGAGTAGGAAACAACTAAGAACAGATGATGTCTCATGTTCTGAATGGATCCTTCCTTCCTTTGCTCTTCTCTCGAGTTCTTTCTCATGCAAGTGAACACACCCATATTGTGAGGGGTAACAAATTTAAATGAGTATAGAGATGACTGAGGAGAATGAGGTAGTTTGGAAAAACTAGAAAAACCTGCCTGAGTGCTTTTGATATTTTAATTTATACGCAATTCTTTTACGTTTCATTTTTCTCAAGACAAATGCCAGACTGTGGAAAGGGTGCTGTCATTTAAAAATATTTGGGCATGTGGCCGGGTGCAGTAGCTCACGCTTGTAATCCAGCACTTTGGGAGGCTGAGGCGGGTGGATCACGAGGTCAGGAGTTCGAGACTAGCCTGGCCAACACTGTGAAACCCCGTCTCTACTAAAAATATAAAAATTAGCTGGTCATAGTGGCACCTGTAATCCCAGCTACTCAGGAGGCTGAGGCAGGAGAATGACTTGAACCCAGGAGGTGGAGGTTGCATGGAGCCAAGATTGCACCACTGCACTCCAGCCTGGGCAACAAAGCTAGACTCTGTCTCAGGGGTGAAAAAAAGAGAATATTTGGGCGTGCATACTGCCAAAGGCGATTTACAGACTCAGTGCTATTCCTAGCAGATTACTGAGGACCTTCTTCACAGAACTAGGAAAACACTGCTTTAAAACTCATATGGAACCAAAAAAGAGCCCAAATAGCCAAGGCAGTCATAAGCAAAAGAACAAAACTGGAGGCATTCTGTTATGCAACTTCAGACTATACTACACGACTACAGCAACCTAATAGCATGGTACTGGTACAAAAGCAGACACCAGTGGAGCAAAAGAGAGAGCCCAGAAATAAGGCTGCACACCTACAACCATCTCATCTTCGACAAAGCTGACAAAAGCAATGGGGAAAGGACTCCCTATTCAATCAGTGGTGCTGGAACGACTGGCTAGCCACATGCAAAAGATTGAAACTGGACCACTTCCCTACACCATGTACAAAAATCAACTTAAGATGGATTAAAGACTGAAATGTAAAACCCAAAACTATAAAAACCCTGGAAGACAACCTAGGCAGTACCATTCTGGACATAGGAACTGACAAATATTTCATGAAGAAAACACCAAAAGCAATTGCAACAAAAGCAAAAAAATGACAAATGAGATCTAATTAAACTTAAGAGCTTCTGTACAGCAAAAGAAACTATCAGCAGAGTAAACGTACATCCTACAGCATGGGAGAAAATATTTGTAAATTATGCATCTGACAGAGGTCTCATATCCAGCATCTATAAGGAACTTAAGAAACTTAAGAACTACAAGAAAAAAAAAAAAACCCATTAAAAAGCGGGCAAAGGACACGCACAGATGCTTTTCAAAAGAAGACACACGTGCAGCCAACGAGCATATGAAAAACAGCCCAAATCACTGACCATTAGAGAAATACAAATCAAAACCACAGTGAGATAGTATCTCATACCAGTCAGAATAACTATTATTAAAAAGTCAAAAATAAGATGCTAGTGAGGTTGTGGAGAAAAGGGAATGCTAATACACGTTGGTGGAGTGTAAACTAGTTGAGCCACTGCGGAAAGCAATATGGTGATTCCTCAGAGAGCTAAAAATAGAACTACCATTCAACCCAGTAATCTCATTACTGGTTATATTATTCAAAGGAATATAAATTGTTCTACCATAAAGATATGTACACATGTATGTTCATTGCAGCACTATTCACAATAGCAAAGACATGGAATCCACCAAAATGCCTATCAGTGGCAGATTGGAGAAATAAAATTTGGTACATTTATATCACAGAGTACGATGTAACCGTAAGAAAGAATGAGATCCTTCTGTCTTTTGCAAGAACATGGTTGGGAGCTGGAGGCCATTATCATCAGCAAACTAATGCAGGAACAGAAAACCAAGTACTGAATGTTCTCACTTATAAGAGGGAGCTAAGTGATGAGAACACATGGACACAAAGAAGGGAACAACAGACAGTGGGGCCTACTTGAGGGTGGAGGTTGGGAGGAGGGAGAGGATCAGAAAAAATAACCACTGGGTTCTAGGCTTCGTACCTGGGTTACAAAATAATCTGTACATCAAACCCTGGTAATGGGTTTACCTGTATAACAAACCTGCACATGTACTTCTGAACCTAAAATAAAAGTTAAAAAAAATAATTTGGGCACGAAGACTCATGCCTGGAACACTAGCATGTTGGGGGGAGGATCGCTTGAGGCCAGGAGTTTGAGGTTACACTGAGCTGTGATCGTGCCACTGCACTCCATCATGGGTGACAGAACAAGACCCTGTCTCTAAAATATATACATGATATATACATTTGGTGGGTGCTTTGGTCCCAACTGACTGATCATCTGGGGCAGAGCCAGTGCCATGTGTAAGGTGTACTGCCTGCACACAGCACAGGAGGCTGGGGCTGGCCAGGGCCTGTGCACCTGCTCCCTCTGTGCCTGGCTTGTGGATGCCCCTGACTCGCTGAGTCTTTTCTGAAGTTGTTTAGCAGCACTGCCACTGCTCTAACCTATATTTAAAGATTTTTTTTTCATAATCTTCTGGCAGAAAATTTTATTAGTGTAGCCATTTTATTTGTATAATGATTGTTGAGAATAGAATATTTTATGTTCAAGATATTGATTAATTTTTGGAGAAACCTAAGAGATTTGATGTTACATAACAGATCTCTATTTAAATTCATAGTGTAAACTGCAGTGAATCATTACTGTATTAGGCAAAAGCCAACATTGCAGAATATAGTTTATTTGAAAGGTCGCTTAGATGAAAATTCCAGGGTGATTGGGAAATGTTTTACACTTTTGTATGTGTGATCATTGGATGCTACTCAGGAAAAGTTTGTACTAGTGTGTCTAGCAATTGTAGCAAGGTGGGGTAGGTGGCCACATTTGATTATGAAGTAAATTTATTCTAGAGAGTTTATGTAGCATGAAGAATATTAAAATCAAAGAAGTGTTACACTACACATCTTAAACTTTTAACATGACTCTTATCTAGCTGTAAAAATATGACATTTTGTGTTTTAGGAATAAAGTAAGTATGCAGTGGTAATGAATGATCATGATTTCAGGTGAGTAAGACGTTAGGGAAACCTGTCACAGTTCCACAAGCAAAAATGAAAAAAATCGGCCGGGCGCGGTGGCTCAAGCCTGTAATCCCAGCACTTTGGGAGGCTGAGACGGGCGGATCACGAGGTCAGGAGATCGAGACCATCCTGGTTAACACGGTGAAACCCCGTCTCTACTAAAAAATACAAAAAACTAGCCGGCCGAGGTAGCGGACGCCTGTAGTCCCAGCTACTCGGGAGGCGGAGGCAGGAGAATGGCGTGAACCCGGGAGGCGGAGCTTGCAGTGAGCTGAGATCCGGCCACTGCACTCCAGCCTGGGTGACAGCGCGAGACTCCGTCTCAAAAAAAAAAAAAAAAAAAAAAAAAGAAAAAAATCTCACTGAAGTATATTGCTGCAAATGGCTTCTTTTCCCCAAGAATAGCTTTAACTGACTGAGTAGCACAGCATAGTCATTCCATTCTCCCCTTGCTGTTTCCTCCTCCTCAGCCAGATGCATTTGGATGATCCTGTTCAAAAGTAAGCTAAATAATTCTACTCAATTTTCATATTAGAGTAGCTAGAAATTAACTAATTTTTGTGTTTTTTTTTTTTTTAATGAAGGTCTTGTTCTGTTGCCCAGGCTGGACTGCAGTGGTACAATGATAGCTCGCTGCAGCCTCAACCTCCTGGACTTCAGCCATTCTCCTGCCTCAGCCTCCCGAGTAGCTGGGACCACAGGTGCATGCCACCACACCTGGCTAATGTTCACATTTTTTATAGACACGGGGTCTCACTGTGTTGCCCAGGCTGCTCTTGAACTCCTGGCCTCAAGTGATCCTTCCACTTTGACCTCCCAAAGTGCTGGTATTACAGGTGTGAGCCACCGTGCCTGGCCTCCAAACAATAATTTAAATGATGTGATAAAGTTTATTTTAGCCTAGCCGAGATCTTAAAATCTTTTTTGAAGTCAGGAACTAGCCTTATTTGGTTCAGCTCCCTGGTGCTGCCTGGTGCATCAGTTTATGAATGTCCTATATTAGTCCTAAGGGAGTAAACAAACTCTGGCTATGTCAGTGCTGAAATTCAAAACAATAAAAAAAGATACTTGGTTTTAAAATGGGGTTGATGCATCTATTGGGCTTTATTGATATTTTGGAAATTCTGAGATGCGTATTTTGCCTCTTGCTAAGGAATTAGATAATGGTGCAGGGTTTGAATTGACAGGTGTCAAAGCCAGCAAAAATACTGTGGTCAAATTGCTGGGTCTTTGAGACCTGGGTTTTAGTCCTGTTAGCTCTGACTTTGGGCAAATTGATCGATGTAATTGTTCTAGTTACTCAACAATCCAGACCCTGGCCAGCAGAGTTGGAGCGTTGAATGATCTTTCTAAAATAATTTGAGTGTACAAATGGCAAATCTGATTTAACAGCGTAACTGTTGATTCTTATGGCACAAGTCAGTGAGCCTGCCTTTGTTGCGGCAGTCGCAGTGTGATAACAGACATAGAAGTTAAGAACACTGACTCGAGGTAGACCACTCTGCCGCTTAGTAATGTATCATGTTGTGAAGCTGCTGAATCTTCGGATTCTAGTTTCCTCATCTCTGTAACAGGCAAATTTGTAGTTGTGAGGAATAAATTAATAACTACAAGAAGTAAATTAATAACTAAGACTAATATGTGTCAAATACATACTATGTGACCAGCATCATTGTAAGTGCTGAGGATACAATCCTGAACAAGACACATTGCTGTCTTCAGAAAGCTCACAGATAGAAGAGAGAGAAGGAAGCAAGGCAAGTACAGGCTTGTAAGTGTTGTGATGGGTGTCCTTATAGGACCAGGATTTCAGGAGGTAAGGTCAATTTCCCTGGCAAGGGAGAGTTAGAGAAAAGATGCTTGCAGGAGTTTAATTCAGCAAACAAGTGGTACCTGCTGGGTGTGCCTGCTATCCTGCTAGGCATTGAGACAACTGGATAAATTTAGCATGATCCCTGCTATAAAGGAGCTTAAAGTTTAGTGGAAAACCATAAGTCTAGTGATAAATAGTAGTTGTCAAGATACTTGAATGGAGTCTTGCAGATGAAGTGTTTGACAGACAGTGGAAGAACAAAAACCCAGAAGGAGACAGTCGTTGCGGCTGGAGCAGAGTTTGCAAGTCCACTCCTGGTGAGGAAGGGGATGCTGAGCCAGCAGGGTAGGGTCGACTCACACCCAGAGGCTGTCTCAGAAGCAGCAGATGCCAAGGGAAGTGTGTATTGGAGCGGATATGTTGTGAATTTGATGGCGTCTGATCGTTAACATTGAATTCCTTGAGTTCTAGACAATTTCTTCATGATAATTACCCCTTTAAATTTCATAATCTTCATTCCCCCGCTAAATTTAATACCATAACATTTTTTATTTTAAAAACACCTTTTTTGTCAGTACTTTTGAAAACATTTTCCTGCACCAGTGCCTTCTGTGAAATGAACACTGTAGAGAATCTGTGGAAATTGGCTCATGGTTGAAGCTTTCACTGTCATATGGATGAGTCCTTTTGCTTGCCCAGTGCCCTCCTGGCACATTGATGAGGTAGGATTGGGAGTTAGGAACGCCTACAAAATGAGCAGGCTAATTTCAAAAGGATGCTAATCCTGCAAAACCAAGAGAGAAGCTTATTGGTTGGTTTGTCTTTTTTTTTTTTTTTTTGGAAACAGTCTCACTCTGTCACCCAGACTGGAGTGCAGTGGTGTGATCTCCGCTCACTGCAACCTCCGCCTCCTGGGCTCAAGCAATTCTGCTGCCTCAGCCTCCCGAGTAGCTGGGACTACAGGCGCACACTACCACTTCTGGCTAATTGTTTGTATTTTTAGTAGAGATGGGGTTTCGCCATGTGGGCCTGACTGGTCTCAAACTCCTGATCTCAAGTGATCCGCCCATCTTGGCCTCCCAAAGTGCTGGAATTACAGGCAGGAGCCACCGTGCCCAGCCATTATTTGCTTTTAGTTGAACTTGTGTGTTTGGAGACCGAGCACTTACTTTCACCAGTCAAGAAATTGACTTGGCAGCAGTTGCTGCAGGTGGCTGTTTTTGGTCTACTTCATACTGTCAGTGTGTCGCCCAGATACTATATAATTACTCAGTTATTTTGCAGTCACAACATCTTTGTGTGTCTGTATTTATTTAGTAATTAGAAGAAAGTTTTTATGTTCTCATAGTATCTTCATGCGTACAGAGTGCTTTTGTTTACTAATTTATATCCATTTGATACACATCTAATGATTGCCTCTAATGGGTATATGTGGGAACATGCACATTCCTTACTGTTAGTTCCTAATAGTGAGAAGTAATTAGAGCATAATGTTTCACATTGAAGTCATCTCTTTTTCAAAGACGTCTCTGAGAATGAAAACATTAAGTTTGGCAGTTGTGATAAACTCTTATAGTGATAAGGTATTAGTCTAATTCTGCTTAGTAAGAAAGTTATTCCTGGAGACTTCTATTTCCACCATGATGGAATTAGAGGTGATTTACGCCCCCCCAGGACTACAGTAAGGCAAGTGAGGTGTTTGCCTCAGTGCAGAATTTAAAGGGACACCCAAAATCTCAGTAATCAAGATTATTAATATTTTAATGCAGTACTTTAAAAAATCAAATTTGATACAAAAAAAATCCATGATGAAAAACAAAATTATTTTTTATTTTTTAAGGCAGGGTCTTGCTCTATTGCCCAGGCTGGAGTGCAATGGAGCAGTCATAGCTCACTACAGCTATGGTAGTACAGCTAGGAGGGCTCAAGTGATCCTCCCACCTCAGCCTCCTAAGTAGCTGAGACTACAGGCACATGCCACCACATCTGGATAATTTTTTAGTTTTTTGTAGAGTGGTGTCTCACTATGTTGCCCAGATTGATCTCAAACTCTGGGCTGAAGCAGTCCTCCCGTCTTAGCATCCCAAAGTGCTGAGATTTTTGGAGTCAGCCACCACGCCTGGTCCAAACCCCAAATTTTAAAGACAGGATCAGTATTAATGATTTTTTCTTTTTGTCTCAAGCTCCAATATGGCTTGGCCTGACACCATTATTGATACTGTATATAAAATTGTGGTATTTTGTACCTCCTGGATTTTTTCATTAATTTTGATTTTATCTCTATTACTGAGTTTTTTGGGCACTCGATTAAAAATTTGTGCCTAAGGCAGGTATCACACTTGCGTCGCCCTAGTCCCAAATTGACTTCTGTCTTAAACAACTTGAAAACCAGACAAAATATATGAAGTAATAGTTTTCATGCATTTGACAGAAGGCTGGTTAGGACCGTGTTCCTTGAAATAAAGGGAACAAATGAAACAAGCCCTGCAGTATTCTAGCTCATACCCCACAGCACGAGACTCAGTATATTCCAGATCATACCCCACAGCACGAGACTCAGTATATTCCAGATCATACCCCACAGCACGAGACTCAGTATATTTCAGCTCATACCCCACAGCACGAGACTCAGTATATTCCAGCTCATACCCCACAGCACGAGGCTCAGTGTATTCCAGATCATACCCCACAGCACGAGACTCAGTGTATTCCAGCTCATACCCCACAGCACGAGACTCAGTACATTCCAGCTCATACCCCACAGCACGAGACTCAGTACATTCCAGCTCATACCCCACAGCACGAGACTCAGTACATTCCAGCTCATACCCCACAGCACGAGACTCAGTATATTCCAGCTCATACCCCACAGCACGAGACTCAGTATATTCCAGATCATACCCCACAGCACGAGACTCAGTATATTCCAGCTCATACCCCACAGCACGAGACTCAGTATATTCCAGCTCATACCCCACAGCACGAGACTCAGTACATTCCAGCTCATACCCCACAGCACGAGACTCAGTACATTCCAGATCATACCCCACAGCACGAGACTCAGTACATTCCAGATCATACCCCACAGCACGAGACTCAGTACATTCCAGATCATACCCCACAGCACGAGACTCAGTACATTCCAGCTCATACCCCACAGCACGAGACTCAGTACATTCCAGCTCATACCCCACAGCACGAGACTCAGTATATTCCAGCTCATACCCCACAGCACGAGACTCAGGATATTCCAGCTCATACCCCACAGCACGAGACTCAGGATATTCCAGATCATACCCCACAGCACGAGACTCAGTATATTCCAGATCATACCCCACAGCACGAGACTCAGTATATTCCAGCTCATACCCCACAGCACGAGACTCAGTATATTCCAGCTCATACCCCACAGCACGAGACTCAGTATATTCCAGCTCATACCCCACAGCACGAGACTCAGTATATTCCAGATCATACCCCACAGCACGAGACTCAGTATATTCCAGCTCATACCCCACAGCACGAGACTCAGTATATTCCAGATCATACCCCACAGCACGAGACTCAGTATATTCCAGCTCATACCCCACAGCACGAGACTCAGTGTATTCCAGTTCATATCCCACAGCACGAGACTCAGTATATTCCAGATCATACCCCACAGCACGAGACTCAGTGTATTCCAACTCATACCCCACAGCACGAGGCTCAGTATATTTCAGCTTATACTTCACAGCACGAGAC
Organism: Macaca fascicularis; assembly: GCF_037993035.2. Taxonomy (NCBI): domain Eukaryota; kingdom Metazoa; phylum Chordata; class Mammalia; order Primates; family Cercopithecidae; genus Macaca; species Macaca fascicularis. Next base: position 170,990,269 of record NC_088381.1, read on the forward strand.
TCAGTATATTCCAGCTCATACCCCACAGCACGAGACTCAGTGTATTCCAGCTCATATCCCACAGCACGAGACTCAGTATATTCCAGATCATACCCCACAGCACGAGACTCAGTGTATTCCAGCTCATACCCCACAGCACGAGACTCAGTATATTCCAGCTTATACCCCACAGCACGAGACTCAGTATATTCCAGCTTATACCCCACAGCATGAGACTCAGTATATTCCAGCTCATACCCCACAGCACGAGACTCAGTGTATTCCAGATCATACCCCACAGCACGAGACTCAGTGTATTCCAGATCATACCCCACAGCATGAGACTCAGTATATTCCAGATCATACCCCACAGCACGAGACTCTGTATTCCAGCTCATACCCCACAGCACGAGGCTCAGTATATTTCAGCTTATACCCCACAGCACAAGGCTCAGTATATTCCAGCTCATACCCCACAGCACGAGACTGTACTTTTTTCTATAAAGGGCTGTATAGTAGCCGTTTTAGGTTTTGTGGGCCAGATGCTGTTAATGTCACAACTACTCTGCTATGCTCTGTGCCTGCTTTCATCCGAAGTATGTAAGTGAATGGATGTGGACGTATTCCAGTAAAACTTTACTGACACAAATAGCCTTAGTTTGTCTGGTGAGGCAGTTTCCATGTTTCAGGGCAGGAAGAAAGAAGTCAGACAGAACCCACTGGCTTCACTAAAGTGATGAAACAGCAGAAATTGGGGAGGACAAGACAGTGAGAATTTGTGGAGGAAAACACAGGAGAGGAGAGAGCAGGTTAGAGAGAGAGCTCCAGAGATCTGCAGAAGCACCGCCTTGAGGCGTTGGCTGCGTCCTGGTCTGCACGTGCCTTTGAGGAAGCACCTCAAGGCTGGGAGCAGAACCGCCAAAAAGGAGAAGGCCAAGCACTTCTTGGACATCAGTTGCACAGGACTGGGAATAGTTTGTGTTCCCACCACCTAGGTGGTAGGGTATAAGATAGATCCTTTGAAGGGTTACCTTTTCATCTTTGTTAGAGTGGATTCAGAGCAGCTTTTTCATCTGTGGAGTCAGGATGATTCCTCAGAAGGGCTGCCTTAGCAGTAGGGCTGAATTATCCATAGACCAATAGGCTGCTCCTGACTTGCCCTGACTGATTACAGATAGCTTGATTACATTCTCAGAACAAAGCCCCGACTATATTTAAAAAGGATGTAATAAAAGTAGCACCCAAAAATATAAAAAGAAATTGTGTCTAGCATCTAATAAATAATTACGAGGTATACAGAGAAGCAAGGAAATGTGATATTAACCAGGAAGAAAATCAAGAGAAACCCCAGAATGACAAGGGATGACCGTCATTAAAATAACTTATAAATATGTTGCACACTCAAGAATGTAGAGAAAAACATAAGTATAATGAGTGAAATGAAAGATTCAGAAAAAACTGAAATAAAACTTCCAGAGATGAAAATACAATATATAAAATACATAAAATGCCAGGCACAGTAACTGATGCCTATAATCCTAACTCTTTGGGAGGCTGAGGTGGGCAGATCATTTGAGGTCTGGAGTTGAAGAGTAGCCTGGCTGACATAGCGAAACCTCATCTCTACTGAAAATATAAAAATTAGCTGGGCGTGATAGGGGGCACCTGTAATCTCAGTTACTCAGGAGACTGAGGCAGGAGGATCACTTGAACCCAGGAGGTGGAGGTTGCAGTGAGCCAAGATCACACCACTGCACTCTAGCCTGGCGACAGAGCAAGACTCTGTCTCAAAATAAATAAATAAAATAAATTTATATAGAGTAAAATGATACATATACACACATATATAATGCAGTGGAGGGATCACAACAGGTTATTACTACAGAAGAAAAGAGTTCGAGAGCCTGAAGACGTAGCAGTAGAAGCTTTCCAAAGCACAGCACAGAGCATCGAGACTACACGAGATCACAGAGCATCAGCAGCCTGTGGGACAAAGTCAACTGATTTAAGATATGTATAACTTAGTTCCAGAAGGAGAAGAGGAGGGAATGGAAAAAATATTTGGAGAAATAATGGCTGGAAATCTTCCAAATTTGATGAAAACTGCAAACTATGAAGCTCAAAAACTCCAAACAGAGCAAATATAAGGAAATCCAAGGTATCTCATAATCAGATTGCCAAAAAACCAGTGATCAGGATCAAAAGCTTTCAAAGCAGCCAGAAGAAAAGGCACATTACAGAGGAACAAAGTTACTAATAACAGTGATTCCTGGTCACATCTTGTGTGAACTAGAAGACAACAGAGCGACATTTTCAAAGTACTGAAAGAAAAAAACCTGTTAGCTTAGAGTTCTGTATACAGCAAAAATGTCTTTCAAAAATGAAGGATAAATTTTTATTTATTTCAAAAGTAAAGAAATTTCTAGGCCAGACATGGTGGCTCACCCCTGTAATCCCAGAACTTTGGGAGGCCGAGGCGGGTGAATCACTTGAGGTCGGGAGTTTGAGACCAGCTTGGCCAACATGGTGAAACCTCGTCTCTACTAAAAATACAAAAATTAGCTGGGTGTGGTGGCAGGTGCCTGTAGTCCCAGCTACTTCGGAGGGCAAGGCAGGAGAATCACTTGAACCCAGGAGGCAGAGGTTGCAGTGAGCCGAGATCATGCCACTGCACTCCAGCCTGGGCGACAGAGTGAGACTCCATCTCAAAAAAAACCCCAAAAACAAAAATACATTTTTAGGCCAATAGACATGAGAATTTATCGCCAGCAGAATGGCACTAAAGGAATATTAAAGGAAATTCAGATAGAAAATAATGTTTGATGGGAAAATTTTTATTTATATATATTTTGGAGACAGGGTCTCTAGTGCCCAGGCTGGAGTGCAGTGGGTGTGATCTCGGCTCACTGCAACCTCTGTCTCCCGGGCTCAAGCGGTCCTCCTGCCTCAGCCTCCCGAGTAGCTGGGACTACAAGCATGTGCCACCATGCCTGGCTAATTTTTGTATTTTTTGTAGAAACGGAGTCTCACTATGTTCCCCAGGCTGGTCTCGAACTCGTAATTTCAAGCAATCCACCCACCTCAGCCTCCCAAAGTGCTGGGATTATAGGCATGCCACTGCACTCAGGCTTAAATAGTCAGTTTCCATCATGGGCCAGGCATGGTGTCTCCCACCTGTAATCCCAGCACTTTGGGTAGGAGGAGAGGGCAGGTCGCTTGAGCTCGGGAATTTGAGACTACAGTGAGCTATGATCACACCACTGTACTCCAGCCTGGGTGACGGAGTGAGACTTTGTGCTCTAAAAGGAAAAAAAAAATGGTAAAATTGACAAAGCTCCAGTGAAACTGAGCCCGGCTAATTTTTTTGTGTTTTTAGTAGAGATGGGGTTTCACCGTGTTAGCCAGGATGGTCTCGATTTCCTGACCTCGTGATCCACCCACCTTGGCTTCCCAAAGTGCTGGGATTACAGGTATGAGCCACTGCGCCCGGCCACAAAATGTTTTGAATTTGCTGGGTGTGGTGGCACATGCTTGTAATCCCAGCTACTTGGGAGGCTGAGGTGGGAGGATCTCATGAGCCCAGGAGTTTGAAGGCTGTAGTGAGCCATGATCGTGCACTCTAGCCTGGGTGACAGAGGTAGACCCTGTCTCAAAAAAAAAAAAAAAAAAAAAAAAGATCTTAGAATACTTTTATACCACTGTTCAGTTAGCAGGAATTAAAAAGTCTGGTAATTGTTGAAAAAGTTAAGCAACAGAAACTCTCTTATACCCTTCTGATTGGAGTGCACATTACAGCTGCTTTGGGAAATAGTTTGGGTTTAGTGTATAAGCTAGCAATCATACTTCTAGATATGTACACCAGAGAAATACATGCCTAAAATGCTTGAGATAGCTGTACCAGAAAAATCTTAGTAGTGTTTGTATTTGCTCCAAAGCAGAGACCACCCTAGGGGATGAGAATGGATAACTAAATTATGGCATATTTACTGAGTAGAATATTACACAGCAATGAAAATAAACTACAGACACAGCGACAACAAAAAAGGCAAAGAAAAAAGCAAGACAAGAATATATGTAGTATGATTTTGTTATTTTCATCTGCTTCTGGTATTTGTATAAATTATGTTTGGTAGGGCTGCACGCCTAGATGATAAATCTCTAAAGAAAAGTTAGGAAATGATAAATCATAAAAGGCACAGTAGCTCATGCCTGTAATTCCAGCACTTTGGGAGGCTGAGGTGGGAGGATCACTTGCACCCAGGAATTCCAGACCAGTCTAGGCAACATAGGGAGATCCAGCCTCTAAAAAAAAAAAAAAAATTATCCGGGCATGATGGCATCCTCCTGTGGTCCCAGCTACTTGGGAGGCTAAGATGTGAGAATCGCTTGAGTCCGGGAGGTCAAGGCTGCTGTGAGTTGTGATTGCACAACTGCACTCCAGCCTAGGTGACAGAGCGAGATCCTGCCTCAACAAATCAAACAGTCATTTTGTTAAGTTAGTACTTACTTATGTATGTAGTAGAAGGGGTTTGGGCTCAGATAGAGGCACCCAGCCTTTCTGGAGTTCTAGCAATGCTCCATTCCTTGGTGGTAGTTGGACTGGTATTTATGTAATAGCTTCATGAAACGGTATACATGTGTTTCCTATACTTTTCTATAAGTAAGTAATACCTCATGGTAAAAGCAATTTTAAAATAATCAGATTTTATAATGCACATTCCATTCAAAAAACGTGGAAAATCCCCAAAGCACATGCATATACAGTAGTTAATCATGTTTTATCTTAAATTTCTTCATATTATAGAAATTTACCTTTTGAAATTTTATTTTTATTTATTTGAGATGGAGTCTCGCTCTGTCGCCCAGGTTGGGGTGCAGTGGCATGCATGATCTTGGCTCACTGCAGCCTCCGCCTCCCAGGATCAGACTATTCTCCTGCCTCAGCCTCCCGAGTAGCTGGGATTACAGGTGTGTGCCACCACGCCTGGCTAATTTTTGTGTTTTTGGTAGAGATGGGGTTTTACTATATTGGCCGATCTGGTCTCAAACTCCTGACCTCAGGCGATCTACCCTCCTCCACCTCCCAAAGTACTGGGATTACAACATGAGCCACTGCGCCTCGCCTTGAAACTAAATTTTTAAAAGTTGTAAATTTTTCCAGATGAGAATTGACCAACTATTATTATTTTCTAGGTAAGGGACTCTGCTACAGTAATTAAAGAAGGATAAGGTTGGCGTTGCTTTGCTCCTTTTTTTATTGAAGTCCTTCCTTCCTGATCAAGCTTCCATATATCTCCTTAAAGCATATGACACACAGGTATGCCACTAAAAAGTTTTAATTTGTGTAGATTTCTTTCTTCAGCTGTTACTTTTTCATCTTTCATAAAAATCAAGTAATTAAATTGTAAAACATCCTGAACATATTCATTTTTGGCTTTAGCAGTTTCATTCTTCAGCAGATGTATTTGACTTTCTACATACCTGGCACTTTGTTTTGGTTTGTGTCTGACCTTATTTTTCTTTTTTTTTTCAAACCAGTATTAAACTGAAAATAATAGACATCGTACCTCATGGTCCAGGAATGAGTGAATAAGTTAGAAAACCAAGAATAGTGGCCTGCACTTCTTTATCCAAGGCCTACTTTCTGAAATCTCTCAGCCCTACCCTTCCCTAGAAGGTGCCCCACTGCAAGGAAGGCACAGGCAGCCTCAGGATGTGACCTGCCTCATGGAGTATTGCATTTTTTGATACAAGAACTATTTGCTCCTTAACCATCTTTCTCTAGGAGTTTGAAAGAAAATAAAATACTCTGTGTTTCAGCCTCTAGCTTGTGATTGAGTGGCTGAGGTGGGAGAATCTCTTGAGCTCAAGAGTTTGATACCAGTCTGGGCAACACAGTGAGACCCTGTCTAAAAAAATAAAATAACTAACTGGGTGTGGTGGTGTGTGCCTGTAGTCCCAGCTACTTGGGAGGCTGAGGCAGGCGGATCACTTGAGCCTAGGAGTTCCAGGCTGCAATGAGCTGGGATCATGCCACTGCCATCCAGGCTGGCCGTAGACCAAGACCCTGTCCTTTTAAATAATAATAATAATAAATTTTTCATATGTTAGAATGTTAAAAATAAGTATAAGAAGTTGGAAAGTTTGCATCCAAAGTGAGATTTAATACATAACTATTTTTGATAAGTTGAAAAGTGTCAAGAAAATTGCTATTTAAATTTCATTTATAATCATGATGTCATCATAGTACCATTCAATTTTTTCCAGTAGTCTGTGGTATTTTTAGTTTGTTTGAAGCAGGGTCCAAATAATTGCAGTTAGCTGATATGTCTGTTAAGTCTCTTAATCAATAGAGTACTTTTCCCCATCCCTTTTTTCCTTGCATTTTATTTGTTGGAAAATCCAGGCTGATTGTTCAGTTGTCAGAAGTTCCCCCATTCTAGCCTTTGCTGTTTCCGCTGGACATGTTCTTCTGCTTCTGGGTGGATACAGAGGCTTGATCACTTTCTGGCTCAGCCTTTCAGCACAGGTACTTCAGAGTTGCGTGGTGCCCTCACCAGGAGGCACACATCTGCACAGATGTGAGATCCAGTGTTGTTGATTCTTTTTTTCTTTTTGTCTTTTTTATTTAAAAGACACGGGTTCTTGCTATGTTGCCCATGCTGGTTTTGAACTCCTGGCCTCAAGCAATCCTCCCACCTCCGTCTCCCAGAGTATGCTGCAAGCTTGAGCCACAGCGCCTGGCAGATCCAGTGTTTTTTGAAATCTCATGTTTTATTCTAACGATTGAAACATAATCTGCTTCTCAGTATGGCCATGTTTTATGCTTTTCACTTCTTCAAATACAGGTGACACTCCAGGAAAATGAACCTTATCACACTTGCAACTTCTACCCCTTATACAGCCCCAGGCCCGTGTGGCAAGTGTGGCCTAGGGGAAGCCTCCATCTGGAGAAGTGCTGCCTGCACTGGGTCGCATGTCGAGTGGACTGAGCCCTTGGCTCCTCTCCCTGCTTCCTGTCCAGATGGCAGGACTCTGGTCCTGGGCCAAAAGAGGCACAGTGTCTTTGCATATAGTAAGGGTTGAATGAATACCTTTTAAAACTCCTAACTCTTCTGAACCAAGGGATACTGACAGTGCTGGGCCCCAAATGACTATTGTTTTCTCGAAGGCTTTAAGACCATGTCTTACACTGTGGTTTAATCAGGTTCTTTCCTAGGAGTCTGCCTGAGTCACTTGGTCTGTGTGTCTCTCCCTCCCTGTCCTAAGGGGGCTTTTCATGTGTGACTGTGATCTGCCTGTCTGTCTGGTAAGGATCCAGCCTCCTGTTACTTGCCCAGGGTGCTGACTGTGGGCCCTCTCCCGCGGTGGAACATTTGGCATCAGGTATCAGGAACAGAGTCAGTATGCTGAAATGTTTGCATGAATGTGGATTTTCAGAAAGCTTTCTTATCAGCAGGGCACACCTGTCTGTTCATGATCTTTGCCCTTCTCCCTTTATTGGCATCACTTGGACGATATCTTTAATTGCCCTGCTGGGCTTGATGTTGAACTGCTTTTCTCCATGTGTGTCATGTTTAGTGCTTTCTTGTGGCAAGAGCCTTTTGCTTTGTGTATCTGATGCTTCCCTTTTGTGGTTTTCCCCGGGCTTTCCAGCTCTTGGAGCACCCTTTTGTCAGCAGATGTACTTTTGTTTCCAGTTTTTAAATTCTAATTACAGTGTAGCTCAACTAAAATCATGGAACTAGGGAACATAAAACAAATCATTAGAGTAATGGAGGCCTAGAAGAAAGTGAAAGGAATCCAGTCCACCTCTTTGCTGTACTAGGTATCGATATGCCTCAGCTGTGAGTGAGGGCCTTCCTGAGTAGCTGACTAGAAACTAAACTTTTATGAAAGAATTTTCTTAAATAATTAGAGGTGCCTTTCATTTAGTTAATAACAAGACCTCAAAATACGGTATATTTTTGTCTAAAACTGTAGCAAACAGTAAGTAAAGTAATAGAGTAAAAATTCTGCTTAAAGAAGACTGCGGAATAAAAGTTTCAGGCCAAGTGCAGTGGCTCACACCTGTAATCCCAGCACTTTGGGAGGCCGAGATGGGCGAATCACTTGAGGTCAGGAGTTCGATACCAGCCTGGCCAACATGGTGAAACCCCCGTCTTTACTAAAAACACAAATAGCTGGGTGTGGTGGCACGCGCCTGTAATCCCAGCTACTCAGGAGACTGAGGCAGGAGAATCGCTTTAACCTGGGAAGCGTAGGTTGCATTGAACCAAGATGGCGCCACTGCACTCCAGCCTGGGTGATAAGAGTGAGACTCTGTCTAAAAAAAAAGAAAGTTACGGAGCTCAGAGTGCCAGATTCTGCGCTCCTGGTAGTTTCTGGTGTTGCCCTTCCTTAGCTCCTCAGAGTGCACTGGCATAGGTGCCATTTTTTAATCACACAATTCCCTTCATTGTAATTTTCTTAGCGCTGTCTTTGCTTAGTGGATCTGTGGTTGCCATTCAGCAGTACATTTCTCTCTGTGTGGAAGCAAACATCTTCTCAAACCTGATGCTCGGTGAGGATAGGCAGTGGGCTGTTAAATAGGCAGTGGTCTCGGATTCCCAGCATGTGTATGACTGCTGTGCTAACCAGAGGTGCGTGTGTCCAGCATCTGAGCATTGGAACCTGCAAGCTGCTCCCCCAAATCAGGATGCCAAACGTTCATTGGCAAGTTACTCAAAGTTGCCTCAAATATCTTTAATGCATTTAACTGAATTTACATAATTTTTCTTTATCAGCACATAATTATTATAAATATTGTAAAATTGCCATTAACTTATGATTGTCATATCTAAATTTTAGGATAAAAATAGAATTTAACTATTTTTATGCCCATATATAAGCAAGTGAAGTAAAGGTATTTATGTTTAAATCAAGAACTCTAATCAAAGGTTTTCGCAATCCTTCCAAATATGCAATCTCACTTATTTCTTGCCACTTCTGGTGATAGGCCTGTGTGTGGAACACACAGGGGATTCCTGCCTGTCCACAGCTCAGTGTGAACAGACTAGATATGGTCATAGATTAGAAATTACCATCACAGGCCTCGCGGGTGGTTCATGTCCATAATCCTAGAACTTTAACAGGCTGAGGCAGGAGGATTGCTTGAGCCCAGGAATTCGAGACCAGCCTGGGCCACATTGGTGAGACCTACCTGGGTAACATGGCGAGACTCTGTCTCTACAAAAAATGGAAAAGTTAGCTGGGTGTGGTGGTGCATGCCTGTAGTCCCAGCTAGTTGGGAGGCTGAGGCAGGAGGATCACTTCAGCCTGGAAGTTCAAGGCTGCAGTGAGCCGTGTTCATACCACCGCACTCCAGCCTGGGTGACAGCAAGAAAAGGAAGAAAATAAAAGAAATTACCTCAAAAGAAAAAAAAAGAATATAAATTACCCTTACAGACATTTTATTTTTATTTTTATTTTTTTAGAGACAAGGGCTCTCGGTTGGTCAGGCTAGACTCAACCTCCTGGGCTCAAGTGATCCTCCCGCCTCAGCCTTCTGAGCAGGCACTACAGGCACATGCCGCCATGCCCGGCAACCACCACAGATAATTCAGAAAAAATTAGCCTTTTAGTTTTAGGAGCTTTCTTTTACAGTGATATTTAGTTTGGGGCCTTTGAACTTGGATTTTGCTTTCGGAGCTGTACCTGTAGGTATTGTTGTTCCGGCCTGCGAACGAGACGTGACCAACTCCAGTGCTGGCTGCTTTCTGTCCTTACCATCAGTCAGTGTGGTCTGTGTGTGAGGTTGCAGTTGTCCTCTTGGCCGCTTATTTCTCTTTAATTCTCTGCATGTAATTTAAAACATTATCCCCTGAAACTTTGTTTTACATTGACTTCTAATATCTTTACTCCTCCTTACTTTTAATTTTCCTATTAAGACACTTATTTAATTTTCCTATTAAGATACTTAGGATTTTATGAAATTCTTTGGATCTACATGTGGATAAACAGAATTGTGTCATACAAGGTTCAATATGCTAGCTGTTTAAAAAAATTTGAAAGCAATTTTTTTTTTTTTTAGAGACAGAATCTTGCCCTGTCACCCAGGCTGGAGTGCAGTGGCATGATCGTAGCTCACTGTAACCTTGAACTCCTGGGCTGAAGCAGTTCTCCTGCCTCAGCCTCTTGAGTAGCTAGGACTCACAGGCATGTGTCACCATGCCTGGCTAATTTTTATTTTATTTTATTTTATTTTATTTTTTATTTTTATTATTATTTTTTTGAGACAGAGTCTCATGCTGTCGCCCAGGCTGGAGTGCAGCGGCGCAATCTCGGCTTACTGCAACCTCCACCTCCCGGGTTCGAACGATTCTCATATTCTCCTGCCTCAGCTTCCTGAGTAGCTGGGACTACAGGCGCACACCACCATATCCGGCTAATTTTTGTATTTTTAGTAGAGATAGGGTTTTGCCATGGTGGCCAGGCTGGTCTTGAACTCCTGACCTCAGACGATCCTCCTGCCTCACCTCCCAAAGTGCTGGGATTACAGGCGTGAGCCATTGCACCCGGCCTTTCTTTTTTTTAGAGACTGAGTCTTGCTATGTTGCCGAGGCTGATCTCAAACTCCTGGTGCTTCAAGCAGTCCTCTTGCCTTGACCTCCAAAGTGTTGGGATTACAGGTGTGAGCTACGGTGTCCTGCCTGCTAGCCATTTTTTTATGTTGGTGGTGGTGGTAAGGAGTGGCTACCAGGCTGTGCAGGATTCAGGAATCTGGATGTTCCCCCCACCACCGTTTTTTACCCCACACAAAAAATTTTAAACACTTTCTAATTGAGATAAAATTTACAAAACATAAAATTCACCATTTAAACCACTTAAAGTATACAATCCAGTGGTTTTGTGTATATTCAGAATGTCATGGCCAGGCGTGATGGCTCACGCCTGTAATCCCAGCACTTTAGGAGGCCGAGGTGGGCAGATCACGTGAGGTCAAGAGTTCGAGACCAGCCTTGCCAACACGGTGAAACCCTGTCTCTACTAAAAATGCAAAAAAATTAGCCAGGCATGGTGGCACACACCTGTAACCCCAGCCACTTGGGAGGCTGAGGCAGCAGAATTGCTTGAGCCTGAGAGGCGGAGGTTGCAGTGAGCCGAGATTGCACCATTGCACTCTAGCCTGGGCAACAGAGACAAGACTCCATCTCGGAAAAAAAAAAAAAGAAAAAAAGAATGTTATGCAACCATCACTACTATCTAATTTCAGAATATTTCATCACCCCATAAAGAAACCCCATACCACTAAGCAGGCACTCTCCATTCTTCCCTTGCCCCAGCCTCTGGCAACCACTAATCTACTTTCTGTATCTATGAATTTGCCTATTCTGGACATTTCATGTAATAGAAATCATACAATATGTGGCCTTTTGTTTCTGACTTTTATAACTTACGTAATGTTTTTAGGGTCCATCCATGTTGTAGCATATGTAGTACCTCATTTTTTTTTATGCCTGAGTAAGAGTTCATTGTATGGATAGACCACATTTTGTTTATCCATTTACCAGCTGACCATTTGGGCTGTTTCTGCTTTTTTTTCACTGTTATGAATACTGCTGCTGTGAACGTTTGTGAACAAGTTTTTGCGTGAACATACTGGTTCTCTTGGTATTTACATAGAAATGGAATTGTTGGGTCATACGGTAATTCTGTGTGTAACTTTTGGAGGAACTGCCAGATTGTTTCCACATGGGCTGCACCATTTTACATTCCTGTCAACAATATGTGAAGATTCCTATTTCTCCATATCCTTGTCGACACTTGTGATTTTCTGTTTTTAAAATTTTAGCCATCCAAGTGACTAAGTGGTTATAGTAGGCTTTAGTTTTGGTTTTCAGAGAGTCTTCTTTTATGTCACCCAGGCTGCAGTGCAGTAGTGCAAACTTGGCTCACTGCAGCCTCAACCTCCTGGGCTCAAGTGATTCCCACCTCAGCCCCCCAAATAGCTGGGACTACAGGTGTGCACCACCACACCCAGCTAATTTTTGTATTTTTTGTAGAGATGGGTTTTTTACTCTGTTGCCCAGGCATATCTTGAACTACTGGCCTCAAGTGATCTGCCCACCTCAGCCTTCCTAAGTGCTGGGATTATAGCTGTGAGCCGCCGCACCTGGCTGTTTCATTTTTGTTTTTGTGTTTGTTTTTGTTTTTAAACAGTGTTTTAAATTGTGGTGAGATACACATAACATCAGTCATTAAAAAGTGAATGATTGAGTGGCGTTTTGTACATTCACAGTGTTGTGCACCATGATCTCTATCTGGTTCCAACATATTTTTTTTCATTCCCAAAAGGAAACCCCATACCCACAAGCAGTGAGTCCCCATTATCCCTCCTTTCAGCCACTGGTAACTACCAGTCTGCTTTCTGTCTTTGTGGATTTCCCTATTCTGTATGTTTCATGTAAATGAAATCATGTAGTGTGTGCCCTTTGTGTCTGACTTATTCACTTAGCATGTTTTCAGGGTTCATCCATGTTGTAGCATGAATCAGAACTTCATTCCTTTTTAAGGCTGAATGATATTCACTGTCTGGATAGATTACATTTTGTTTATTCATGTATTGATGGACATTTTGGTGGTTTCTACCTTTTTGGTTATTGTGAATGGTACTGCTGTGAACATACGTGTACATGTGTTTCTTTGAGTACCTTTTTTCAGTTCTTTTGAGCATATACCTACGAGTGGAATTGCTGGCTCATATGGTAATGTTTTAACTTTTTGAGAAACTGCCAGCCTCTTTTCCTTAGTGGCTGAACCATTTTGTGTTTCCACCAGCAGTGTATGAGGGTTTCAGTTTTTCCACATCCTCACTAACACTTGTTATTTTCCTTTTCTAAAAAATTATAGGCCAGGCTCAGTGGCTTACACCTGTAATCCCAGCAATTTGGGAGGCCAAGGCGGGCAGATCACCTGAGCTCAGGAGTTTGAGACCACCCTGGGCAACATGGTGAAACCCTGTCTCTACTAAAATACAAAAAATTATCCGGGCATGGTGGCACGAGCCTGTACTTCCAGCTATTGGGGAGGCTGAGGCACAAAAATCACTTGAGCCTGAGAGGTGGAAGTTGCAGTGAGCCGAGATCATGCCACTGCACTCCAACTTGGGCTACAGAATGAGACTTTATCTAAAAAAAAAAAAAAAAAAAAGGCCAGGTATGTTGGCTCATGCCTGTAATTCCAACACTTTGGGAGGCCAAGGTGGGAGGATCACTTGAGTCCAGGAGTTTGAGACCAACCTGGGCAATATAGTGACACCCTGTCTCTACAGAAAATAAAATAATTAGTTGGGCATGGTTGTGCACACCTGTATTCCCAAGTATTCTGGAGGCTGAGTTGGGAGGATTGCCTGGGCCCAGGAGTTCAAGGCTGCAGCGAGCCATGTTCACACCACGGCATTCCATCCAGCCTGGGCGACAGAGTAAAACCCTGTCTCAAAAAAAAAAAAAAAAAAAAATTATAGCCATCCTAGTGGGTGTGAAGTGGGAACTCATTGTGGTTTTGATTTGTATTGTCTTTCTTTCTTTCTTTCTTTCTTTTTTTTTTTTTAAATGAAAGCAAGTTTATTAAGAAAGCAAAGGAATAAAGAATGGCTATTCCATAGGCAGAGCCCATGCCGCTCAGCTGCTTATACTTACTGTTACTTCTTGATTGTATGCTAGACAAGGGGTGGATTATTCATGAGTTTTATGGGAAAGGGGTGGGCAGTATCTGGAACTGAGGGTTTCTTGCCTTTGTAGACCATACAGGGCAACTTCCTGATGTTGCCATGGTATCTGGAAACCGTCATGGTGCTGATGGAAGTGTCTTTTAGCATGCTGATGCATTATAATTAGGGTATAATGAACAGTGAGGACAACCAGAGGTCACTTTCATCGCCATCTTGGTTTTGGTCAGCTTCTTTACTGCAGCCTGTTTTATCATCAGGGTCTTTATGACCTGTATCTTGTGCTGACCTCCTATCTCATCCTGTGACTTAGAATGCCTGACCTCCTGGGAATGTAGTCCGGTATTTCTCAGCCTTATTTTACTCACCCCCTATTCAAGATGGAGTTTCTCTGGTTCAGACGCCCCTGACATGTTTCCCCCTTCTCTTTTACAGGGGAACCCTTAATCCTAAGAGTTGTAGAGGGACAAAGATCCATCTTCTGTAACTTCTTCAGGCTGAATAAGGGCAAATATATTACTGCCTAACTATGAGGGTCTCTTGTACTCAGGGTAGAGAAGAGCTCAGTCAGAAAGCATCAGTATGGTGAGGGCCATTCATAACTCTGAGTTCCAACAAAAGGTGGTATCTGGAAGATTAATGAGTGTTCAGTTTAAGAAAACATTCAGTAAACTTATCCTGCGTTCCTACACAAAGAGTACAACAGCAATATAGTCCACAACAGTAAAGTAGAATAACTAAAATTATCCTGAGTAAACTAAATAAGGCTTTCCATGAACTGGGCAGTTGTTGAAACCAAGCTGATATGGGGTCGCCAGCTGATTCCAGTATGTGCCCAGAATTAGAATATTGATCCAGATTTTTACATTACCCATCTCTCTTGTGTCTTGGGAGCAGCAGCCAGAGATCACTGGTTGGTTCACAGGAGTAAGCAGGGTTAGCCTAAGTTGCAGAAAAAAACTTAAAAACAACTGATGAGGCTAGAATCTAGTAACAGGTGTACCATAGTTCCTGAAACATAATTTATTTTCTCTCTCCGGTCTCCCATTTTTACTGAAGACAAATCATGGTACGACTGATTTGTTTTATTATACTTGGTCTGATTATTTGTATAAAGTGCAGCAAGAACAATTATTTTTCACATAGGGTTTTAAAAATTGACTTTGATGGAACTTCATTCCATAAAAGGAACCTCAGGTAAGACTTTTTTTAAAGCCAAGCCCAGCCATAGGTTTGTACCCTCAAATAACCTGTGAGTTGGGAAATGCCTCTCCTCTTGAGGTCCCAAGATGACGTGGGGCTCCTGGGCCTGTCAGAAAGTGACATTCTTTATTTCACAGGTCAGGAACCCTGCACAGGAACTGTGTAGACAAGGTATGAGGCCAGTTTTCCCAAGGGGCTTATATTGGCTCTATAAGTCAAGTTTGAGTCCTTAAAAGAAAGCACACCATTCCCATCAAAGCCTTGGTAAAATAACCAATTTCTCTAATTTTGTCCTGTTGCAAAAGAAAACAGATTCTTATTGCACTTGTTCAAATAACTATATTGCCATAAGTTAATACTCACGAATAGTTTCCAAATTCTGGAGAAAGCAGGTAGAGAAAAACAAATATGCTCCAAGTTTTGTTCACAGGAATATATTTTACTCAGTTGTCAAAAGCTGTAAGTAGCTCAAAAGTTTTCTTGGTTCTGAAAAACAAAAATGGTCAGCAACGTTTTAAGCTAAAAGTCAAAAATTACTTCAGTCTTTTGTTCAGTCCATGCAGTTAACTCCTGTTCCACTTGATATTCATAATCATTTCAGCTCTCCATGAGAGTCCTGAAAGAACCTCTTTTTTTTTTTTTTTTTTTTTTTGAGACGGAGTCTTGCTGTGTCGCCCAGGCTAGCATGCAATGGCGTGATCTTGGCTCACTGCAACCTCTGCCTCCCAAGTTTAAGCGATTCTCCTGCCTCAGCCTCCTGAGTAGCTGGGATTACAGGTACGTGCCACCACGCCTGGCTAATTTTTGTATTTTTTAGCAGAGATGGGGTTTCACCACGTTGGTCACGCTGGTCTCAAACTCCCAACCTCAGGTGATCCACTCACCTCGGCCTCCCAAAGTGCTGGGATTACAGGCATGAGCCACCGCACCCAGCCTAAGAACCTCTATTCTAATGTCACAATCTCCAAAGTTATTAGAAACCTGCATCCAAGGGCACCTGCTGAAGTCCTATAGCTGACTATAAACTACCTTTTGAAGAGGATCAACACAGCAGTTGTCTGTGGATGACAAAAAGTCTTAAGACAACCACTATTAAAGGCACAATTGACTAGGAATTTTGATTACTTTTGTGGCATACGATTTTACATAATAATTACAATTATTAATAACATACGCTAAGTCATATCAGAATTCTAGGAGTTTCCCATTACTTTGTAACACATACCAATAACATATTTATATAAATACAGGTCAAAGAAAGCCAAACACCATTTCATATTTGACAATGCTTCCTGTATGATTTTTATACCAAATAAGCCAAATTTCACCATTGCATTAGTGTACTAATTAATGGTAAACCCAATTCTTAATAAAACATTATAGACAAATCTACCCAATTTTAATGTCGGACCAGAAGGTAAGATTCTTATATACCTTTTATAATCCTTTACAAATTTTTGTTAAAGAGTGCTCTAAGAAAACCCTGTTGTGGGCCGGGCGCGATGGCTCAAGCCTGTAATCCCAGCACTTTGGGAGGCCGAGACGGGCGGATCACGAGGTCAGGAGATCGAGACCGTCCTGGCTGACACGGTGAAACCCCGTCTCTACTAAAAAAAAAATACAAAAAACTCCCGGGCGAGGTGGCAGGCGCCTGTAGTCCCAGCTACTCGGGAGGCTGAGGCAGGAGAACGGCGTGAACCCAGGAGGCGGAGCTTGCAGTGAGCTGAGATCCGGCCACTGCACTCCAGCCTGGGCGGCAGAGCGAAACTCCGTCTCAAAAAAAAAAAAAAACAAAACAAAAGAAAACCCTGTTGTGCTTTTATTCCAGTGTTCAATTTACAGAACTAAATCATTGCACTTTAACTTCAGCCAGTATGTTCACACACAGAATTTCTTTTACAAGATTAATTTTTCACAAAATTTCCACAACTTTTGCAAACCTTCAGCTTTAAAATTCTGACTTAAAACAATCCCTTAGCCCTTTAATCTAGGCCAAAAAAAAGAATCCACATTCACATGTCTTCTTATCTTTTACCAAAACACATTTCACTTTCCCTACACACCTTGCATGTAAAACTGTTTTTCCAGTAGTCTCAAGTACATGTTGTACTGTTGACTCTTAACAGTGTTTATTTTTGGTGAAAAACTTGGTATGCAGTTTTAATTATGTAGTAGGTACGGAGCCTAGGACACCAGGCAGAAGTGCAGATAAGGTCTGACTCTTTCTAGCATAGCTAGGAGGCATGGCTAACCCTACATGTCCCCAGGCCTTACCTAGAATCTATGGGTCTAGGTAAGTTGAACAATTTTCAAAAGTCAAAGAGGCAGTTTATAAACTTAAAGCATTTGGCAAACCTAAAATTTGACCTATCTGATTTAGACCAAATGTCTTTATTTTACCAATAATCTTAAAAATTTTCTTTACTTCCCACAGCTTAAGTCACATGAATTAAAAGGCATTACACTTTTTACTTTTCTGACAAAATATTTAAGCATTTATTTTTAAACCAGTTAATCAAAGCCTTTTATATCACACACACAACACATATAAATACACAGACAGAAGTGTAGTAGTTGTAAGGTTTTTCATTTGCCAGTTTCTTAATTGGATTAGTGGCTTTATGGTGGAGCTCTGGAGGAACAGGGCGAGGAAAGCATGCAGTTTCTACGGCCTAATAAGCAAGCACAATTGGAAGGCAAGACAGAGCCCCAGAACTTGAGGATCCCATTTTTATATTGGATCCTGGATCCCCAAAAGAGAAACGCTACAGAACAAGACAGTGCAATGATTTTACCACGTATTTCGTTGCCAAGAGCCCATCAGCCCTTTCTGTGATCAGCCCATCCCCCACAGGAGTCTTATCTCTTAGTGGGGAAGGGTGAGGACATCTCCATACCTTCCAGGTGGTCAAGAGCATGCTTTTGATCCAGACACACAAAGATCCACGTATCCCCACCATGCCATTTAGCTCTCCCCAAAAGTATTAAATGTATTTCCTACCTAGTTATTACACATCGAAGCTGTCTGATAATGTGAAGTAATTTCTGATACCCCCAAAGTAAAAACCGATAATGCAGTGCAAAGCAGAATGGAGCCTTAGCTTTTGGGAGGATCTATCCTTGGGGTTTAATAATCCTTGGGGTTCCATGAGGAAAAGAGAGGTTTTCCCAAAACAGGGTGTGTGGTGCTTCCTCTGTTTCTCCTAAGAAAGTCCCAGGCTGTTAGAGCTCGAATATCCACTTTTAATTAAGTGACTTTTAACCATAGCATTCTTTAAAAAGTCCTTTTACATCTCTTATTACCCAGCTTTAGCCACGCCAAACCGCCAGTATTCCTGGCTTTTGAACTTTGCCAAACGTAACTGCCCAGGTGCTCAGAGAAAGGAAAACTTAAGATAGTTCGTGAAGGGGAGGAGAATCAACAAATGGCAAAGGTCACCCAAATACCAATCAGAAGGTGTTCATTTTCTAGGCTAAAAATTGAACCTGAACTCAGGCCACCATTGTGAAAAGACAAAGCCTTAACTGCTGAGCTACAGCATTGGGCAGTTTCCATTGCTCTTCCCAGGAGCCCAGAGCAGTAAATTTTGAGCTTGCAAAGGCTTTTTACTGCTCAAGATAATTTGTAGAGCTAACTACTACCCAAAATCCCTGTTCCCTGGCAGGCAGAGACAGAGGAAGTACTGCCACGTGATTACAAGATCAAGCTCTCAAGGACATTCCTCAACATGTGGTCTTTGGGCAAGATGGTGGCCCTGAATAACAGAAAAGATGGGAAAGGGAAAGAAAGGGAGAAAAGCATTGCCTGCAGCAGAGTGGGGAATGTGAGAAGCTCAGGGGGACCAGAGAAAGACCCACCCATTGCAGCTGACACTGACTCAGAAGTTCAGGTAGCTGCTTGTTGGGAGCGTAGGGATCTTTCCCAGCATTCCTGTCAGCTCTAGTTTCCCCTTTTGGGGAGGAAAAAGCTCCCCATGTCCCATGATCTTGGACATGTCTAATTCTGTCACCCACAGCTGTCAGCAAAGAGTACAAGGCAGATTAATCCAAAGAGAATAGCAGTTAACATCCCATAGTGCCAACCGGTTCTTAGTCGAGAGGGACTCCACTGAGAGGGGCCTCCAACCCCCTACATTTTATTAAGGACTAACCTTCCTAAGTTGGGCCTCAAACCCAAGTTCAGTCAAGTGTGCTTGCCTTTTGTTAAGAGGCGCCTTTATCCCTCTGTTAGGAGAGACTCTAACTCCCCTAAGTTGGGCCTAACCCAATCCCATCCTTTACCCAGGTAAATGCATCCCACTTACCCAAAGTTGGCCAATCAGTGCAGCAGTCTATTTCCTTTGGGTTGGGAGTCTCCTCAGTATCATCCCTTTGGGGCTTGCCAGGAAGATATTACCAGAAAGGGGTCCCAATCCAGACCCCAAGAGAGGTTTATTGAATCTCATGCAAGAAGGAGTTCAGGGTGAATCTATAAAGTGAAGCAAGTTTATTATAGAAGTAAAGAAGTAAAAGAGTGGCTACCCCATAAGCAGAGCAGCCAATTTGTATTTTCTTTTTTTTTTTTTTTTTGCTTGCATACATGTTTATTAAGACGCAGCCAAGTGAAATGTGTCAGCTCCTCCTCTTGAGTACAGCCTTCTTTATTGGTGTATAACAATGCCCAAGGGCTGGATGAACTTCATAATCAAAATCGAATGCCAGCTTTTTACAGACTTGGCCAACACAGTACGACCTCAGACACCATTTTAAACTGCAAGAAATCTGAGCCTTTCATAGTCTTGCTTTTTATTGTTGACATTCACATTTTAATTTTTTTATGATCATTGCAGATTCACATTTTAAAAACCCCAAAAACAAAAAAGCTCTTATTCTAATTTAGCAGAAAGCAGAGTCATCGGTGTGAAGACAATACACTATCAACATACAACTTCTTTGTATCCATAATTATCTATGTAAGAAACATGCTGTCATTCACAGGGGCTCCATTAACACGTGCACATAAGCCATGCTGAGGCCTAACAGGTAATGTGGGTTTTCATCCAGCATCTTCTCTTTACTCTGGGTCCTTATCCTCATCTGAAAAATGGGGGACAGACTTCTTTGCCACAACATTATCCAGTCTCTGTCCTTGTAGATATGGATTGACACTCCTCCGCTTTCGTCTCTCTCCTCCCTTCATCTTCTCATAAAGGAGTTTCTTGTTCCACTTGCCCAAGCCTGGATAGTCATGTTCCGGATCAAACAGATGCTGATGCAGCTGGAACTCTCGACTGAACTCTGCGGTGTCGGGGGTGTTTTCTAGACACCCATCATCTGTTTTTCCAACAGGACAGGGATTTGGAGGGTCTGGGTACCCCTGATCCTCACTGAAGTCCTTGGGAATGTTGTCTCCAGTCAACTCTGCCACGATGTTGGGGATGTTGCCAAAAGGACCCAAATGCTGAAGTCCCTCATGAGCTCCACCTTCGATGCTCTGGGGGCCCACAAGATTCATGGCCTGGTGAGCTGGATATTCCACTCGGGGCCTGGCAATGCCCAATTGCTCCATAACGCCGTGAAGCAGCCTCTGGATATCTGTTTCTGAGACCCTGTCAGGGGTCCGGGGGCTGTAGGCAAATGCTGGAGTGCATCCCGATGCCAGCCAAAACAATAAGCCAGACAGCATGGTAGAGACCATCCTGGAGACCATTTTTAACCGAGGAGCAGCCCGAGGAGCCTACTGCGGTATGGGCCTTGGTGGGGGTCCTGTATTTTCTTAATGATACTGATACTGAACATCTTTTTATGTGCTTGTTGGATATTTCTGTATCTTCCTTGGAGAAACATTTATACAGATCCTTTGCTCATTTTAAAATTGGGTTGTCTTTCATGGTTGAGTTGTAAGAGTGCTTTATATGTATTCTAGATGCTAGACCCTTATTAGATATGTGATTTGCAAGTATTTCCTCCCATTCTGTTAATTGTCTTTTCACTTTATTGATTACCTCCTTTGGTGCACGAAAGTTTTTCATTTTGGTGAAGTTCAGTTCATCTAGTTTTTTATTTTGTTGCTTATACTTTTGTTGTTGTATCTAATAATCCATTGCCAAATTCAAGGTCATTAAAGATTTACCTCCTGTGTTTTCTTCTAAGAGTTTTATAGTTTTAGCTATTATATTTTGGTTGTTGATCCATTTTGAGTTAGTTTGTATATGTGGAGTGAGGTAGAGGTCCAAGTTTGTTTTGCAAGTGTTAATCCAGCTGTCCTAGAACCATTTATTAAGCTATTCTTTTCCTACTGAATGGTCTCATTTGGCACCCCGTCAAAAGCCACTTGAAGCCAGGTGCAGTAGCTCATGCCTGTAATCTCAACACTTTGGGAGGTCAAATTGGGCAGATCACTTGAGGTTAGGAGTTCAGGACCAGCCTGGCCTATATGGCAAAACCCCATCTCTACTAAAAAAATACAAAAATAGCCAGGTGCAGTGGTACACACCTGTAATCTCAGCTACTCGGGATGCTGAGACATGAGAATTGCTTGAACCTGGGAGGCAGAGGTTGCAATGAGCTGAGATTACACCACTGCACTCCAGCCTGGGCAACAGAGCCAGACTGTGTCTCAAAAAAAAAAAAAAAAAAAAGGTCACTTGGTCATACATATATATATATGTGTGTGTGTGTTTGTGTTTACTTTTGTACTTTCGATTTTATTCCGTTGGTCTATATGTCTGTTCTTCTGCCAGTGCCATATAGTTTTGATTACTAAAGCTTTGCAGTAAGTTTTAAAAGAGGGAAGGATGAGTCTAAAACATTGGTCTTCTTCTTCAATATTGTTTTGGCTATTTGAGGTCTCTTGCAGTTCCTTATGAATTTGAGGATCAGATTTTTATTTTTATTTTTTCTGTTGTAGAAATAGTGTCTCACTATATTGCCCATGCTGGTCTTGAACTCCTGGCCTCAAGTGATCCTCCTGCCTCGGCATCCCAAACTGCTAGGATTATAAGTGTAAGCTACGGTTCCTGGTCTCAATTTTTTTATTTCTGCAAAACAGGGCCGTTGGAAATTTGATAGGGGTTGCATTGAATCTGTGAATCACTTTGGGTAGTATCTTAGGGTACCCCAGAAAAACAGAGCCAATTGTGCGTGTGTGTGTGTGTGTGTGTGTGTGTGTGTGTCTTAGTCTTAGAGATTTATTAAAAGGAATTGACTCACACAATTACGGAGGTAGGCATATCCCAAGATCTGCAGGAGGAGTTGGCAAGCTAGAGATCCAAGAGAGCAGATGGTTTACTTCTAGCCCTAGCCCAAGACTGAAGGCCTGAGAACTGGGGAAGCTAGTGGTGTAGTTCCTGTCTGAAAGCTTGCAGGCCAAAGACCCAGGAAGAGCCATCGTTTCAGTTTGAGTCCAAAGGCAGGAAAAAAAAGCTGATGTCTCAGCTTGAAGATAGGCAGGAAGAACCTGCCTTACTGCAGGGAGAGGGTCAGCCTTTTTGTTTTACTCAAGCCTTGAACTAATTAGATGACAGCCACTTGTACTGGGGATGGCAGTCTGCTTTACTCAGTCTACCAGTTTAAATGTTAATCCCATCTATAACATCCTCACAGAAACACACCTAGAATAATGTTTTACCATTATTTTAATACCATAAAATAATGGCGTAAACATTATAAATTATTGGTAGTACCATAGTTAGTATTTACCAAAATATTAGGTTTTCCAATCCATTTACATGGGATATCTTGCCATTTATTTTTGTCTTAATTTATTTCATCAGTGTTTGTAGTTTTTATTGAAAAATTCTTTTGTCTCCTTGGTTAAATTTATTTCTGAGTAGTTTATTATTTTAGATGCTATTATAAATATAATTGCATTCTTAATTCCTTTTTTTTTGCTTATTTATTGCTGGTGTATAGAAACACAGATGATGTTTGTGTGTTGATCTTGTACCCTGCAACTCTGATGGATAATGTTGTCTGTGAATAGGTTTACTCTTTCTTTCCCAATTTGGATGGTTTTTATTTCTTTTTTCTGCCTAATTGCTCTGGCTGGAACTTCCAGGACAGTATTGATTCGTAGTGATGAAAATAGGTATCTTTGTCTTGCCCTGTTCTTAGGAGGAAAGCTTTCAGTTTTTCACCAGTGTATGTGGGTTTTTCACAGATACCCTTTATCATGCTTAGTAACTTCCTTTCTGTTCCTAGTATTCTGAGTGTTTTCATCATGAAAGGTGGTTGGATTGTGTCAAATACTTTTTCTACATTAATCAAACTAATTGTGTGGGTTTTTTCCCCCTTGTCCTATTAGTATATATTACACTGATTGGTTTTTGTGTGTGGAACCAACCTTGCATTCCTGGGATGAATCTCACTTGGAGTTTTCTAATATATTTTTTTGGGATCTCATTCATTTTTGAAAGATAGTTTTACTGGATATAGAATTCTTGGTTGAAAAATAGCCAGATGGCACTGGCCTGTAGTCCCAGCTCCCAGAGAGACTGAGGCAGGTGGATTGCTTGAGCCCAGGAGTTGGAGGCTGCAGTGAGCTATGATTGCACCACTGCACTACAGCCTGGGTGACAGAGTAAGATCCCTTCTCCAAAAAAAAAAGAATTCTTGGTTGACAGATTTTTTTCTTTGAGCCTTTTAATTTGTTACCTTTTGGCCTCCATGGCTTTAGATGAGAAATCAGTTGTTAATCTTACTGAGCAATCCTTGTACTTGAAGAGTCACTTCTCTCTTGCTGCTTTCTACAGTTTGACTACAGTGTGTCTGGGTGTGGCTCTTTGAATTGAATTTATCCTATTTGGAATTTGTCGAGCTTCCTGGTTATGCATTATGCAGATTAATGTTTCTCATTAATTACAGGACTTTTCTACCATTATTTCTTCAAACTTTTTTTTGTTTCTTTTTCTGTCTTTCTGAGACGCTATAATGTGTATGTTGGTACAATTGATGGTGTCCCACAAGTCTCTGAGGCAGTTTATTTTCTTCATTATTTTTTCTTTTGTTCCTAACACCACTGTATAATCCCAATTGTCCTATCTGTAAGTTCTCTGATTCTTACTGCCTTCTGTTTATTTATGCTGTTGAGCCCCTGTGGTGAATTTTTCATTTCAGTTTTTGTGCTTTTCAACTCCAGAATTTCTGTTTGGTTCTTTTTTTAAAATATTTTTTTCTTCATCAATATTCTGTATTCAGCGAGACATTGTTCTGATGGATGTTTCAGATTTTTGAACATGGTTTTCTTTAGTTCTTTGAACATATTTAAAATAGCATATTTAAAGTCTTCATAAGTCTAATGTCTGGGCTTCCTCTTGAACAATTTCTGTTACTTACCTTTTTTCTGCATGTGAATCGAACTTTCCTGTTTCTTTGCATGCTTTGTAATATTTTGTTGAAAGCTGGAAAATACTGTGACAACTTTGGAAATGAGATTCTTCCTTCTCCCCCAGGGTTTGTTGGCTGCTTGTTACAGTCATTGTTTGTATAGTTACTTTTCTGAGCTAATTTTGTATAGTATATATTCTTCATCATGTGTGGCCACTGAGTTCTCTGTTCCATTAATATAGTGGTCAGCTTATGATTAGACAGAGATTTAAGCACCTAGAACAAAAAATATCTCCCAGTCTTTTGAAATGAGGTCTGTGTGTATGTTGGAGCACAGCTTCAACACTCAGCCAGGCGTTTGACGGTGACCCCTTAGCATTCACTGCCGGCTTGCACAGAACCTGAAGGTCAGCCAGAGTGGAAGCCTAGGCCTTTTCAGGTCTTTCCTGAACATGTACACAGCCCTGGGCATTTGTGGAACCTTCTAGATTTCCAAGAATGTGTCAGAGCTTTTCAAACCCTTATTTTCCAAAACATCTTACTCCTCAGCTTTTCTTCCCAAGCTTTTGGTAAATCTATTGTTTGCCTCAACTGTTATCCAGTGGTTCAGGCAGCAGCAAATAATTGACTGTAAATATTTCCAGTAACCTTTTTCCCTGTTTCCCTAGTAGATGCCTCAGCACTGGGAGGTTAAGTCAAACCCTTTGAGCCAATCTTCCAGGGAGTCAATAGACAGGTCAAAACAAACAACTGCAGTTCTTTGCAGAT
This sequence comes from Macaca fascicularis, assembly GCF_037993035.2. NCBI lineage: Eukaryota > Metazoa > Chordata > Mammalia > Primates > Cercopithecidae > Macaca > Macaca fascicularis. The sequence continues at coordinate 171,015,233 of NC_088381.1, forward strand.
GAGGCCCATTCCAATGCTCCCTCCTGGACCGGTGGCACCAGAGTGGCAGCCTGTTGTCTTCTAGGCCACTGCTGCAGCCAGGATGGGACCAGAGAAGGTTAAAATGCTGCGGAACTCACTGTTCTTGCTGAGATTCAGCTGGTTTTTCTTGATTAAGTGTTCTTCTGATTGCTGCAAGTTTTTAGTTAGTTTCCAAAGTTTTAAAATAGTAGATTCTGACAGTTTTTGCCAGTTTTTAAAATGCGTATATTGAAGGATAGACTTTCAGTTCCTTACTCAGCCATTTTTGTGGACATGACTTACTAGTCATAATTTAAATTTAATATTTTAGGACATAATCTAAATTTTTTTTTTTTTTTTTTTTTGAGACAGAGTCTCGCTCTGTCACCCAGGCTGGAGTGCCGTGGCCGGATCTCGGCTCACTGCAAGCTCCGCCTCCCGGGTTCACGCCATTCTCCTGCCTCAGCCTCCCGAGTAGCTGGGACTACAGGCGCCCGCCACCTCGCCCGGCTAGTTTTTTGTATTTTTTAGTAGAGACGGGGTTTCACCGTGTTAGCCAGGATGGTCTCGATCTCCTGACCTCGTGATCCGCCCGTCTCGGCCTCCCAAAGTGCTGGGATTACAGGCGTGAGCCACCGCGCCCGGCCAGGACATAATCTAAATTTTTAAATTATGATCAGTTTCGAGTTTGCCAAATTTATGTACACCTTACTCGATTACACAAGAGATTTAAGATGGCTTACAAGGATAAATAGCATAAGAGATGCAATAAATTATTGTTGTCAGTATTTGTTGGGTTGAGGGCATGTTAGTAAAAACTGCTCTCCCTGCCGTTGAGAACTTGATCCTAGAGACAGAAATGTTTCCTTGGCGGCCTTGAGGTTCTTTCCCTCTCTCTGTTACGTCAGTGGTGGGGAACCTGGGGTAGATTCGCCTCGGTGGCTTCTCCTGCATGACTGTGTTGGATTGAGGGAGATACGCCAGGTTAGTGCCCAGCAGTAGGGATGGTTGTTACTGTCTGCCTCTAAGTTGATTGTGAGAAATGTGTCTCCAGTGTTGGTTTTCCTAAATCCAAAACTCTCCTTTGCTCAGGACAGTACAGATAGGTGTTTATATCTAAGACATCGTCTCTATTGTCTTAGTTGCTTCAGGAGGTGATCAGGGGATTCTCACACTTCAGATCAGAAGTGACTGCTCTTGGTGGCTGTTGATCACTGGGAGAGTCAAGGATCATCAGTAAACCTGAGACTTGTCCATCCACTGGTTCTGTTGCCTGTTGAGGTGTCTGTCCCGTTTTCCCAGGAGCCAGTTCGGTCCTGTGGCCACCTCATTGATATAGAAGGTCACAGGGCTGCCAGCTGGACTCTGCTCAGGGTTTGTGTCATTTATTTCTTCAGCTTTTGTTGAGAAAGCATGTTTTCCTTGAGCAACGTCTGTGAATTTGACATAGTGGCTCATTTACTAGTCTGATTTGAGAACACCTCCTTTTGACATTGCTTCTGTGATAGAATTAGAGCTGCTTTCTGGTTTTATATATTGGATTGTCCCTTTTTCATCAGCATCACTCACAAGTTAATCTGAATTTTTTTTTTTTTTTTTGAGATGGAATCTCATTCTGTCGCCCAGGCTGGAGTGGAGTGGCACGATCTCGGGTCACTGAAACTTCCGCCTTCCAGGTTCAAGCAATTCTCCTGCCTCAGCTTCCCGAGTAGCTGGGACTACAGGCATGCGCCACAATGCCCAGCTGATTTTTGTATTTTAGTAGAGACAAGATTTCACCATGTTGGCCAGGCTGGTCTCGAACTCCTGACCTCAAGTGATCCACCCGCCTCAGCCTCCCAAAGTGCGGGGATTACAGACATGAGTCACTGCGCCCGGCCTAATAAAATTAAGATTTCTCTTCATTAAAAGACATCATAAAGTTAAAGTCAAGCTCGCTTTGGCAGCACATATACTAAAATTGGAACAATACAGAGAAGATTAGCATGGCTCCTGCGCAAGGATGACACGCAAATTCATGAAGCAGTTCCATATTTTTAAAACACATGCACATGTATGTTTACTGCAGCACTATTTACAATAGCAAAGACTTGGAACCAACCCAAATGCCCATCAATGATAGACTGGATAAAGAAAATGTAGCATGTGTACACCATGGAATGCTATGTAGCCATAAAAAAGAATGAGTTCATGACCTTTGCAGGGACATGGATGAAGCTGGAAACCATCATTCTTAGCAAACTAACAGAGGAACAGAAAACCAAACACCACATGTTCTCACTCATAAGTTGGAGTTGAACAATGAGAACACATGGACACAGGGAGGGGAACATCACACACCGGGGCCGGTCGGAAGGTGGGGATGGCATTAGTAGAAATACCTAATGCAGATGACGGGTTGATGGGTGCAGCAAATCACTATGGCACATGTATACCTATGTAACAAACCTGCACGTTCTGCACATGTATCCCAGAACTTATAATAATTAAAAAAAAAAAAATCAAGCCATAAATTGGGAAAAGACATCTGTAATACATAAAACTAAGAAAGGATTAGCTGTTAACATATTAAATAGATGGGGAATCTCTCCAAATCAATATTACAAGAGACAATAACCCAATTAAAAAAATGACACCACCAGGCACAGTGGTTCATGCCTGTAATCCCAGCGCTTTGGGAGGCTGAGGTAGAAGGATCACTTGAGGCCAGGAGCTTGAGAGCAGGCAAGACCCCCAGCTCCTGAAAAAAATTAAAAAATTAGCTGGGCATGGTGGCATGTGCCTATAATCCTAGCTACTCTGGAGGCTGAGGTGGGAGGATTGCTTGAGCCCAGGGGTTCGAGGCTGCAGTGAGCCATGATGGCACCACTGTACTCCAGCCTGGGCAACAGAACGAGACTCCATCTCTTGAAAACACACACACGCATGCACACGCGCACACACACACACACAGAAAACAATGACAAGGAGACACAATTTGGCATTTCACAGGTGAGAAAACAAGTGGCCTCTCGGCATATTAAGATGCCAAACCTTTCTAATCAGGATAAGGAGCAAAAAGACCATTGTCCTTGATTGGTAGAAATTAAGATGACCGATAACTGTAAGCGTTGGTGAGAGTGTGGTTTCATAGAAATTCTCATGCTGCTGGTGGAAGTATTTGTTGTTACCTCTGCTTTGGGGAGCAGTTTGGCACTTATTTACAAAATTGGCCTTTCATACAACCTACACACCAACGACTCCTCTCTGCTCTCTGGATGTAGAGTCCAGAGCAAGGACTGGTAAACTCTTTCTGTTAAGGGCAAGAGAGTAAATATCCTAGGCGATGTGGACCACATACACTCTTAGTCTTTGTTTTTATAACACTTAAAAAATCTGAAAAACATTCTTAGTTCAAAGACCTTACAAAAATAGGCTGCTGGCTAGATTTGAATCGCAGACTGTAGTTTGCCAATTCCTGATTCTCTGATCTAGGGGATGCATCCTGGGTAAACTTAGTTACATGCAGTCTTAGTGGCAGGAGGCCTGGGGAAAAGCACAGAGCAGTATGGGGGAGTTGAGAGAGAGGGTGGGAAGGTAGCCTCCTGGAGAAGGTCGGGGGCTGGCCTGCATGTGTCTGGGTAGGCTCCGCAGTGGCCTGGCTGGGCGGGCCTAGGGGAACCTAAAGCCTCTGAGGCACGATGGGCCAGTGTGGAGAGCACAGTGGCAGGGGCCGGGGGCTGCAGGTCGAGGCTGGTCAACCCTTTTACCTGGCAGGCAAGGCTAGTACCAGGTGCCCTTGCTGCTTAGCTTGGAGAGATTAGTGAGCATCGTGATGAACCGGCAAGTTTGTAAGCAGATGACATCTATAATACATATACTTTAACATAAATGTTTTGAAAACTTTGTTTTCACAAATAAGTAATTTCCCACACTGTGCCACAGTAATGTTCTATGAAGCTAACACACTTGAGTTACTAACCAGTTCATCAGTCTCTCAAGTTCTCTGCTGCCGGCGTTCATTCCTATTTGCTCCTAGCTGTGAAGTCAGGCTAGGAGTCTGTCAGCTCATGTGCCTGTCAGCTTCATGCAGGCAGCAAGAATGGAGCTCGGAAGGAGGGGCTCCGCCCGCCCACCCAGCCACTACCTCCCCAGGATGCCCAGGACCTCAGGAGTGGAAGGAATTTGGCTCTTATTTTTCTAAGTAGCAAAAATAGATGAATTGGGTACAGGAATGCAGTGTGTTTTTGAGGGAGCTGGTGAGTTTTGAAAGGAACTTCCCCTTTTCACCTGAGGCATTACCATATCATGAGAAAGGATGGAGGAGGCGTGGAGGTGGGAAACTACACAAGAAAAATCCTGTGGTGCAGAGGCTTCTGATGTGAGGTGGCTGGTCTAGGCAGCGGTGTTCCCTGAGGCTCCTGAGTCTGGTTCTCAGTGGGTCCCTCACCTCCCTTCACAGCCCCTCCCTTCCTTACCATGGTACATGGGGGTGCAGGGCTGGCCAGGGGCTGTTGACAGGAGGGGAGTGGTGCAGGCTGAGTGTTAAAGACAGGAAGAGCATCCGTGCTGGAGCTGCCCTGCAGAAGCCTCGTAAAGATCATAAGGCACTGGGCAAAAACTTTTCCAAGAAAGTTCATGGTGCACACACGGACCTAAATACTAGCTGGCATTCCCAGGGTTTTTTTCATTATAGAAGTCCATGGCCATTGCATGGTATCCAGAAAACAAAGACCAGAGAAGCCAGACTTTATACCACCATCTGGAAACATTTAATGTATGCTTTAGGTAAGTGTTAGCAAATATTTAGGATGATTGATCAAATTATGAGTGTGTTTATGAGTGCACAGTGTAATTTTTATTAAAGCTCACATTTCTTCAGGAACTTGATTCAACTCCTTTGCATTCCTGGTTATTTTCATTTACTTGATCTTGAGGTCTCATCTGGCAGAGCTGTGCAGGCTGGGACCTTTGTGGCTCATTTTGAGGAGCTGTTTACCTGTTGATGGGAACTTGCAGGTGGGAGGCAGCCAGTCTTAAAGAGTACCTTGTTAGCAGGTGTGGAAGAGAGCCCGCACAGACGGACCTGCCCTTTGTGGTGTCCCCTCTGCTAGCCCAGCCCTTTGGGCACATTGGCACCTACCTGAACCCGAGTCCCCTCGTGCACACAGGGAGCGGCACCTCCCTCACAGGCTCCTCACTGGTGTGACAGGGTGTGGCGTGCTCTGTGGGTCCACAGCGGGCCCACCCCACAGCTCCGTGCACAGCATGTTGGGTCAGGGTGGTGCTAGATGAATAAGAAGAGGGTGGATGTCAAAACTGAGCACTTTGGGTACTGTGGGCACACTGTCACAGGGTTTACCCGGGAAGGAACAACTGGGCTCCAGAAGCAGGTTGACCAGGCCAGTCTGAGTCGTGGCATCGAGACTCATCTAGCAGAAGTCAATGAGGAAGGAAAACTGACTGAGAACAGCTGTTGTTTCAGCTAAAATCTCAGAATGATGCATTGAATTCAAAGTTACAACACAGCAAAATAGTATGTGTATTTTTTTAAACCTCAAAAATACTCTGTTTATTATTAACTTTAGAAAATTTTTGGCTGGGCACGGTGGCTCACGCCTGTAATCCCAGCACTTTGGGAGGCCGAGGCAGGCGGATCACGAGGTCAGGAGATCGAGACCATCCTGGCTAACACGGTGAAACCCCATCTCTACTAAAAATGCAAAAAATTAGCCGGGTGTGGTGGTGGGCGCCTGTAGTCCCAGCTACTCGGGAGGCTGAGGCAGGAGAATGGCATGAACCCAGGAGGTGGAGCTTGCAGTGGGCTGAGATTGCGCCACTGCACTCCAGCCTGGGTGACAGAGTGAGACTCCATCTCAAAAAAAAAAAAAAAAAAAAAAAAAAAAATTTTTTTTTGGAGATAGGGCCTCGCTTTGTCGCTCAGGCTGGAGTGCAGTGGTGCCATCATAGCTTGGTGCAACCTTGAACTCCTGGGCTCAGCAATCTTCCCACCTCAGCCTCCCAAGGAGCCGGGACCACAGGTGTGCACCACCACACCTAGCCCAATCTATTAAGTATACTTTTTAGGAAGTTTTTTGAATAATAATATCAGTAGTTACTATGTGTTTGGGTAAAATAGAAAGGAAGGAAGCATATTTGATCATGTTTTGTTCCCAACACATATTAAAGTTGGGAAGGATTCTTGTGTTACCTAAAACTGAAAGACAGCAGGTCTCAGGCACTTCTGCTTTCCCAAAGCTGCGTTCGTTTCCTTGCATGAGAGGATATGATGGCGCTCTCTTTACTGTTTTTTCCCAACAGAACTCTTCTTTCCTAAAATGGAGTCGAGTAAAAAGATGGACTCCCCTGGCCCGCTGCAGACTAATCCGCCACTAAAGCTGCACACTGACCGCAGTGCTGGGACGCCGATTTTTGCCCCTGAACAAGGAGGTTACAAGGAAAAGTTTGTGAAGACCGTGGAGGACAAGTACAAGTGTGAGAAGTGCCGCCTGGTGCTGTGCAGCCCGAAACAGACCGAGTGTGGGCACCGCTTCTGCGAGAGCTGCATGGCTGCCCTGCTGAGGTAGCACCTTGTCCGGCCCGTCACCCTGCCCCTTCTCAGCCCTCGGCTTCACCCTCTCCTTCATTCATTTCTCTAAAGCTACACCTCTAGAGGTTTAAAGCCCTAAAGAAGTCATAAAAGCCTCCGGGTCCAGCTCGTGAATCCTTTAGGGAGGTGCAGGGGGATCCCACATCTGAGTTTACTGAGGCCTCTGCCTGTCTCTGACCTGCCGCGCCTGTGTCTTCCCACTCTTTCTGTAGAGCCTTGGTGCCTCTCATATGTGTTGCTGTATTTTATTGAGGAAGCTCACAGTTCCATGGAGGAGACACACCAGGAAATGACAAGCCAGTCGTTTAAGGGCACATGTACTGGTGTGCAAGGGTGCTACAGAGAGGAGGGGGGATGGGGTCAGCTTAAAGGACTGGGTAGGTCCCTAGGCGAGCAGAAACCTAGGCCGCATGCTTACTCAGCAGGCGCATGTGTTACATGCACCGAGCTCTTGGCAGCGCTTTGCTGCTGAGTGCCAGTGCTGGTGCCGCTGGCAGATCATGAAGGCAGGCTGGAGCTTTACTGCAGGATAGCATCGACCGGGAGAGCACCTTGATTCACCCTGCAGGCCTCATGTTTATGTTTTCTGGCATTGTGCCGGGTGGTGGGGTTGCTGCAAGATGCCCTGGTCTTGGCCAATGCTGTCAGGGCACGTCAGCCTGGGAAGGTTGCCAGCTCCTCCTCCCACAACACTCAAGCCTGGGCTGCCCCCGAGCCCCAGCCTGGGCACAGCAGCCAGCCCCCTGCCCTGTCACCTGCCTTCACCCTCTCTCTTCTCCATGCTTCCCTCTGTGGTCTTACCCACTTATCCCAGTCAGCTCACCTTTGCCCACCTCTGGGCCCAGGAGAAGCTTCCTGGTGGAGGAGGGGCTGGAGCCCCCATATATGGTGGGCCACAGGGGAGGGAGGCTGGTCCCCCTGTGCAAGTGCCATTGGCCTTCCAATAGACAGTGAAGCAAAATCGCCTGTGGAGAAGGGCTGGCTGCTTTTACAACACAGGAGCAAGGCTCTCCAGGTAAATGGTACTCACATTGAAGGCCTGCTCTGCAGACAGCTAGCTTTGGTTTCTGAAATAAAATTTCACTTTTACATTAAGTGGAAGAGGCTTTCCAAGTGGGGCTGAACTAAACTGTTCTACTTGGTAACTTCCTTTTGAAAAATCAGCATTTTGGCTGGGCGCGGTGGCTCACGCCTGTAATCCCAGCACTTTGGGAGGCCGAGACGGGCAGATCACGAGGTCAGGAGATCGAGACCATCCTTGCTAACATGTGAAACCCCGTCTCTACTAAAATACAAAAAAATTAGCTGGGCGCGGTGGCGGGCGCCTGTAGTCCCAGCTACTCAGGAGGCTGAGGCAGGAGAATGGCGGGAACCCGGGAGGCGGAGCTCGCAGTGAGCCGAGATGGCACCACTGTACTCCAGCCAGGGGGAAAGAGCGAGACTCCGTCTCAAAAAAAAAAAAAAAATCAGCATTTAAAAAAATGTAGCCCTTTTCTCCCATGGCTTCCTTTGTAAAGTGAATCACCAGGGCGTCCTGATGCAGGACGTTGCTGTGAGCCACTGTGCAGACCTGACCATAAAGCGAATGCTCCCGGAATCTCCTGAGTCCCCTCAAGAAAGGGACTTTCACTCTAATGTAGCCACGTGTGTTTCCCTGCAGCTCTTCAAGCCCAAAATGTGCAGCGTGTCAAGAGGGCATCGTTAAAGATAAGGTATTCTGGTGTTTTTTATCATGTTGTCACGTGTTTTCAGCTGGGCAGTACTTTTCACATAGTTTGCATTCGGCACTCTGGCACAACACATTCTCTCAGTTTTGGCAGCTGATGCGGCAGGCTCCCAGGCAGGGCACTGTGCCATGTGATCACCTGGGCAGGCAGTGGGTTCAGATCCACTTGGCCACTTCCCTGCTGTGTGAGCTCCGTGAGCTACTTCACCCCCTCACCTGTAATAATAATCACATCGCCTGCCAAGACTGCAGAGAGCTGGTGTGAGGAGTAAGAGGGTCGATGTGAGCGAAGTGCCGAGATGCCTGTCCGTGGCAGGGCTGTCTGTGGTTGGGTCACTTCCGTCATTGCGGGTCTTTATCCTAGACAGCTTTTACTCAACTCTTACACTAGGTTTTACCTTCAGACTTGCTAGGCTGAGGGGTTCATTTGAGTTTGTGCTCCCTGCCCCCCATCCCCCTGTGATATCTTGAAGTCATTAGATAAGAGTGAGATTAGCCCCTTCTCGCCCCCCGTCGCTGTCCTCAGCTAGAGCCCGTGGGCGTCTCTGCACATTCAGAGGATAGGGCTACCCAGCCTGCCACCAGCTTCTCTCCTGGGGCCTGGTCCTTCTCATGGAGACCGACAGTCATCCATGTGCTGCTATACCCTGCCAGGCCCACTTGGAGTTTGAAACAATTCATTCTTTTTTGTTGTTGTTGAGACAGAGTTTCGCTGTTGTCGCACAGGCTGGAGCACAATGGCACGATCTCGGCTCATTGAAACCTCTGCCTCCTGGGTTCAAGCAGTTCTCATGCCACAGCCTCCCGAGTAGCTGGGATTACAGGCACAAGCTACCACGCCCAGCTAATTTTTGTATTTTTAGTAGACACGGGGTTTCACCATGTTGGTTAGGCCAATCTCGAACTCCTGACCTCAGGTGATCCACCTGCCTCAACCTCCCAAAGTGCTGGGATTAGAGGCGTGAACCACTGCACCCAGCAATTCATTTTTAAAGTGCTTAAAATATCAGTAAAAATGTGTGTTTCCCTACTTTGAGTAATGAACCTAACCATTTTTTAAATGCAGGTCACTAAGTTGTACAATAAAATTCTTGCTCTGGGGTTTTCCTGTCTAAAGCACCTTGCAGATTGGGTTTGTTGGTCAGAGCAGCCCAGGTGAGTGCAGTGATTTGAGGATTGCTGGCAGTCAGCGTCCCTGGGCTGCCAGGCACAAGGGCATGCAATATAGCCACTCTGGAAGGGGGAGAGGTGGAATTGGCCACCTGGGCCCTGTACCTTTTCTTTCTCCGCGTTTACCTGCTACTGCTGAAGACTTGGTTAGTTCCTGTGAGGGAAAACAGCCCTCCCCTCCGCTCGGTGCCTTGTCCTAGCAGGGTACCCGGCTGCCTTGTTAACATGTGCCTAACGTGTGAGTGAGAGAGAAGCTCGCAACGATGGCTGAGATTTTTTTTAGTATTTCTGTTTTGTTATGCAGAATCATCATTCCTATTTTTTAATGGCATTAGTAGCTGAAGAAAAATGGCTAGTTTTATCAAATAATCATGAATGAGATTCACTCAAGTTGTGGACCCTCATGGAAAGAATGGAGCTGTCTGGGCCCCGGGTGACCCAGACCCCCACCCATCAGCAGGTCATCCAGGGGTGGGTGGGCCTCTGGTCTTCATCTGTAAACAGACGTTTGGAGTAAATAGTCTCAGATCCTTTCCATTTCAAAGTTCTGTTGACTAGTATCTTAAGTCATGACCTTCTTTTTTTTTAAGTCATGTTTATGAAAGATAAGCTTTGGCTCCAAATTAGTTTAGTTTTAACTCTTAACAGCTATTGATTCTGTTTCTCTTAGCAGTCCAAAAAGGCATATTAAGCTCCTGTTATTCTACTTTCATAGATCAACAGACAGGAGTTTCTTAGAAATACCTTTGGACTAAGACGTTGTAGATTGTGTTGTTAGAGTGAGAAAGAGCTGGGCATGGTGCCTTATGCCTGTGATCCCAGGACTTTGGGAGCTGAGGCAGGTGGATCATTTGGACTCAGGAGTTCGAGACCAGACTGGGCAGCATATGGAGACCCCATCTCTACAAAAATGAACATTGAAAAGTTACCTGGGCTTGGTGGCATGCACCTGTAGTTCAAGCCACTCAGGAGGCTGAGGTGAGAGGATCGCTTGAGCCCGGGAGTTTAAGGCTGTAGTGAGCCATGATTGCCCCAGTGCACTCCAGCCTGAGTGATAGAGTAAAACCCTGTCTCTTTCTGAGATGGAGTCTCAGTCTGTTGCCCAGGCTGGAGTACAGTGGCATGATCTCAGCTCACTGCAACGTCCTCCTCCCGGTTCAAGCAATTCTTCTGCCTCAGCCTCCTGAGTAGCTGGGACTACAGGCATGTGCCACCACACCCGGTTATTTTTCTTTTGTATTTCTAGTAGAGATGGGGTTTCACCATGTTGGCCAGGCTAGTCTCGAACTCCTGACCTCAGGTGATCCACCCGCCTCGGCCTCCCAAAGTGCTGGGATTACAGGGGTGAGCCACTGTGCCCAGTCAACCCTGTCTCTTAAAAAAAGAAAAAGAAAAAAAAAAAAAGAGTGAGAATACATGTGTTTTCTAAGGGAAAAATAAAATTAAAAGTTGAAAGATTTTTTCTTTTCTTCTTTTTTATTTTTGTTAAAGAGATGGGGGTCTCACACTGTCCCCCATTCTGGAGTGCAGCAGTGCTATCACGGCTCACTGCATCCTCGACCTCCCAGGCTAAAGCAGTCCTCCTGCTTCAGCCTCCTGAGTAGCTGAGACTACAGGCACATGCTGCCCTACCCAGCTAATTTTTAAAAAATTTTTGTAGAGATAGGGTCTCATTGTGTTGCCCAGGCTGGTCTCAAACTCCTGGGCTCAAGCGATCGTCCTACCTCAGTTTCCCAGAGTGCTGGGATTCTAGGCTTGAGCCACCACTACCAGCATTATTTTCATTTTCAAAGGGAAATGTTTTCATTATTAGACTAACTTCAGACTGCAATGTATGTTTTAAGAGAGTGTTTTTCAGCCACAGGCTAATGCTGCTTTTTTGGTGAAAAATGAGTTTTAACAGCATGACCTTTAGAAAGAACCAACAGTTTTACAAATCATTCCCCAGATATGATCTCTTATGTGGTCTCTCCGTTTCTCCAGCAAGCCATCTATACAGTGTATTCAGTTGTGTCTGGTTCTGCTCTTGTCCTCTGGTGGCAGCCACACCATAATGGCCACCTGCTCAGTGCTGGCTCCTGGAAGTCCCCAGAGTCTGAATGTGAACCTGGTCCTTCTCTGCCCTCATCCTGAGATTATGTCAGAGTTAATAGAAGACGTTTAGATGCTGCAGAGTGATCTTTAATTATTAAGTCTAATCCATTTTCTTTTGGCTTAACTAATAAAAGATAACAGTTAATGTTACTTAAATTGTGTCTCTTAGTGGGGGCGGCTTCTTCATTCTACTTCTAGAAATCAAGATGGTCCTTAATGCTTTCTGAAGTTCACTTAAGAGTTGCTCTCTTGTTTTTTGTTTTTTTTTTTTTTTTAAGTGGTTTTGCCTTGTCCAGAGTAGCAGCATGTGGAGATTAAGAAATATTAATTCTCCAAAATAATGACCTTTCATTTTCAGGTGTTTAAGGATAATTGCTGCAAGAGAGAAATTCTGGCTCTTCAGATCTATTGTCGGAATGAAAGCAGAGGTTGTGCAGAGCAGTTAACGCTGGGACATCTGCTGGTGAGTAGCAAAGGGACACTGGAAGCTTTTACATGAAGGAATTCGAGTCCCTTACATCCAGCTGATTAAGTGGTCAGTAGGATGTGGCACTTTAAGACCATGTTGACATTAGTTTTTCAAAACACAGCCAAATAGGAAAGCAGTCAGAACCACTTGAGTATAAGTTGTTATTTTTATGACATCATTGGCAGAATTGTCAACTGGTTTTTAAACACTCCCACCCTACTTAGAATAGAGAAAATCTGAATTGGATTTTAATTTTGGAAGGCCCATTAAAACCTTTTTTCACCATGAAATTCTACATAACTCCTTATTTTTTTAATTAGTCCCATATTTTAGCTTAGAAAATTATTTGAACTGGAATAAAACAAAGTTCTTAGCCAGATACTCATTTTTCCTGGAAGCAGAGTTGACTTAATTCTTCAACAACAATATAGTTTGAGTAATCATGAAGTAGAATATGAAATTCAGTGTCTCTTGGCGTATTTGTTACTCTTTGCTATGAAAAACTGGTCTAACAGGAGGTTAGAACATTTCTTTATGGTTTCATTGCATAGAGATTAGAATTTGGTATTTCAGATTTAGGATTTTTTTCCGAATTAAGAACATTGAATGGTCTGTCTTACAGGTGCATTTAAAAAATGATTGCCATTTTGAAGAACTTCCATGTGTACGTGCTGACTGCAAAGAAAAGGTCTTGAGGAAAGACCTGCGAGACCACGTGGAGAAGGCGTGTAAATACCGGGAAGCCACGTGCAGCCACTGCAAGAGTCAGGTTCCGATGATCGCGCTGCAGGTGCGGGTCTTCCCATTCCACAGGCTTTTCGCTCAATTCCTATATGATACATTCCACAGGCCTTCCGCTCAACTCATATATAATCTGCTCCACAGGCCTTCCGCTCAACTCATAGATAATCAATTCCACAGACCTTCCACTCAGCTATAGATAATCCCTTCCACAGGCCTTCCCTCAACTCATAGATAATCCATTCCACAGGCCTTCTCAGCTCATAGGTAATCCATTCTACAGGCCTTCCCTCAACTCATAGATAATCCGTGCCACAGGCCTTCCGCTCAGCTCGTAGATAATCCGTTCCACAGGCCTTCCCTCAACTCATAGATAATCCGTTCCGCAGGCCTTCCACTCAATTCATAGATAATCCGTTCCAGAGGCCTTCCCTCAACTCATAGATAATCCGTTTCACAGGCCTTCCCTCAACTCATAGATAATCCGTTCCACAGGCCTTCCGCTCAATTCATAGATAATCCATTCCAGAGGCCTTCCCTCAACTCATAGATAATCCGTTCCAGAGGCCTTCCCTCAACTTATAGATAATCCGTTCCACAGGCCTTCCCTCAACTCATAGATAATCCGTTCCACAGGCCTTCCGCTCAATTCATAGATAATCCATTCCAGAGGCCTTCCCTCAACTCATAGATAATCTGTTCCACAGGCCTTCCACTCAATTCATAGATAATCCATTCCAGAGGCCTTCCCTCAACTCGTAGATAATCCGTTCCAGAGGCCTTCCCTCAACTCATAGATAATCCATTCCACAGGCCTTCCGCTCAGCTCGTAGATAATCCGTTCCACAGGCCTTCCGCTCAGCTCGTAGATAATCCATTCCGCAGGCCTTCCGCTCAGCTCGTAGATAATCCATTCCACAGGCCTTCCGCTCAGCTCGTAGATAATCCATTCCACAGGCCTTCCGCTCAGCTCGTAGATAATCCGTTCCACAGGCCTTCCCTCAACTCATAGATAATCCGTTCCGCAGGCCTTCCGCTCAGCTCATAGATAATCCGTTCCACAGGCCTTCCACTCTGTTCATATATAATCCGTTCCACAGGCCTTCCCTCAACTCGTAGATAATCCGTTCCACAGGCCTTCTGCTCAGCTCATAGATAATCCGTTCCACAGGCCTTCTACTCTGTTCATATATAATCCGTTCCACAGGCCTTCCCTCAACTCATAGATAATCCGTTCCACAGGTCTGCTCAGCTCATAGATAATCCGTTCCACAGGCCTTCCACTCAATTCATAGATAATCCATTCCAGAGGCCTTCCCTCAACTCATAGATAATCCATTCCACAGGCCTTCCACTCAGTTCATATATAATCCGTTCCACAGGCCTTCCGCTCAGCTCGTAGATAATCCGTTCCACAGGCCTTCCGCTCAGCTCATAGATAATCCACTCCACAGGCCTTCCCTCAACTCATAGATAATCCATTCCACAGGCCATCTGCTCAATTCGTATATACTTCTTCCACTGTACAGCTTCTTAATGACTATTCTAATAGGAATAAAGAGAAAAGATAGGAATAAATAGCACTTTTTATCTTACTTTATTTCAGAATTAAGCTTTGTTTTGCCTATTTTGATTTATGTAGTTAACATTTTCCATTGCCTTGATTGACTATCATTTAGTGTGTTAAAAAATGAATATTCAAGAAAGGTAAAATTTTTAACTTGTCCTAGGGAATTGCCTCAAAATGTTGATAGATTGCCTGATTTTACAGCTCTGTGACATAACCGTCACTTATAACAGGCTAATTTGTCCTACAGCATTGAAATGCAGCTGTTTGTCTTGGAGGGAGCTTCTCATACTTCGGTTACTTTGTCTCAGTTTTGCATTGTGTATTTCCGTGGGGGTGAGAGTGTGTGTGTGGGTGTGTGTGTGAATGTGGGTGAGTGTGTGGGGGTGAGTGTGTGTGTGGGTGTGTGAATGTGGGTGAGTGTGTGGGGGTGAGTGTGTGGGGGGTGTGAATATCGGTGAGTGTGTGAGGGTGTGAATGGGGGTGTGTGTCTGTGTGTGTGGGTGAGTGGGTGAATTAAAGAGGAAAGCAGAGATGTTGGGGGTGGAGGACACTTCAAAAACAATCCATTTGTTGAACAAACACCTATTGGGTACCAACTGTGTGCCGGGCTGTATTCCAGGAGCTGGGGACTCAGTGGTGAGGCTCCTCTAGTGGGAAAAAATACTAACAAATATGTAACATCAGGTAGTGATCAGTTCTGTGAATCAAAATCAGGTGGCATCAAGGGAAGAGAGGTGACAGCACTGGCTTCTCTGAGGCAGTCAAGGGACAGTGAGGGAGCATGTGGACCCTAAGCAGCAACTGGCAGGGCTGTGGGGTTGAGGAGCTGTGTGGAACACAGGCCGGTTATGAGGACAGTGGGGCAGCCAGAGAGGGAGGAAAGCCACTGGGCAGCCCAGAGCTGGGGGGTGAGAGGGCCCCTGGGCAAGGCCTGGTGTTGTTGGGGTTGGAGAAGGTTGTACTGGGGTGTGCCTGAGGGTGGGGCGGTAGGATTGGCTGGCAGGTGGGGTGTGAGGTAAAGGTGACACCCAGTGCGTGTGGAGAACCTAAGTGTCCCGCTGAGGGGGTGCCCAGTGAGTGGAGGGTGACGGGCTTGGGAGAGAATGGGGAATGGAGCCGTGCAGGCTGTGGATGTGGGTGAGTTTGGTGGTTCGCAGAATCATGGGGCTGGAGTGAGTGGAGACGAGGACAGAGCTCGTGGGGGCCTGGGCACTCTCTCAGAGGCTGCCGAGAGGCTGGGGGGGGGCTTGGCCACGAAATGACTGAAGGGGGGCACCAGGGCAGCTCAGCCAGGGCGTGGGCCATCATCCAGTTCCTGGTGGATATTGTGGAATAGTTTGTTTTGTTTTGTTTGAGACAGAGTCTCACTCTGTCATCCAGGCCTGGAATGCAGTGACACAATCTCAGCTCACTGCAGCCTCTGCCTCCCAGGTTCAAGTGATCCTCCCATCTCAAGAACTACAGGTGCGTGCTACCATGCCTGGCTATTTTTTTTATTTCTTGTAGAGATAGGGTCTTGCCACATTGCCCAGGCTGGTCTCAAGCTCCTGGGCTTAAGCCATCTGCCCATCTCGGCTTCCCAAAGTGCTGGGATTATAGGCGTGAGCCATTGCACCCAGCTGTGGAGCTCTAATGACCAAAATTTAGGGAGAGTTTCCTATGCTTTTCTCTATGAAATGAGATGTAGTCCTCTTAGGTTGGTGCAAAAGTAATTGCAGTTTTCGCCATTAAAAGTAATGACAAGAACGGCAATTCCTTTGCACCAACTAAATACTTTATAATCTCTCAATTTGCCTTGCTTTCTGTAATTTTCCTGTGTCCATGTCTTTCTTCCATTATGAACTTTTTTTCTTGTGTGGTACTTCAGATGTTTCCAGTTATTAAGAACTCCTGAGGCCGGGTGTGGTAGCTCACACCTGTGTGCCCAGCACTTTGGGAGACAGAAGCAGGAGGATCACTTGAGCTTTAGAATTGGAGACCAGCATGGGCAATGTAGCAAGACTCTGCCTCTATAAAAAATAAAAATTTAGCGGGTGTGCTAAAGCATACCTGTAGTTCTAGCTACTCAGGAGGCTAAGGTAGGAAGATTACTTGAGCCAGGGAGGTTGAGACTGGTAGTAAGCCATAATCGCACCACTGCACTCAGCCTGGGTGACAGAGTGAGACCCTGTCTCAAAAAAAAGAACTTTTAAGAACTGTGCCCTCCCCTTTGGAAAATAGCAATAGTGTTTTTTCGTGGTCAAGTAATTCCTCCAGGCTGTGCATGATGGCTCATGCCTATAATCCCAGGACTCTGGAAAACCAAAGCAGGAGGATTGCTTGAGGCCAGGAGTTCAAGACCAGCCTGGGCAACAAAGTGAGACCCCATCTCTAGAACGAAAATAATAATTCCTCCAGTTGTTAAATTTCAGTGAATGAGACATATGCCTAATGAACAAGACTTCAGGCTTTGCATATGTTAATATGTTGCTATCTCATGCCAGTCAGAATGGCAGTTATTAAAAAGTCAAAAAAACAACAGATGCTGGCGAGGCTGCAGAAAAAAGGAATGCTTTTACACTGTTGGTGGGAGTGTAAATTAGTTCAACCATTGTGGAAGACAGTGTGGCGATTCCTCAAAGATCTAGAGGCAGAAATACCATTTGACCCAGCAATCCCATTACTGGGTTTATACCCAAAGGAATATAAATCATTCTATTATAAGGATACATGCACATGTATGTTCATTGAAGCAGTATTCACAATAGCAAAGACATGGAATCAACCTAAATGCCCATCAGTGATAGACTGGATTAAGAAAATGTGGTACATATATATCATGGAATACTATGTATCCATAAAAAGAAGGAGATCAGCTGGGCACGGTGGCTCACGCCTGTAATCGAAGCACTTTGGGAGGCCGAGGTGGGTGAATCACCTGAGGTTGGAAGTTGGAGACCAGCCTGACCAAAATGGAGAAACCCTATCTCTATTAAAAAAACAAAACGAGGCCGGGCGCGGTGGCTCACGCCTGTAATCCCAGCACTTTGGGAGGCTGAGGTGGGAGGATCACCAGGTCAGGAGATCTAGACCATCCTGGCTAACACGGTGAAACCCTGTCTCTACTAAACAAAATACAAAAAATTAGCTGGGCGTGGTGGCAGGTGCCTGTAGTCCCAGCTACTTGGGAGGCTGAGGCAGGAGAATGGTGTGAACCCAGGAGGCGGAGCTTGCAGTGAGCTGAGATCGCGCCACTGCACTCCAGCCTGGGGGACAGAACGAGACTCTGTCTCAAAAAAAAAAAAAAAGAGCCGGGTATGGTGGCGGATGCCTGTAATCCCAGCTACTTGGGAGGCTGAGGCAGGAGAATCGTTTGAACTCAGGAGGCGGAAGTTTCAGTGAGCCAAGATTATGCACTCCAGCTTGGCAACAAGAGCGATAAACTCTGTCTAAAAAAAACCAGAAAAACAAAAAAGGAGTTCCACCAGGCACAGTGACTCACACCTGTAATCCCAGCACTTTTGGGAGGCCGAGGCGGGTGGATCACCTGAGGTCAGGAGTTCAAGACCAGCCTGGCCAACATGGTAAAACCCATCTCTACTAAAAATACAAAAATTAGCTGGGCATGGTAACACATGCCTGTAATCCCAACTACTCGGGAGGCTGAGACAGGAGAATCACTTGAACCCGGGAAGTGGAGGTTGCAGTGAGCTGAGATTGCACCACTGCACTTCATCCTGGGTGACAGAGCAAGACTCCGTCTCAACAACAACAACAAAAAAGGAAGGAGATCATCTACTTTGCAGGGACGTGGATGGAGCTGGAAGACGTTATCCTTAGCAAACTAACACAGGAACAGAGAAACAAACACCACATGTTCTCACTTATAAGAAGGATCTGAACAATGAGAACACATAGACACATTCGGGGGATCAACACACGCTGGGGCCTGTGGTGTTAGGAGAGGGAGAGCATCAGGAAGAATAGCTAATGGATGCTGGGCTTAATACCTAGGTGATGGGTTGATCTGTGCAGCAAACCACCATGGCACACATTTACCTGTGTAACAAACCCGCACATCTTGCACATGTACCCTGGAACTTAAAATAAATATATAGCTATCAAAGTTATACTTTGTTTCTTGCCAAAATCAGTTACCTTTATTTGCAGAATAGAATCCAACAACTGATTTTTGTTTAAGAAGGAATCGTAGCGTATGTCCGTTAAACACCATATAAGTAACTGACTCTGAACACCGGATGAGGCTATAACAGGTCAGGTTTTAAGCACAAGCATATAGATTCACAGAACGGCGCCAGACCCTGCCCTGGTTGCTCAGGACACACAGGAGAATAAATTGCACTCTCTCCTTCAGTTTGCATTCTGATGACAGAGACAGCCAGATGCACAGTTTCATTCATGTTAGTATGGGAAGTACTGGGACTGTAATATTAATAACATGCCAACAAGGAAGGACCAGTTATAATAGCTTAGCCTGAGTGTCAAGGAAGGCTTTAGTGAGGAGGTTGCCTTTCATTTGATCTGGGCCTTGAATTTGTCAACTAAAGACAAGGGAGAAAGAGAATAGATGGAAAGCACAGAATGATAATGAGCAAGTTTGGGGCCTGAGTTGTGCAAATAAATATTCCTTATAAATTGCACCACATGCTTGAGATAAAGCAAGTTGAACACCGTTTGAGCAGTGTTGATAGTAGAGTGCATTTTAAGGTGTCAGCTTCTCTCAGGGCCTGCAGTCATTTCAGCAAGCATGGGTGTTTGGGGTCCTGCCAGTGCGTCTGCCCTTGCCTCTCAGCCCCACAAGGGGAGAGCAGTTGCTGGTTTGCTGCCTTTGCTCCAGGCCTGGTTCTGTGACTTGCCCTAGGCCACCTCTCTTTTCAGTGGTGTGATTTGATTCCCACGTTTTTTTTTTTTTTTCAATTTGAACACCCTTAATCTCCTCCCCTCAGGCCTTCACTGAGTTTATTTCTAGGAAGAACAGACCTGATGTACGGAGACCTGAAGCCCAGGTCATTCGAATTCTCCTACACTCCCTATGTTTTGTGGTGTGTCACGACATCAAATGTTGGTAAAATGTGCTGAGGATGCGTCAAAACCCTGGACCATTGTAGTTCATAGAAGGATTTCTTTTCTACATTTAAACTATGGTATATACAGTATGCCAGCTATTTTCAAGTTTTATTATTACCTTTTAAATTTATAGGTTAGCATAATTTAAAGTGTCAGGAAACAAACCTTCTGGATTTAGTCTAGAAATTCTGGACCATCATTCTTTAAACAGTTCTGTTAACTTGTGAAGATCAGGATGATAAAGATCTCACCCTATGGGAGAGCGTACGTGGTGGAAGTCTAGGTTTGACCACTGTGGAAATCAATTGCCAGTATCCTACTAGGTTGGACATTCAGGCACTCAGTTAACCAGCAGTTTTTCTCCTGGATGTGTAGGAGAAACACACACACCAGGAAATGTGGCCAGGTGTGACCAGAGCAGCAGAAATCTGGAAACAGCTGGAGCACCCATGAGCAGGTGGAAATTATATTACAGTGTTATTATACGACAGGGGGATGTGTCATACAGTAGTGAAAGTTAGGGGCCTGCAGTTATTTGCAATAGGCAGATTAGTCTAAGAAGTGTAATACTGAACCAAGTCCCGAAGACTCCTATGATAGAAGTCCATGTTAACAAAATTCAAAAACAATCAAAATGAAACAGTGTTTCATTTGGCACACATATGTATAGTGAAACCTTTTTAGAAGCAGAAATACAAAATTCAGGGTTGTGGTTTTAATGGGTACTCCTTGTGGGAGGATGAGGGTGAGATGGGAGAGGTAGATGCAGGTAGGTGGATGTTATCAGTCATGCCCTTGGACCTGGGTATTGGCTTCATGGGTGTTCACTATGTAGTTATGCTTTTTTTTTTTTTTCTTTTTTGAGACAGTGTCTCACTCTGTTGTCCAGGCTGGAGTGCGGTGGCACGATCTCGGCTCACTGTAACCTTCGCCTCCAGGTTCAAGCAAATCTCCTGCCTCAGCCTCACAGGTAGCTGGGATTACAGGTGCCTGCCACCACGCCCGGCTAATTTTTATATTTTCAGTAGAGACGGGATTTCACCATGTTGGCCAGGCTGGTTTCAAACTCCTGCCCCCAGGTAATCCGCCTGCCTTGGCCTCCCAAAGTGCTGGACTACCGCACCCGGCCTATGCTTTTCAACTCACACATGTGTGCACATACATGCTTGTGTGTATCAGAATTACATTTAATTTCATAGATAGGACTGATTTCATTTATAGGCAAATGAAAAAAATCAGCAGAAGATTCAGGTTTGTTTTTTTTTTTTTTTTTTTTTTAACGAATGTGTTATTTTCCTTTGGCTGCTGTAGCAAAGTAATCCCAAGTTGGTGGCTTGCAAAAACAAATCTATCCTGTCACAGTTCTGGATCTGGAAATGCAAAACCAAGGCCCTGCTGTCTCTGACAACTGTGGGGAAGAAGGCTTTCCTGCCCCTCTCAGTTTCTGGAGCCACCAGCAGTCCTTGGCCTTCCTTGGCTCATGGCTGCACCACTCCGGCCTCTGCCCCCATGTTCACGTGGCCGTGTTCCTAGTGCCTGTGCTCACCTCTTCTAAGGGTGGCACTCTTTATATTTAGGATCTGCCCCATGCCCGGGTGTCTTCATCTTAACTGACAGCATCTTCAGAAATCTTATTTTCAAATAAGGTCACGTTCTGAGGTTCCAGATAGACGTGAATTTTGTAGGACATTATTCAACTCACTGTAGTGGTCAAAAGCTGTGGGCCGGGCGCGGTGGCTCAAGCCTGTAATCCCAGCACTTTGGGAGGCCGAGACGGGCAGATCACGAGGTCGGGAGATCGAGACCATCCTGGCTAACACGGTGAAACCCCGTCTCTACTAAAAAAAATACAAAAAACTAGCCGGGCGAGGTGGCGGGCGCCTGTAGTCCCAGCTACTTGGGAGGCTGAGGCAGGAGAATGGCGTAAACCCGGGAGGCGGAGCTTGCAGTGAGCCGAGATCCCGCCACTGCACTCCAGCCGGGCTACAGAGCGAGACTCCGTCTCAAAAAAAAAAAAAAAAAAAAAAAGCTGTGAAAAGGCAGTTCACAGGAAAAGAAATAGAAATGATTAATATCAAAAATATGCTTAAGACTGGGTGCAGTGGCTCACACCTGTAATCCCAGCACTTTGGGAGGCCAAGGTGGGTGGATCATTTGAGGTCAGGAGTTCAAGACCAGCCTGGCCCACTCGCCAACATGGTGAAACCCTTCCTCTACTAAAAATACAAAAAATTAGCTGGGTATGGTGACATGCACCTGTAGTCCCAGCTCCTCCGGAGGCTGAGGTAGGAGAATTGCTTGAACCCAGGAGGCGGAGGTTGCTGTGAGACGAGATCACACCCCTGCACTTCAACTTGGGCAACAGAGTGAGACTCCGTCTTGAAAAACACACACACACACACAGACACACATATATATATATATATATAATGTGCTTAACCACACATTACTAAAGAATTGCAGGTCCCACTTACGCCATTTTTTTACCTATCAGATTGCCAAAGGTTGTGCGATAGAATTGGCAAGGGTGTGGAAACATGCATCCCCACGATACTGGGAGTGTAGATTGGCATGGGCTTGTTGGAAGTTAAACACAGAAAGATATTGATTGGCCTCCTCTTCCCTGGCCACAGTGCTGCCCTCCACCCCCTTCTTCCTCAGCCTCCCTGCCCTGAGCCCCATCCCTATTCTGCCACAGAACCACCGTGGGTGTCTGCAGAGTTGGGCCTTAGAAACCTGCCGAGGAAAGCAAGCTCCTGGGGGAGAGGAGCAACTACGTTTTGAGGACGAGCTTCCCTCAAATGGGCTGCTGCCTTCCTCGGCCCTCAGACCCGCCAGTCAGACTCTGGCTCTCAGCAAATGCCTCCCCAATTCCTTCAGTGGAACAGCAACGTAACTGAAGGCCGAAAGAGGACTTGAAAAGATGGATGGGGGGGAGGATTGAGGCATCCCGTGGCTACTGGGAAGCCGCTGCCACAGTCTTCCTGCTCAGCAGGGACTGTTCAGCATGGCTCCATCTCTGGCTCTGCCTCGTTAGTCTCTCCCCAGGGGCCCTGCAGTTGATGTCCTTGTGGGGAGTCCTTGTCCTTGCTCTGCTCGTGGACAGACACCCAGCAGGTGCCCGTGGGATTGGGCTTAACAGTCGCCATCATCCAGCCTCAGCAAACATGAAGTGTGTGCTATTAGAGAAGGCCTAACCCAAAACTTATCCCAATTTTCCATGGACTAAAAATAATCTAGATTAAGGTTCTAGGTGAGTAATGTAAATACTCAGTAGGTCATGCTGCTCTCACGTACTTGGGAAGCATTATTTCCAGACTCCAAACTGAGAGGCCAAGGGAAACCCTCCGTCTCTCAACCAGCAGAGGCAGACACCAGCTGTGTCCCCAGCTCCGCTGTCCACCTGTGCTTGAGTGCTATGTGAGTGGCCATGCCTCCCTGAGCATTGCACGTTAGGGGCTGTGTGAACCAGAAGCAGCTCTGGCACAGAGGAGACGTGCTAAGTGGAAGCCCTTGTGGCGAGGCCCCCACCAGCAGACTGTTCTGAGGCAAGCCGCCCTCACTGGTCAGATCTGACCAGATCTTTGGAGATACCTGTGATGTCCTGAGACACTCACACTCTGTGACAATAATGACTCAGCCGTACGTAACGTGAGTGCCGTAGCTTAGGGGACAGTGATGGTGAGCAGAGCCATTACTGGGGGCCCCGTTGGGATCTCAGCGGGACTGAAGGAAGACAGGTTGTATGTTTAAAGTTGACAGTACTTTCTCTCTCTGTAGAAACATGAAGACACCGACTGTCCCTGCGTGGTGGTATCCTGCCCTCACAAATGCAGCGTCCAGACTCTCCTGAGGAGCGAGGTAGGGGCGGCCAGGCCCGGCCGGGAGCCTGTGAAGCCCTTAGGGCTGCGTGCCTGGGTCCCCTTCCCTGCATAGCCAAAGCCTCACGTTTTCCCAGTTCATGAGAGTCATGTGTATAGCCAGAAAAATTAAAACCGCAGCAAAAAGCCTTACACCATTTTTTGGAAGTCAGAAGCAAGCAGTCAAAAGCTACGCTGTAGGGTCGGGTGCAGTGGCTCACACCTGTAATCCCAGCACTTTTGGAGGCCTCGGCGGGTGGGTCACCTGAGATCAGGAGTTCAAAACCAGACTGGCCAACATGCTGAAACCTCGTCTCTGCTAAAAATACAAAAACTAGCCGGGCGTGGTGGTGCACACCTGTAATCCCAGCTATCCAGGAGTCTAAGGCAGGAGAATCATTTGAACCCAGGAGGCGGAGGTTGCACTGAGCCGAGATCGCACTACTGCACTCCAGCCTGGGCAACAAGAGCGAAACTCCATCTCAAAAACAAAACAAAACAAAACTACAGTGTGGTAAATTCAGAGCAAAGATTGTGAAGCATTAAGAAAATGGGAATATTTTATATACAGTACAAGCAAAGGTGACAAGGGGTTTTTAAAGCAATTTTAACTCTATAGAATAGTAATTGCTGTTAGATTATCTCAAGAACATGAATTAGAGACACTTCAGAACCATTTTGCTCACACATGCTGGGTGGAGGACAGCTCCCACATTTTAGGGCCTCCAGAAGGGCCCCGCGTGGCCTCCCCCAAGGGTTGCGCGTCTCACATTGCCCTTGGCACTCTCTTTGAGATAGGTAGATTTTGCGTTGACTTCATTTGATCAGGATATGTCCAGTTGGGAAAATTTCAAGGATTCTTAATGTTTCTGCATCTGTCCTTACCTGGAGCTCCTTTAGTTAGTATTCTGGGAGTCATCTGGGGCTACCCTGGGCTCCCTGGATGTGTGGTACCCTGATCTAAGGAGCCGGCTCACCTGCTCACCTCAGCATTTTTCAACAGACTGAAATTTTATTAATAGATACAGGGTAGCAGCAGGAATAACCAGCCTCGCATGCCCCTGACTGAGCAAGAGGGCCCATGTGGGGCTAGGGTCAGGGACTCGGGGTACAGGAGGGCCCAGAGAGCCACTCTCCCCCAGAGTGTGCCCTCCCAGGACCTTGAAGCTGAGGGTCAGGGCACAGTCTCGCCTGATGACAGTGGCCTCTGGGCCCTGAATGTGCCCCTGGGAGGAACTGGGGAAAAATACATGTAAATTATTGCCACAACTGAACAATCCTCTGTTAGTGTTTAAAGAGTGCGTGCTGTTGAAATAATTTTTTTTTTTTTGAGACGGAGTCTTGCTCTGTCGCCCAGGCTGGAGTGCAGTGGCCGGATCTCAGCTCCCTGCAAGCTCTGCCTCCCGGGTTTACGCCATTCTCCTGCCTCAGCCTCCCGAGTAGCTGGGACTACAAGCGCCTGCCGCCTCGCTTGGCTAATTTTTTGTATTTTTTGTAGAGATGGGGTTTCACCAAGTTAGGATGGTCTCGATCTCCTGACCTCGTGATCCGCCTGCCTCAGCCTCCTAAAGTGCTGGGATTACAGGCGTGAGCCACTGCACCCAGCCAATTAATTATTTATTTATTTTATTTTTAGTTTTGTTATTTATTTTTATTTATTTATTTATTTTTTTTTGAGATGGAGTCTCTCTCTGTCGCCCAGGCTGGAGTGCAGTGGCGTGATCTCTGCTCACTGCAAGCTCCGCCACCTCCCGGGTTAATGCCATTCTCCTGCCTCAACCTCCCTAGAAGCTGGGACTACAGGCGCCCGCCACCATGCCTGGCTAATTTTTTTGTATTTTCAGTAGAGACAGGGTTTCACCGTGTTCGCCAGGATGGTCTCGATCTCCTGACCTCGTGATCCGCCCGCCTCGGCCTCCCAAAGTGCTGGGATTACAGGCGTGAGCCACCACACCCGGCCAATAATTTATTTTTTTAAAACATTGTTAAACCTGCATCTCTGTTGGGTTTCTGATGAAAGATGCTATTGAGCTATAGGTTATTCCTGCCCCTATTCCAGAGCTCCTGTAGATTCCCTAAGACTCAGAATACTGATAATAAAACCAATTTAGAAAAAGGTCCAACACCGAATTTACTCTAGTACACTGAAAATAACATGCATCAAGCCCAGTGTGTCCCTGGTTTAACATGTAATAGTGTTGACATGCAGGTTTGTTATTGCAGTAATGACACTGGAAGAATACATTCTAAGTTTTTTAATTAACCTTGTTCTGTGCAGTCTTCACATTGCGTTTCCCTGCCAGTCACCTGTCACGTGCCTTGTGGGCGCTTCCTGCAGGGACAGCCGATCTGGGTTCCGAGGAGCAGCAAGGGCATCAGGCTGCCAGGTTCCTACCGCCTTGACTCTGCCCTGGCTCTGAGACTTTCCTTGAAGGTCAACCCTAGCGGTGGCCACATGGGCCCCTCAGTCCCTGCCCCTCCTCCTTAGCTTTCGCAGCAGGGATCCATTTTCCCCTCTGTTGTAAATACCCACCTAGAGGGAAGGACCGCCTTTGTCCTGGGAGACTGAGAAGTTGTAGAACTTAGCTGCATCCTCCAGGAGGACGTGCTTCGTGAGCCTTGAGAACACATGCGTGCTGGCACACAGAAAGACACCTTCCAGCTGCTGCACCCACTGCTGCACCCACACACCCTCCTCCCAAGGAGAGTCTATGTTCTGTGAAGAAGATCTATCCCTAGAGTTTCCTGATGGGAATTTCTTCAATAAAAGGCAAAACTTCTGCTCAGTCTTGGGGCATGATAAAGAAAAAAAAAGACCAAACTATACCTCATTTGTATTAGCCTAACTCCTTAAAATGTAATCTTTTCCATTCCCTTTTCTCTTGTTAGGGCATCATAAGTGATTTTTATTTGATAACTCACCAGCATTTGAGCTGAGCAAGGGACTTTTTTCTTGCAAAATTAGTTATCTGCTCCCAGCCCCACCTAAATTTCCTGCCATCAATTAGAGGTGACAGTATTAAGATTCTATTGCTAGACTGATCTTAGAGGTCTTTGAAAAGCTACCTGAGTTTCTGGCCCTTACAGAGGGAAAAAGTCTTTTCAGATGAAGGAAAAACTCATCTGCACTTATCTCAAGTATTATGAGTAATGGTACATTGTGTAAGCTTGCTTTGAAAATATATTTATTTTTGTGTACCGTATATTAGGTGTGTGACCCAGTTGCATTCTGAATGCTTTCTATTTTTTTGTGTTTTCATGCAATTTTTGTTTATGGTCTTTAAATGTGCATTTCAGTTTATGTTTTTTCTTTCTTTTTTAAATTCTGGCACTACAGATGGCATGTCACATTTTGAACAATTTGTTCTAAAGAAACTGCAAGTTTAAGAAATGTTATAGTAAATGTATTCTTGTATATTGGCGTATATGTGTATACACGTGACTAGACCGTATATTTACTGCATAGAAGTCTAGGCAGAGATGATATATACACACCTGTAGCGATAAACACCATTCTTAATAGTACAGCCCAGATGCTATCTGTGCCCTAATATGTTTGAACATTTTCATGCAAACGTTTGTGCCACAACTCACGTCTCTTTCCCGTTGCAGTTGAGTGCACACTTGTCAGAGTGTGTCAATGCCCCCAGCACCTGTAGTTTTAAGCGCTATGGCTGCGTTTTTCAGGTCAGTATCCGACATTTGTCCTTCCCAGTCACTGACATTCTGCCATGAGAGAAAGTTATTATATTAACATTTTAACATGCAAGCTCTGGACTCCTTATTCTTCGTCATGAAACTGAAACACCCTGTTGCCTGGGTGACGAAAGCCACGTGCAGCAGGCGGGATGCTCGCTTTCCAGTTGGTGGTGTTTTGAGACTGCAGGGAGACACTGCGCTGAGGTGGAAGTTAATACATTAAGAGAAGTGCTACATCCAAACCAGCTAGTAACGCAACAGACAGGCTTGACGTTTGGTGGGGTTTTCAGATAGATTGTTACGGAAATTTTCGCTGTTACCTGAATATAAGCGAATATCAAACTGAGCATAGTTTCAACAGCGTGTGTGTCAGTACACAGCCATAATGATCACACACGTGTGTATCCATAAATGCATTTGATATACATGTCTGTGCTGACTCTGACCCCAGCTGGGGACAGACGCAAAATGGAGCACAGCTCATAGAGAGCATACCTCCCAGAGAACAGCGTGGGGAGGGCGTCTCTGCTGCTGCCACACATGTAGTGTGAGAAATCTGCATCTGGTGTTTTGTTGTTGTTTATTTTTTAACACATCTGAGATTGCTAGTGAATGGAACCAAGTTTTCATTTAAATATATGTATCTTAAAACTATCAAGAGGCAGTATATGTTACAATTACAGTATTTTATATTTTACGTAGCACCAATACATTGTTATGAAGTCAGTACAGAGAGATTGGCATCTTAGTATTTTCTGAGGAAGAGAACAGCCAAAGAGTAAGAATGACTGTGCCTTCCTTTGCTTTAGTCTCTAACAAGACTGAGCCTCCCCTGTTCTGTCGTACGTAGTATCATTCATTCTCTCTGTGTATGTGTATATATATGTTTATATATTGCAACACTTATATCAACATATATATATGAATATTCTATGTACAGAGTATATGTTTTGGAGATCATTAAAATGCTTTCTGTGGCTTCTTAATTTTCTAATAGCAAAACAAATTATATTTCAGACAAATTATTTCCTTAAATATATGAAGTACAATTACATGTGCTTATTCCTGACTCTAAAATGGTCTACATCTTATGTACTCTGTAGATTGTATTTGTTTTGTATGTAACTTTTCTAAGAATACTAGAATGGTGAAGAGCAATACATCTTTGGATACAGTGTATTTGAACTAATAAATTAATACTTTAGTAAATTCTTTTGAATCCTGCTTTGCTTACATGTTTACTAGACTATTGTCTAGTAAAGTTGTGGCAGTATCTCGCCACAACTATGGGTATCTAAACATTTTCCACTTATACTACATTTTAATGAGAAAAATAGTTTATAATAGATCAAGAATGAGTTTAAAATTTAATTTCTTGATATTACAAGTGTCAACCCTTGATAAGAAGCCACTTGAGATGAGCTGGAGGGATGAGGAAATAACCCTGAGATGCTCACTGTGGCATTGCAGGGTGCTGGCTCTGCTGGCTCACTGTGGCATTGAAGGGTGCTGGCCTCCTCACCTGCACGCAGTAGCCAGGTGGCCCTGAGCACAGCCCTCCTTAGGCGCAGAGATTCCCTGTTCATTTGATGCAAATAGGTCTCCCCTCTTTGTGTTTAGTGCTGCTTTTAGGGTTGTATGTTAGCCTTTCTGCCCTTTGGAATGCAGCGAGGTTCGCTGAATGCCTCACATCTTTGCTCTCGCAGGGGACAAACCAGCAGATCAAGGCCCACGAGGCCAGCTCCGCCGTGCAGCACGTCAACCTGCTGAAGGAGTGGAGCAACTCGCTCGAAAAGAAGGTGGGCTGCACACTTTCCTGCTGCTATGGGATTTATATCATCTCTGCAGATTATTTAAAGACAGAACCTTTTTATAGTTATTAATGGGTTTTGGATAAAAGAAACCATATCAAGAGATTGTCAAAAAAAACTCTGTGTGTTCCTGAGCTTATAAATGAAGGTGTTTTATTTTTGTTCTTTGTTTTTTAATTGCCAAACAAGTGTGAAGTGCTTTTTTAAAGTCAATCACATTGTGATTTTTTTAGCATCCATCCAGCACAGAGATGATCAGATGCCCAGTCCCCACCCTGCTGGTTTTTTTTTGTAAGCAAAGTTCTGTTGGAAGACAGCCACCCTTACTCGCTCTGTGTTGTCTGTGGCTTCTTTCGCTCGAAAGCAGCAGAGTTAGAGATTGTGGGGACTGTACAGCTTGAGATATTGACTACTTGGCTCTTTATAGAATAAGTTTGCCAGCCCTGACCTGGGTGGTTACCCCTCTAAATGTGTTACACTTCTGTGTCTTTTACAAGAGACAAACAGGAGAAAATATTTGATATGACTACAATTGATTTTGTCATTTGACACCTTGTGAAACTTGGTGCGCTCTCCACATAGATGGGACCACTTCCCGAAAAGACTCACTCTCCCATGCTGTTTTTTTTTTCTTTTTTTTTTTTTTTGAGACCGAGTTTTGCTCTTGTAGCCCAGGCTGGAGTGCAATGGCACGATCTCCGTTCACTGCAACCTCTGCCTCCCGGGTTCAAGCAATTCTCCTGCCTCAGCCTCCCGAGTAGCTGGTATTACAGGTGCGCACCACCATACCCAGCTAATTTTTGTATTTTTGTAGAGACGGGGTTTTGCCATGTCGGTCAGGCTGGTCTCAAACTCCCGACCTCAGGTGATCTGCCCACCTCAGCCTCCCAAAGTGCTGGGATTACAGGTGTGGGCCACCGTGCCCAGCCTCCATGCTGTTCTTGAGAGACCTTCATTGCAGGCCTGTAGATGCAGGAGCAAGCACCTTCCTGCAATAACGCTAGCTCTCAGTGGAGTTTGTTCTGTGATGTTCAGCTCAGCGGGGCCTTCTTCTTATCATGAGAAGATGAAAACCTCTAAGAATTGATAGAGAAGAAGTTGTTGTAGGATCTACCATTGTGGCTTAATTACAAAAATATAAACTTAATTCAATATTCAACAAACATGTATTGAGAACTTGTAGTAGGAGGACACTAAGGTGAATTAGAACAGCCAATGGAGTTGACATTTGAGTTTCGTAAAGATTTGAATGTCTTGTTTCCAGTGTTAAATCCCAGCAATTTAAAATGTAAATATACTGCAAGGAGTCTAAAATTTTAAATCAAAATATTTCCCTTTAACCTGCCTTAAGAGAGTTTTTCATCTAAATGCTTGAGCTGAGGTTGAGAAGCAGTGGAAGGATTGGCGTCCTGTGCACACACATGGAGCAGAACAATGCTGATAGGCAGCAATGCAGAACTCATATTTGCAGAATCCTGGAGATCTTCCTGTGAGCATAGAGCATTTGCTCTGAGTTCAACGGTGGTTTACCTAGGAATCTTTTTTCCCTCTTTTTGAAGCTGGCATTTTGTTTCTGTCTTTTCAAAATTGTAGGCATAGATCATAAGGCTTCTTACCTCTCATAGATGCTGTGTTTCTCATTTAGAAGGTTCTTCGCTTCAATTTAAGGATAGGCTTTGTGGGCCGGGCGTGGTGGCTCACGCCTGTAATCCTAGCACTTTGGGAGGCCAAGGTGGGTGGATCACGAGGTCAGGAGATCGAGACCATCCTGGCTAACACGGTGAAACCCCATCTCTACTAAAAATACAAAAAAAAAAAAAAAAAAATTAGCCGGGCGTGGTGGCGGGCGCCTATAGTCCCAGCTACTTGGGAGGCTAAGGCAAGAGAATGGCGTGAACCCAGGAGGCAGAGCTTGCAGTGAGCCGAGATGGCGCCACTGCACTTCAGCCTGGGCGACAGAGTGAGACTCCGTCTCAAAAAAAAAAAAAAGGATAGGCTTTGTGGCTGGGCGTGGTGGCTCATGCCTATAATCCCAGCACTTTGGGAGGCCGAGGCAGGCAGATCACCTGAGGTTGGGAGTTCAAGACCAGCTTGACCAACATGGAGAAACCCCGTCTCTAACAACAAAAAAAATTCAAAAATTAGCCGGACATGGCGGGCGCCTGTAGTCCCAGCTACTTGGGAGGCTGAGGCAGGAGAGTTGCTTGAACCCGAGAAATGGAGTTTGCAGTGAGCCAAGATCTCGCCACTGCACTCCAGCCTGGGCGACAGAATGAGACTGTCTCAAAAAAAAAAAAA
Organism: Macaca fascicularis; assembly: GCF_037993035.2. Lineage (NCBI taxonomy): Eukaryota > Metazoa > Chordata > Mammalia > Primates > Cercopithecidae > Macaca > Macaca fascicularis. Next base: position 171,046,327 of record NC_088381.1, read on the forward strand.
AAAAAAAATGTTACCACTGAGTTAGATACACAGTAGTTGAACAGGTCTGCAGCACGTGGTTATCCAGCAGGATGGTTGTGGACTATGCTGTCATCTGGCAGCCTTTCAAGGCCGAGTCCCTGTGAGGATTCGGCTCCTTCCTTTCCATTCTGTGCTCTTTTCCCCACTGAAAGTGAATGGTTTGCATCATTGGAAACCCCAGGACATACCAGAGCAGCCCGCCCACACACAGTGCAGCAGTTTCTCACTCTGTGAATGCCTCATGTGTTTAAACTATCTCCAGCCAAGTCACGGTGGAAGCCCCGAGAGTGCAGGATGCACAGCTGTGCACTGCCTTCTTGGACGTTGCCAAAGGACTGATACCTCCCGGACTCTGCCCATCAGAGCAAACCCCCGCCCTGTTGTCAGGCCAGCCAAGCCTCGGCTCTGCACATTCTCATTGTGCTTATGAGAATGTGCATGGTGCCCTTCACTAGGTCCAAAAGCAAAGGCTGGACAAAGAGCAGCGATTTTATGTTTACTTACAATGGGAATTTATTTCTTATTATAGAATTATTCAGTTGGAATTTCTTAGGTTATTTTGTTCATCTGTCATAGAAAATAGAATGTTTGAGCTGGTTCAAAAAGACTGATCCTCAGCCAGGCACGGTGGCTCACGCCTGTAATCGTAGCACTTTGGGAGGCCGAGGCAGGCAGATTGCCTGAGCTTAGGAGTTCAAGACCAGCCTGGGTAACACTGTGAAACCCTGTCTCTACTAAAATACAAAAAATTAGCCGGGTGTGGCGGTGTGCGCCTGTAGTCCCAGCTATTCGGGAGGCTGAGGCAGGAGAATTGCTTGAACCCGGGAGGCAGAGGTTGCAGTGAGCCAAGATCACGCCAGCCTGGGCAACAGAGTAAGACTTGTCTCCAAAAAAAAAAAAAAAAACAGGCCATTCCTCACATTCATAGTCAAACTAAAGAAAAACTGCAAAATGGACTTAAAAACACCCATTTTATATTTTAAGAAGGCTTAAATGGAGGGGAAATGTAAAGCCCCCCCACCAAAGTGGGCTGGAGTAAAGGACGTTCTCAGTGCAAAGAACCTCGGACCTCCTGGGCAGGTGTTTCGCCGGCTCCTTGGAAACACACCTGCCGGGTGGACTTTCCCGTGCCTGCGGCATCTCCCTGTAGACGAGTGGAAGCAGCGATCTGCAGGACCTGGGAGTGGAATTCTTTGATTAAATAAATAAATAGTTTAAATAAGGGAAGTCCTAAAGTGAAAGAAGTTGAGTTGGCTGGGCGCGGTGGCTCAAGCCTGTAATCCCAGCACTTTGGGAGGCCGAGACGGGCGGATCACGAGGTCAGGAGATCGAGACCATCTTGGCTAACGCAGTGAAACCTCGTCTCTACTAAAAAAATACAAAAAAACTAGCCGGGAGTGGTGGCGGGCGCCTGTAGTCCCAGCTACTTGGGAGGCTGAGGCAGGAGAATGGCATGAACCCGGGAGGCAGAGCTTGCAGTGAGCCGAGATCCCGCCACTGCACTCCAGCCTGGGTGACAGAGCAAGACTCTGTCTCAAAAAAAAAAAAAAAAGTTGAGTTTAGTGTGACATGACATGTGTTCATTGTTGTAAGTTGCTTCTGCTCATGCTCAACTGCTAGATTTGTTGGAGAGCAGTGGCGCAGTTATGGCTCACTGCAGCCTTGACCTCCCGGGCTCAAGTGGTTGCACCCAGCCTCCCCGGTAGCTGGGACTGTAGGCGTTTGCACCACACCTGGCTAATTTTTGTTTTTTCTTTTTGTAGAGATGGGGTTTTGCCATGTTGTTGTCCAGGCTGGTTTTCAATTCCTTGGGCTCAAGTTGTCCGTCTGCCTCAGCCTTCCAAAGTGCTGAGACCACGTGTGAGCCATGACAGCTGGCCTATTGACAATGTTTTGGAGACATTACTGGGATTTTTGTCAAAAGAGTTGGCATACATGTCATCTTTTTGCAGGGATATGAGAATAAAGAGTCTGAGAATTCTGTCCCGTGTTTGACAGATGGAAATGAATGAATTGTTACTTTCAGAGGGACACAACCACCACGCGATGCTGCATATGGCCCGCTCCACATTCGTGCAGGTTGACCACTTGTAGGAGTTCGTGGACGTATGAGGCAAGGAAGGAAGGAAAGCCAAGTTTTGCAGAGTAAAATCCTAGGAAAGTGAAGTTATATTTTGCCCATGAGACATTGCAAGTTTTGTATTCCTTAGTAAATACATACTTGTTTTAAAATAAGGTAGTGATTGCTTCAAAAGATGTCTCTTGACTTGGCCAGCTGTGCCGAATATGAACAGGACGCCCGTCTTTAGGCTGGTTGTCCTTTAGATGGACAGCATCAAGAGCCAGCTCTGTATCACATCTGGTTTTGTGCCGAGATGCCCTCAGGCCGTCACCTTTGTGACCATTGGTCCCCAGGCATTGGTGGTTTTAGAGTGTACATCGTTGGAGAGGCACACAACGCATCTGGCACAGAGCTTAGGGTCTTCTGGGGTGGAGACCACCACCCCAATGGATAGACAGAGACACCCGTTGGTAGATGGGGGGTCAAGATGCCCTTTGTAAAAATCTTGTGAGGAAGAAAGCCTCGTAGGAGTTACCCTTGAACTTTCATCTTTGAGACCAGGTGTTAATTTGTCTTTGGGAGCTAATTATCTTTCAGAAAGATTTGGAAAGGTCAGAGGTGGGGTTGGAAATGCTCACTCAGCAGGCCCTCCCTTCAGCTGACATGGGTTGCAGAGGCTCTTCTGTGCTTCTGTGGAAGGGTATCCTCAGGTGTCAGTTCTGCCTGCCCATGTTGAGGGGGAGCAGACTGGCCCCAAGGGTGCAGCACCCATGTAATTTTTTGTATTCTCATCACTCTGTCATTATGTTGGCGCAGCTGTTGAAACTGCAGGGTGTGGCCCCTGGGTGGATGTGAAATAATTTAGTAGGTTGTGACCAGCATTGTTTATATTTATGGGGTACAGTGTAATGTTTTGGTATATATACATACACATTGCAGAATAGTTAAATCGAGCTAATTAACATATCCATCACGTCACTTCATTTAAAATCTGCTCCCCCAGCAGTCTTGAAACACGTGTTAGTATGAATCAGTCACCATGCTGTTCAGTGGGCTCAAAAACATCCGTCCTTCTGTCTACCTGAGGCTGTGTGCCCTCTGCCCAGCAGCTCCACAAGCCCACCCCACCACCCACCTCCACCGCCCACCTCCACCAGCCCCGGTAACCCCCATTCCCTGCTTCTGTGAGCCTGACTTTTTTAGATCCCACGTCTAAATGAGAGTACATACTGTTTGCCTTTCTGTGCTTGGCCTATTTCACTTAGCATAGTGTTCTCCAGGGACTAGTATTTTCTTAAATGAAATGGAATAAAAGAAAAAATATCAGGGTGCATTATAAATTATTAGGGCAAGTACAGCTTTATGACATCTGTTTTCAGGGATACCCACACACGTTGGTATAAATGGGGTGGTACATAAGCATCTGTTTCTTACTATGTTTCCTGGTCAACAGTTGAAAAATACTCTGGTAAAAGATTTACTAGTTTTTAGCAAAAACTTGAAAAAGCATCTCATTTATTCTGAAATTCAATCAGCTGCTGCACTTTGCCTCACCCTAATTACTGGAAGAGATTCTGAGAAACACTGTTTATGGGATTCCCTATTAAATTAGGACTGGCTGGGTGTGGTGACTTACACCTCTAATCCCAACCCTTTGAGAGGCTGAGGTAGGAGGATCACTTTAGGCCAGGAGTTTGAGACTAGCCTGGGCAACATAGCAAGACCCCAGCTCTAAAAAAAAATTTTTTTTTAAAGCCTAACCAGACATGGTGGCGGCATGTACCTGTAGGCCTAGCTACTCAAGAGGCTGAAGTGGGAGGATCACTTGAGCCCAGGAGGTCAAGGCTGCAGTGAGCTATGATTGCACCACTGCACTCCAGCCTGGGGACAGAGCAAGACCCTGTCTCTAGAGGGAAAAAAGAAAAGAAAAGTACCAGGACTACCACTTTCTGTGTGAAGGGATTTTTTTCTTTGAAACTCTGTCAATAAGCTAACAGAAGGCCTATCTTGTGAAAATTTAATTTATATCGTTGTTAATTAATATGAAAACCACTTTTGGTTACATTAATTAAAGAATTTCTTTTTTAGGTTTCCTTGTTGCAGAATGAAAGTGTAGAAAAAAACAAGAGCATACAAAGTTTGCACAATCAGATATGTAGCTTTGAAATTGAAATTGAGAGACAAAAGGAAATGCTTCGAAATAATGAATCCAAAATCCTTCATTTACAGGTAAGAATCTTAGGACTGTGGCCAGATCAAAGGGTAGAGGAGCTTGCCTGTGTTCCCCTTCAGGGCTTAGCAAACTGCTTGAGCTGAGTCCTTGACCTTTGCAAGCAGAAAGGCAACTGATTTCTCTGGCCTAAGCGAAGGCTTAGAAAAGGCAGCTGGGCTAGCACAGGCCCAGCCTGGGAAGCTGCAGGTCAGCGTTTTCTTACTGCCTTTTCTCTGGAGAGCAAGCCTCCACCACTCTTCCATGCCTTTGATCTACTGTTGGAGAAATAAGATGCGAAGCCTGTATTTTTTAAATTAGTTGTTTTTATTGTTTAAGATTTCATATTGTTGATGAGTAGTGGCTATGTGCAAAGTCTCACTTCCTGCAGTGAGGTGCTGTGCAGCCCAGCTCCTCTGTTGTGAGCTTTCTAGTGACACGCGCTCACCCGCTGGGTTTCACTGTGGAGATCCACACGCACCTCCAGAAGAACAAACCAGTGAACCTTTGCCGCCCTGAATAGAAGCGATGATATAAAGGGGACTGATGAAATGTCGCTCCTCCTGTCTTCTGTCGTCACAGGTGTCTGTGAGGTGCTTGTTAATAGATGAACATTGTAGATGCTCTCTGCACATTAAGTTACTCGTGTGCGTTGGTGATAGTAATTCTCGTGTGTGTCACACACTGTGGAAGAATCACTCATGTCACTCAAGGGCCTGTACTTACAGTGTGGCCCTACATTATCTGGAAGAGAAAATACTTCTAATAGCACAGAGTCATGGCATCTTTGAGAATGCCTTTTCTCTAATTTTTGACATTGGAGATGAGTCACAGTGACTTGAATTGCATAGAGATTTATTAAATTAATTTCTTTTTTATTATACTTTGTAGTTACCCAGAGAGAAAAGGAGAAAACACAATGAAACATTATGTTGTATTAAAAAAGGCACAAGTCATTAGCATTAAATCAAGCCACATAAAGTACAATGTTTCTTAAAACACCAAGCCTCCTGCTGGAAGCCCCCAGCATTTTGCTGAGGGCCCAGAGATGTGTCGGTCATCAGACTGGCCAAGGCGACTGGTCAGGCCACTGCTGCAGGGCCCTGGCCACCCTGTGGCCCGCCCGCACCTGCACTCTCTGGCAAGCAGCTCTGGCTATTCACGAGATCATTGCTGTGGTTGACCTGGGGCTCAGAGAGGCACTGGAAAGGCCAGGGAAATCACCTCTTAAAATAGCCACAACAGAAGGAAGAATGCACAAGTACTGGATTCATTTACAACAAAAAGTTAGAATATACGCAGTGATGTGTCGACGCCCCATCCCAAACCTCACATTTCCTCTGCATTCCTCTTTAGTTTCTCCCCTTCCTGTCAGACGTTCTCATTTACTTTACTTTTTAGTCGAGTTTAATCACTCTACGGTGTGTGATTTCTACTTGAAAACTTTTGTGATTGGATGAACCAATGAAGCATAAGTCAGAAAGAAAAGGGAAACCAAGTTGCCAAGGCTGGAGAAGTTAGGATGGAGTGGTGACGGCAGCGGTCAGTGTCCCTTGACATGTGACGAGTAGGAGGCTGGGCATGGCAGACAGGTTGTGTTTAGAGAAGGGACTCAGAGCAGGCTGCCCGTGTCTGATTCCCCTGAGTGCAGGGATGTGGCCCTGCCTGAAACGTGTGAAAACTCTTCTCCATGTGACCCTTTGAGCAGGTGTGGTCTAAACAGAAGGTCCTTCCAACTGTGTGTTTTTTTTGAAAGGGGAAATTCAGTGTTACCTTTGGGATGACTGTGGGGTTGGTGGTCTTTAGCCAGGAGGATTCTGCGCTGTCCATCCTCAGGAAATGCTGATTGAAAGCCTTCTGATGCCCAGAGGTGCTGGCCGTGTGGGAGCTGCACTGGACCAGGCCATCCCTCTGCTGCTGCAGGCCCCGCCCACCCTCTTGAGTGGCAGCCCAGCCGAGCCGTGTTCCCCATTGTTTCATCCTCAGTGCCCTTCCGGTTGCCCCAGGAAGAGTTTATTGTAAAATCTTACTGTGGCCCAGAAAACCTCTGTGACTGGCCACCCCTCACCTTCCCAGCTTCGCCCCACTCCCCGTGCTAAAGTGGACCAGCTTGTTGTTCCTTGAGAGGCTCCCTGCTGCTGCACAGATGTCTTTTTCTCCTGCTTCCTTTCCTGGCCAGCTCCAGGCACTCCTTCAGCAATGTTTGTGGACCACCTAGGTGATGAGGGCACACATCACTTGGGGTCTTCCTCTTTCTTCCTTGTCTGATTCTCCAGTAGACCCTAAAGTCCTGGTGATGGCGGGAGTCAAAGTACAGAGGGCCCGATGGCCTGGCTGTGGCGGTGGGGGTGCAGGTAGGGGTCAAGGAGTGGAATTCGAGAGTGTCTTTGCTTTTGCATGCCCGGGGAACAATGAGTTCTTAATATTTTACTTCTTAAATATCCTGTTTTTCTTTATTAAGAAGACAGCCTAGGCCGGGCACTGTGGCTCACGCTCATATTCCTAGCACTTTGGGAGGCTGATGCGGGTGGATCATGAGGTCAGGAGTTCGAGACCAGCCTGGCCAAGATGGCAACACCTTGTCTCTACTAAAAATAGAAAAATTAGCCGGGTGCAGTGGCAGACATCTGTAATCCCAGCTACTCAGGAGGCTGAGGCAAGAGAATCGCTTGAACCTGGGAGGCAGAGGTTGCAGTGAGCAAAAATTGCACCTTTGCACTCTGGCCTGGGTGACAGAACAAGACTCTGTCTCAAAAGAAAAAAAAAAAAAAAGAAGATAGCATAGGTGCGAGCATGACCCAGGCTTCTGGTGTCAGTGGACTAGATGAACTGGTGGTTCTTGCAGTCAGGGGTCCACAGGGCACATGCGGAGCAGTAGGCGCTGGGACAGAAGGGAGGGACATCCATCCATGCAGCCCTCACTCAGGCTGCAGGCACCACCGGGCTTCTCACAGTGCCGGGCTTGCGTGCCAGGGTCCCGGCGGCCTGAGAGTGGGACCTAACAGCAGGTGACGCGGTTGCAGCCCTGGCGTGCAAGTGTGTGAGGCTCATGGGCTGATGCTCCCTGCAGGCAAACCTTCTGATGTGGACTGTTGATGTGGAGTGCTGTCTGTCTCTTCAGCCCTGTGTCGGAGTCTTTTTTCTGTACAATTCCACACCTGACTTGAGATTTACTTTTATAGAAGCTGCAGTGGCTGAGTGTAGACCGTCTTCAGGGATGAAATCACGTTGGCTGTGTTTTAGAGAACACTTTATGTGGCTCTGCATTCTGCTTTGAAATGGTGCCATTGATACAGATGAAGGGCCTGTTTGAAAAATAGCCCGAGTTCCCTTGCTGCTCATGGAGATACCTTTTCTTTAGTCGTGCTAGGCTATGCATGCGGTGCATGCATGTTGTGTGTTCCTGACTTGGGGGCCCCTGCTGTGCAGGGAGTCCTTGCTGGAGACTCCCGTTCTGTGCTCAAGGTCAGGCGTGCCCTTGCGTAGCACCATCACGGGGGAGGGGTGGCTGGGCGCCATCCCCCTCTTAACCTCAGGGGCCTGAGGCTTAGCGTGAGGCACAGCTTGTCCTGGGCCACCCTGCCTGGGACTCATGCTTCATTTCGGAGTTTACTAAGTTACAAAGGGCATCTCTCAGACTTCTGTTGATGTTTTCATTAAGTTTCCCCTGCAAGTCGCGAGCACCTGCCAGCTCAGTGCACGGTATCAGAAGGTAGAGATTCAAGAGGCTCCTGGTGCTCACTAGAGGAGCCATGTGATTTGGATGTTCAGTGTCGTCAATGGTATTGTCCCCCAGCAAATAGACTTGGTGAGCTAATTAAATATCCTTCTGAGCGTGTACGATTGTGTAAACTAAAGGGGCAGGGACAGTGTCAGTTTAAAGGGACAATGACAGTGGAAAGAGGTGTTCGTTTCTTGGAAAGAACAGGAAGAATAACACTGCTTTTATACCCAAAAAGTCACCCAAACCTGTCATGTTTGTGTCTTCGTGGTTAATAACAGCCAGCAAAGGTGCTGAAACCTAGATGTTTAAAAATAGACTTCCAAAAGGAGAAGTAAATTCAGGGGGCCCTGGGACCCGCCCCATGAGCACCCGGTGTGGCCGCAGCTTGTGAGGTGGCTCAGTCATTCCACAGCTTCACTGAGCACTAAACCCTCCAGCCCTCACAAGCTGCTTGAAAATGCACATCCTTTTTTGAAGTGAAAACCCCTTAAGTCCCTGGCTTCATCTCACAGGTGGGCATTCCAGCCCCTTAACACAGACTGGGCCACCAGGGCGGAGTACGGCTCCCACGCCTCCAAGTAGTGACAAATACGAGCGGCCTGTGTGTTTTGGGAAGCGGTTTCTAAATTAGTTAAATGAAGTAGCATAAAGTCAGGCCTGGTTGCTGGCAGCCTCGCGTGTTCGGGGCAGGTCTCTGCGTTCCTGCCTCCCTCGCTGGGGCCTGGCAGCCTGGGTGTGGAGCCGGTGGGGGAAGACCCTTGTGTCTGCTGCATCGGCCCACTGGGTTTCACCCAGGGCCTGAGGACATGCCCTGGGGCCCTTTCCTGCCACCATCCAGGTGGGAGGAGTGTGAGGAGTGGGAGTCTTCTCCTGGGAGGGTCGTTCTGGGGCAGCCACAGAGACAGGGCTGTGCTTCTGCCCCAGACCCAGCAGCAGGGTAGGAGGTCTTTAGATGTTCCAAGGGAAGATGAGGGCACATGGGCACAATTCTGGCATCCTAAACCTGAGACCCTGTGGCAGCCACGCAGGGCCACTTGCCCCGTGGGACCTGCACTTACAGGGGTGAGGTTTCTCTGGGAAGCAGGGACCCTCCATACCTATGGCCCCCGAGGTATACAAGGGCTGCAGAAGAGATGTCCATGGGAGCCTTGTGGCCCTGCACAGGTGCTGTGGCCTGGGAGAAGAGCTGGGAGGAACACGTGGGAGTGTGAGGGTGAGGTTGGATCTAGGTGTCTGACAGGATTGCTAGTGTGGGGTTGACTGATGCCAGGGTGTAGGCATGTGAGAAACAGGTGGGCAGGTGGCACCAGTGCTGCTGTGAAACAGGGAAGCCTGGGCAGGGGCTGTGGGCAGCAGAAGCATGAGCTGCTGCCTGCCCCAGAGACAGCGGAGACCTCTCCCCTGGTCTTCTGAACACTTGCCACCTGTCACTTCGCTTTCCTGGTGGCTCTCTGTTGACAAAGCAAGCTGATCTAGTGGAGCCTCCTGTTGTTTTCTTCCATCTGGCTTCACGTCACCTCGAGTGCTCCCTGCCGGCACAAGCACTTGTTCCCAGGGAGCTCCCAGGAGGGCCGATGCAGAGCCCCGCTCCTGGAGGCAGAGCCGCGGGCAGCAGGCCTCTGTGACTGTTCTGCTCCTAGCCCGTCTGTATTTGATGGGAGGCGGGTGCAGCATTTTCCAAGTCCTAACTATGTTTTGCTTTTTAACACCTTTGGTTTGGAAGCGAGTGATAGACAGCCAAGCAGAGAAACTGAAGGAGCTCGACAAAGAGATCCGGCCCTTCCGGCAGAACTGGGAGGAAGCAGACAGCATGAAGAGCAGCGTGGAGTCCCTCCAGAACCGTGTGACCGAGCTGGAGAGCGTGGACAAGAGCGCGGGGCAAGTGGCTCGGAACACAGGTGAGTCAGGGGCCGGGGCTGGGCCAGCAGTGTGCATCTGGGCCCCGGGGGACTGCTGGGGCAGGGTCTGTGGGATGAGGGCTATGTTAGGTACATGCGCCTTAGAACAGTTCTTTCCAATTATGGGTAACACGCAGAGGTGTGATGACTTTCCTGCTGAAAGTCCCCCAGCAAAGACAAACGTTTCCCACACGGGCTTGTCCCCGCCATGTGAGGCCCTGTGTGGTGTAGAGAGTAGGGGCAGCTGCAGCCACGGGAAGCTACAAAGCCCTCCTGGGAGAGACTGGCCACAGTATGACCCGCAGGACAGGCCCAGGTGCACATGGCCAGGACCTGCTGGTCGGGGCGCCCCAGACCTGACTCCTAAGGGCCAGGGGGCAGCAGTCCCACTGCGCTCTGCCAGCGTGTTTCTGATCCCACAAGCAGATGTGGGCCTATGGCTTTGGGGACTGAAAGAGTATTGGGAATATTTACATGAAGAGGATTAATGGCAGAAAGAACACAGATTACCATGGCGTGTGGGGGGCCGGATGAAGCAGGCAGAGGATGAGGCTGGAGGAGAGGGGAGCAGCTTTGCCTCCGAGAGAGCAGAGGCCACCTGCAGGCACTGAGGCCGGTGGGAGGGGTGGGGAGAGCACAGCTGTCTCCTGCTCCCAGGGGCTCCCACCAGCAGGCTTCCCAGGAAGCCATAGTGGAGTCGGAGCGCTCTGTCTTGGACCCTGCAGTGAGGTGTCCTTTGACACACAGGCAGGTCACCCACCTAGGACATCCCCTCTCAGCAGGCCGTGCCTAGTAATGTGTCCAGACAGGGCTGTGGGCATGAGAGCGGTGGTAGAACTGGGACAGGGACCTGGGCTCTTCCCTGGGAGGCGGTGGCCTCAGGACATCTGTCTACACAGTTTTGCTGGTGTTACCCCCAGAAACCAGTCATTTTTATTTTGTTTCAGATGCTGGTGTGACTGGGCATGGTGGTGTGGCCTGTAGTCCCAGTGCTTTGGGAGGCTGAGGTGGGAGGATTACTTAAGCTCAGGAGTTTGATGCCATCCTGAGCAACAGAGCGAGACCTTGCCTCTTTAAAAATTAAAAAATGAGGCCAGGCACGGTGGCTTATGCCTGTAATCCCAGCACTTCGGGAGGCCAAGGCGGGCAGATCATGAGGTCAGGAGATCGAGATCATCCTGGCTAACACAGTGAAACCCTGTCTCTACTAAAAATACAAAAAATTAGCCGGGCATGGTGGTGGGCGCCTGTAGTCCCAGCTACTCGGGAGGCTGAGGCAGGAGAACGGCGTGAACCCAGGAGGTGGAGCTTGCAGTGAGCTGAGATCGCGCCACTGCGCTCCAGCCTGGGCGACAGAGACTCCGTCTCAAAAAGAAAGAAAAAGGGCCAGGTGCGGTGGCTCATGCCTGTAATCCCAGCACTTTTGGGAGATCGAGGCAGGTGGATCACCTCAGGTCAGGAGTTTGAGACCAGCCTGGCCAACATGGTGAAACCCTGTCCCTACTAAAAATACAAAAATTAGCCAAGCGTGGTGGCAGGCACCTGTAATCCCAGCTGCTCAGGAGTCTGAGGCAGGAGAATCGCTTGAACCTGGGAGGCAGAGGTTGCAGTCAGCTGAGATTGTGCCACCGCACTCCAGCCTGGGCAACAGAGTGAGACTCCGTCTCAAAAAAATGAAATAAAAAGTGCTGGTGCAGCTTTGCTTTCCTAACCTTTCTGACATTCACCTGTCTCATTCACCAAATCCCTCCTCACCTGTGGCAGGCCTGCTGGAGTCCCAGCTGAGCCGGCATGACCAGATGCTGAGTGTGCACGACATCCGCCTGGCCGACATGGACCTGCGCTTCCAGGTCCTGGAGACCGCCAGCTACAACGGCGTGCTCATCTGGAAGATTCGTGACTACAAGCGGCGGAAGCAGGAGGCCGTCATGGGGAAGACCCTGTCCCTTTACAGCCAGCCTTTCTACACTGGCTACTTTGGCTATAAGATGTGTGCCAGGGTCTACCTGAACGGGGATGGGATGGGAAAGGGGACGCACCTGTCGCTGTTTTTTGTCATCATGCGTGGAGAATATGATGCCCTGCTTCCATGGCCGTTTAAGCAGAAAGTGACACTCATGCTGATGGATCAGGGGTCCTCTCGGCGCCATTTGGGAGATGCGTTCAAGCCCGACCCCAACAGCAGCAGCTTCAAGAAGCCCACTGGAGAGATGAATATCGCCTCTGGCTGCCCAGTGTTTGTGGCCCAGACTGTTCTAGAAAATGGGACATATATTAAAGATGATACAATTTTTATTAAAGTCATAGTGGATACTTCGGATCTGCCCGATCCCTGATGAGTAGCTGGGGAGGTGGATTTAGCAGAAGGCAACTCCTCTGGGGGATTTGAACCGGTCTGTCTTCACCGAGGTCCTCGCACTCAGAAAAGGACCTTGTGGGACGGAGGAAGCGGCAGAAGGCGGACGCGTGCCGGCGGGAGGAGCCACGCGTGAGCACACGTGACACGTTTTATAATAGACTAGCCACACTTCACTCTGAAGAATTATTTATCCTTCAGCGAGATAAATATTGCTGTCAGAGAAGGTTTTCATTTTCATTTTTAAAGATCTAGTTAATTAAGGTGGAAAACATATATGCTAAACAAAAGAAACATGATTTTTCTTCCTTAAACTTGAACACCAAAAAAACACACACACACACATGTGGGGATGGCTGGACATGTCAGCATGTTAAGTAAAAGGAGAATTTATGAAATAGTAATGCAATTCTGATATCTTCTTTCTAAAATTCAAGAGTGCAATTTTGTTTCAAATACAGTATATTGTCTATTTTTAAGGCCTCATCTGGTCTCTGTTTTAATAATTTGTTTGTCAGAAGACCCTGAAGTATACCTAGGTCTTTTTTTTGAAAGTCTCTAAATTCAGAATCATTTTTAATTTAAAGTTCTACAAATAATTGTTACTGCAAACATTTTATTTTAAAACGCTGATAGACTGATATTTCTTGGAAGAAAATATAAAATATCAAACACTGGTTATCACTTGTGATAGGAAAGAGAATATTCAACCTGTTGTTATTTCTCGTTAGAAATGTAAACCTTCAATATCTGTCGTAGTTATTGACACGACTTCACAATTCTGAACGGAGCCTCGCTCATGGATGCTGTGCATCATTTTCAGATTTATAATTGTTTTCACCCTAAAATAGGGCATCCGTTGAACTTTGGAGTTCTAAACAAAATCCTGTAGGTGTTTGGATTCTGCCCCATGTGTTCGGACGAGCTCTCTGTTGCTGACAGCACCGGCCTTCGGTCTCCATGTCAGGGGTGGGCGGGTGACTGCTGAGGGAGGCCCGCAGGTGTGTTTCTCCATCCTGTCATCTTGCTGCATGCCGTCAACGGTCTCCGAAAGCAACATTGTGCATAGAGCTGGTGGCATACGGTACATGTGCCTTAGATGTGACATGCTGCTTCTCCACCCTGGGTTTGCGTTGAGCATAATTCTAGAAAGTGCTAGTTTAACCAGACTTTTCTCTCCACCACTAGATCTTTATCTCTACAAGGGCCCTCAGACACCTCCGCACCTGCTGAGGGGAAGCCAGGCTCCACCGACGGCTTCTGGAGCCTCTGCTGCTTAATTACCACAGATTCCAAATCTCTAGGCCCCACGAGTGAGCCACCTGGTCCAAGTACGGCCTGGTCCCACCCTGAGGGAGGCAGGTGTGGAACAGAAGCCGAGCCTCTCCGTGTCCCCACTGGGGCCGTGGGCACCCCCACAGCCCGAAGCAGAACCCTCTGAGCATTCCAGAGACCGCTGCTCGGGGGCCTGCCCAGGCTGACCGATGGGCGCTCCTGACCACCACCCTGGCGGGAAGGGTGGCCACAGGGCCCGTCGTCCCAGCCTGCGCCTGCCCGGACGGCATTTTCTCAACTCACTGTTTACTGTCTCTCAGTGTCCAACTGTGATTAGAAGCCTGGAGCCCGGCCCCTGCACCCCTTTTGCTATGCACCACGCTTCATGGTGCTCTTACCACTGATGGGTGCTACACGCGACGGGTGCTTCTTAGGCAAAACCAATGTGTGCGAACCGTCACACCTGTGCCACTTGCCCACAAGCCGCGCCCACAATTGGCCAGCTGGGCCGTGCACGTCAGACTGCCTGCCTCGGCTCTCCCCGTGGCCGCGCGGGGACAGCTTGGTGGGTGCCCGGTGGCCCACCTGTCTCTGGTGCTGCCATCTGTCCTGGGTGTGCCTTCGCCCCAGTGCCTGCTGGAAGTGCCCTCCGTCGCACCCCTGTGCCCCGAGCTCCCATGAGGGGCCTGCCGCGTCCTTTCGCGGTCGAAGCGCTCCGTTGTTCTTATCTGCCTTTCCTTTCCCCGCTTTCCTGGGATTGCTTTGGGGGAATAAGTATCTTTGGTTCTGCCCCGTGAGGAGCTCATAAAGCATGGACTTCCTGCGGGAGCTGCGGAAAACTGTTCCTGGAAGGCGTCCCCCACCTCAGGCCTGTCCCCTACCTGCCCTCAGGTGGTTTTCCTGAGGTCAGGGGTTAACAACAGGGACATCCCTGCAACTTCCCCTTCACAAAATGTACAATATTAGATTAAGGTTATGCAACATCTTGGTCTGGTAAGAACCGTTTCCTCCCCTCTGGGCTGAAGGCCTGGTGTGGCCCCCGGAAGCAGCAGTGCGTGTCGCTGGGACGTCTCCAGTAGCCCTTCCCAGGCAGATGCTCCTGGGGGGACGCCATGGGACCCCACCCAAGGGTCCCACAGACATAACCTGAGTGACGGGGGTCCTTGAGGATGGGATGGCCCATGTCACACGCTTTGTCCTTGTGTTTGGTTGTATTGGGGTCTCTGCTCTGGGTGTGTCTTCCTGTCATATACTCAGCACGGGGGGCAGCAGCCTGGGACGGCGTCCCCTCTCCCAGCGGTGGGCAAGCCTTGTGCTGCTCCACCCTCATCCCCCGGGCACCCTCACTTGGCGCTCGCCACCTGAGCCAGCCTGAGGCCATGGTCTCCCTGCAGCTGAGGCCCGGTGGCCCCTCGGGCAGTGGTCGGCCGTCCCCGTGTCACAGGGCCCTGGCAGCAAGCATGAAACGGGGGTGCACACTGTGTGCTTGGGGGTGCTGCTTATTTACCAAAAGTGACCAAACTCCCAGAAGGACAGAACTGTTCAGTATTTTACAGAAACCAACTGAGTCCTTTGTGCATGAATTAAGCTGGTCTGCTTCCCGTCACCTTCGTAACAAAACACCGTCCCCTCTCCCCTCGCCTCGAGCAGTTTCTCCAGGACACCGTGGTTCGGGCTGCTCCCTGCTGCCGGGCACGCTGGGGGCTGGCCTGGGCCCGGCTCACATGAAGGGCACTGGCTCTTGTGACCGCACTGAGCCCCGTGCAAGCCGCCGCCGGGCCTGGAAGCCTGACCGTCTGGTTCTAGGGCTTTTCCAGCAGAGCCTGCAGAGCTAGAAGTTGGGGTGTGTCTTTGATGATACGGGGGCCAGGCTGGGAGTAGGGCCTTTCCCGCAGGGTTGGGTGGCTCAGTGAGGGTGGAAGTGGGGGCCCATGGGGCCCTGGCTTTGGGACTAGACGTGCCAGCTCCAGCTGGGCTGGAGGGAGCCTGAGTAGGCCCTGACATACGCTGGGCTTTTCAACTCGCCGTGCTCTGGTGACGCACAGGCGGCCAGGTCAGGGTTTGTGTCAATTCTAGGAGCCGTCAAGCATGAAAGTGGTGCTGTCCCCTGAGCGCAAGCCTCACCAGAGCCCTGGGCGAAGGCGTGGACTTGCAGATGTGTGTTCCCTGTGCAGGTGGGCAGAGGGGGCCCTGGAGACCCAGGTTGCAGCCCCATTCTGTCACTTCTTCCTCCCCAGAGCAGCCTCTGCCGAGGGACAGCACCTGTGTCCCTTCGATGCCACCACAGTCAGTTGAACAGGGAGCCCTTTGCTCAGGCAGCTTCTTCTGCCTCTCCCTCCTTTCCTGTCCCATCCCCCATGCCCTTCTTGGCCTGTAGTGCCGGGGAGCCATGGTGTGGCGTACTGGGGCTCCTGCTCCTTGGGCCACTTCCTTGGCCCGTGCCCCACAGGCCCACCGCCTGCCAGGGCTCTCACTGCACCGGCTGTGGCAGGAGGCTTCCCCATAACCCCGTGTGGCCCAGCTCGGTGAGGATGCAGTTCCAGGCACAGTCCCTGGGACAACCAGCTGCCTCCCAGACCACCTCAGCCTGCTCCAGGGTCCTCAGTCACCCTGGGCCAGGGGCCACATGTCCCATGGATGTCGGCCATGCCAACGTCACATTCCAGCACCCCTTTTGCTTGATGGTGTCTGGTGGTAGTCACCATGGTGGACCCACATCCTTCAGCCAGAGGTGATGTCAGACAAAGGAAGGGTGGTCTGTATGGGTCCTTAAACAACCATTCTGTCCCTAGCGGGGTCATTCCTTGTCAACCCAAGGGAGGGCCGGGAAGTACACTGATCCCAACAGCTGGGCTGACACCTCCTTTCTCCCCTGCACAGGGAGGATTGGCGCGAGGACTGCTACCCTGTGCACAGCTCCAGCAGGGTGGCAGTGCCACTGTCTCCGTGGGCCATTGCAGGGTTGGGCAGGCGCAGACTCTCCTTGTGGGCCCCTTGCTCAATTCCCAGCCCTCCCAGACTCCTCCCTGTACTGGGGGTAATTTGTGTGTCAAAAGGGCTCCAGCAGAACTGTAAAATACTGTTTTTAAAAAATTTAGTGCAGATCTTTACTTAGTCGACTGCAGAAGGAGGGCTAGGGAGAGTGCTGGGAGCCCCTTTGCTTTTGTGTCTGTGATGAATGAGGGTCTGTCACCCAAATCTACTTCTCAGCCCATGACCATTGTTCTGTTTTCCGTTTGCAAATCTCAGTAGCTCTGTTTTCTCCAAAGTAGAATGTCCTCACCGGGGCCCAGGCCAGGCGAGGTCAGTGTGGGCAGGCTACCTGGTCATTATTGCTGCCTCGTCCAGGCCGGTGCTGATGGTCACAGGCACAGTGGCATCAGGGAGCCGGGCCAGCAGGTTACTGCAAGGGCGTTTTCCACCTGACCCAGGTGTGCCCCACAAGCAGTTGCAGGGTAGATGTATGAAGCCTCGGCCGCCTCAGGGCTGGCAGGTGTGTGGGTGAGGAGGCCCCGGTGGCCAAGCAGAGCCTGCGTTTCATTTCTCCTGCTGCACTGTGTCTAGTCTGTCTTGTGAACTCTCACCGTGAAAAGATGCTACAAGTCCAGGATCGCTGCACCACTCCTGTAATTAGGTGATGATTGGTTTTGACAACTTAGTCCCCTCAAACAAGTAAGATACCCCCTCCAACAGCAAATTCAGTGACTTAATTGGAAAACACACAAGCTGGCATGATGTCCGGTGATTTCTCTAAGAAATGCCTGTGGGAGAAGGTGTGTGAAGTGTGGAGGGCAGTGTAGACGCTGCACAGCATCTGCAGATTTGCAACCCCTTCTCTGCCGGTGCCTCCGTGTTCAGTTCTGTGACCCAAAAACAAAGACCAAAGAAGGCCAGTCTCTCATTCGACCCTATCTTTTTAATCTGCCTGTTTTAAAAATTGCGTCTGTAGTAGCCGCTTGCTGTGAGGACACATCTCGACAGTCCAAGTGATTCTGTGACCAGTGATTCGGGCCCTGTTTTCCGCTCTTCTAAGAAAAAAACAAAAAGACCGTCAGTGATTGCCCAGCAATAATCATGTTGTTACTGTGAGTTGGCAACATGCCTGACTTTCTGATAGCATTACTGTTTTATATTTTTGTTTATTGTATATTATGTGTGGTTTTATTTGGTATTTATTTGTGTTTTGAGGTCTTGCAATGTTTTTGTGTTTCTGATGCTAATAACTAAAGTTTGTAAGACTGTAGAATGCAAAACTCGGAGATGCTAAACTGTCTTATTAGAGGAAAATAAATCTGATTATGGAGTCTCAGTTTCTGATCACACCGTCTCTTGCAGGCTGGGCCCCAGGTGAGTGGCCCTCCCTCCTGCCGGACCCCGTGGCTGTCCTCTCAGTGGCTGGGCCCGGGATGGCCACCTGGCCAAGACCTGTGTGGCCAGAGGCCTGTGCTTGGGTTACTGCCCTCTGTCACCATCTTGAAATTCTTTGTAATTCTCAGCAAGGGGCCCACTTTGCTTACAGTTTTGCCTGCAGCCTCTGACCTGAAGGGAATCCCGGGGGCCAGGCTCACAAGTCTGTGGCTTGGTCCCGAGCATATGAGGCGGAGCTCTGACCTCCTACCCGGACACGTGCCTGCCATCTGGCATGGTGGAAAGGGCATGCTGGACCCACAGGCCTGGGGTCAGCCTCAGCTCCACCACTTCGTGGGACTTTGAAGCCTTCGAGCCTCAGTTTCCTCCTCTGTACATTGGAAGGACAGCACCTCCTCCCACTGTGAAACAAGATGGTTAATAAGGAGTGACACCAGTGCTGACATGCCGGGTCTGGGCAGTGTCCTTCAGCAGCTGCTCGTAGCAGAGTTAAGGGCTCCTGGGCGCCACCACCACTGTGACCTGCCTTCCATTTGTTTGGGTCAGGCTTGGTACAGGAAGCCCTGCATCTCCCTCGAGTTCCCCCAAAATTATCAGATGGGGAGACCCGCTCAGCCCTCCCCCACTGTCCTGCTTCTCCCAGGGTCCGCTGCAGCCACCACAGCGCCCTGCTCAGTGCCTCCCCATCCTTCAGGGCACTGCGTGGGGCCACATCCAGAACAGATGCCATTGGCCCCCACGTGTGGCCCACTGAGCAGGAAGGAGTGGTCCTAGGAGCAGCTCCCCAGGGTCCTCCCTCAAGGTCTCAGGGCCTCTCCTGAGGGTCCCTTGCCCGCCCAGCCCCAGCCCTGCCCTCTCTGCAGGCCCACACCACCCCTGCCGTGCCCTGGCTGGTGGCAGTAGTGGGGCGCTGGAATCCTCCTGGGACTGGCAGTCTCCACCCCCACATGATGGGGAACCTGTGGTACCTTGGCTCCTGGGAGCTGCCCCGGGACAGCCTTACCGGTCCTTCCATCTGGGGGTCCCAAATCTTCACACCCGTGTGGTGGGGGCCTGCGCTCCATCCATCTTCCCTGTGCCCTCAAGCCCAGGGTCCTGCTGCAGCCTTGAGGACACCAGGACACCTATGGAGACCAGGCAGTGTGCAGGTGTCACCGCTGACCACAAGTGTGAGCTGGGCCAGGGATGGGACGGCTAGGAAAGCCAGCACCACATGCCGACGAACGGGGAGTGTCAGCTGGAGGGGGCTGGCTTGAGGATTACAGAAACTGGATCCTTTTTTTTTTTTTTTTTTTCTGTTTTTGAGACAGAGTTTTGCTCTTCTCACCCAGGCTGGAGTGCGATGGCGCAATCTCCACTCACCACAACCTCTGCCTCCTGGCTTCAAGTGATTCTCCTGCCTCAGCCTCCCGAATAGCTGGGATTACAGGCATCTGCCACCACGCCCGGCTGTTTTTGTATTTTTAGTAGAGACGGGGTTTCTACCTGTTGGTCAGGCTGATCTCAAACTTGTGACCTCTGGTGATCGCCTGCCTTGACCTCCCTTTTTTTTTTTTTTTTTTTTGAGACAGGTTCTCCCTCTGTCACCCAGGCTGGAGTGCAGTGGTGTGATCTCGGCTCACTGCAGCCTCAACCTCTCAGGCTCAAGTGATCCTCCCACCTCAGTCTCCTGAGTAGCTGGGACCACAGGCGCATGCCACCATGCTGGGCTAATTTCTGTATTTTTAGTAGAGACGGGGTTTTGCCATGTTGCCCAGGGTGGTCCTGACCTCCTCAGCTCAGGTGATCCCCCCACCTCGGCCTCTCAAAGTGCTGGGATTACAGGCGTGCGCCACTGCACCCGGCCTGGATTCTTGCACCCTCTGGGGGTCCTACAGGAGAGTAGATGGACGGCAAACCCCAAGACCTGCTGGACTGGCCTGGGCTGAGGGCGCTAGCGGGGACATCTGCAGAGCCGGCCTCAGATCATGCAGCAAGAAACGACCGGGGAGGGGAGTGGGAGCTTCTGAGCTGCTCCCCCCAGGGCATTGGGCAGGGATTCCCTACCTCCAGCCTGACTCCAGACCTCAAGGGGGATGGAGGGACTGAGTCCAGCCCTCAGGTGCACACCAGGCCATCACCTGGTTCCGTCCTGCTAGGGGTAGCCCAGACCTTGCAGGGAGTTGGGAACCAGGGGTGTCACTGTTTAGGCCTAGGGAAGGAGGAGGTTGTGGCCCTCGCCTGCCTCCCCTCAGCTCAGGGGGCTGCTCTGTTCTGGCCCCAATGAGTGATGCTGGAATGGGAGCGGTGCGGAGCAGGGAGGCACACACTCAGAGCCCTCAGCCACAGCTCCCCCGTGGCCCTGGCTCTGCCCTGCAGCAGCCCCCACAGCCGGGAGCCAACCCGGCAACCAAACCCGGGCAGAGTCTGGACTGAAGGTGGACGGTGCGTGGTGGGAGGCTGGTGATCTGGAGTGTCGATAAGGAAAGCAAGGCCTGGGGAGGAGGCCGGGGCTCGGCCGCTGGGCTGGATCAGGCAGCACACCCTCCCCACGCTGCCCTGCAGTCCTTTGGGAGACAGCGGCACTCGGACCGGGCCACAAGTCCTGCAGGACACCAGTGGAGCCACGTGGGTAGAAGCCTAGAAATTTGATTCTGAATTGAAGTCCAGGGGGTTTTCAGTTTTCTGAAAATGAGCAGTTGTATAATCTAACCCTAAAATCAACAATTTATTGTTAAAAGACCAGAACCACCAAAGGGCTGTGCAGGAGAGGTGGCCGCGCTGCCTATGCTTCATTTATTCATTTATTTATTTATTTATTTATTTATTTACTTATAGACGGAGTCTCGCTCTGTCGCCCAGGCTGGAGTGCGGTGGCGCGATCTCGGCTCCTGCAAGCTCCTCCTCCCGGGTTCCTGCCATTCTCTTGCCTCAGCCTCCGAGCGGCTGGGACTACAGGCGCCCGCCACCGCGCCCTGCTAATTTTTTGTATTTTTAGTAGAGACGGGGTTTCACCGTGTTAGCCAGGATGGTCTTGATCTCCTGACCTCATGATACGCCTGCCTCGGCCTCCCAAAGTGCTGGGATTACAGGTATGAGCCACCACGCCCAGCCTGCCTATGCTTTTAATTTTTTTAATTTTCAAGGTCATCCTTAAAGCCTCTGCCTTGACCCTGCAGCCACAGGTCACTTGGCGGCGGGAGACCAGGCCTGGCGTCTGGATCCTCTCAGTGCCGCAGTGCTGCTCGGGGACTCGGTCCTGTGCGGAGTTACTTGATTAGAAGTTAAAGATGGAGGGGAAAGACGCCTGTGGGGCTGTCCCAACCCGCTTCCTCCACTCAGACCACAGCTTTCAGTGGGCTCAGTCCCCAGGGACCCCCAGGCGCCAGGGTCAGCCTCCCAGGGCAGAGCTCAGAACCCCCTGCCCAGACCCCGGGGAGCCAATGGGGCCCAGATGTGGGGACACGGCAGAAAGAGGGCTGGCACCTGCTGGGAGGGGTCTAGGAGCCAGGGGCGCAGCTCACACGAGCGCATACCCAGCGCCTCTGCTTCATGTCAAAGGGAGATGATGCTGGTGTCCACCTGAGAGGCCACATGGAGAGCACTCCACATGGGCAGGACATCGCCCACAGGAAACACCCCTGCAAGGGACCTTGGACCTTGGGGAGGGTGGCTGTGCCCTCCCTGGCTGGGCCCTGCACCCTAGCCTGCAGCCATTCAGCTCGGAGGACTCCCGGCACCGGCACTTGGCTCCCCGCCACCTCCCTGGCCCCTGTGGCACTTGGGGCTCCACAGTTCTCCGACTCCCTGCTGAGGTTCTCAGCCATTTGCAAGCATGTGTCCCCATGTGTGCTTGAGGGCCGGGGGCACCTGTGCATATGGTCAAGGGCCTTCTGTGCACACACGGCACCTGCAGTGTGGTCCCAGCCATTCCTCAGCACCCGTGGGCCCAGCTCCATCTCAGGCGGCCTGCTTGGCACAGCTCTCGCTGGTCACCTCGTGCTGGGTAACTGCTCTCCACCAGCCACACTCGGGCTCCACATCCCCAGCCTGGGTCACAGCCACTCATGTCCTGGTCTGGCCAACCTTGCGGGAACTCTGCCCAAGGAGGGACAGTAAGGGTTTTTGAGTACCACGTCAGTGACCTTGACTGCCAGCAGGGGCTCCTCTGGACCCAGAGGCCGGCGAACACCTGACAACCTTCCCCTCCATACAGCGCAGGGGCAGATTAACCCTCCGTGCAGAAGGAGGAGTGGAGGTGGAGGCAGCACAGTGGCTGGCCCCTGGTCCGGGTCTTGCAGAGCCCTCCCCACCTGGGGTGGGGTTGAAGCAAGTCACTCAGGGGCAGCTTCCCAGCTGGTACTCCTGAGACCCTCAGCTCCCCAGCACCCTGATGTCCTCCTCCTCCCATTGTCCATGGATGGAGAAGGGACCAATGGTGCCTCCGGGGTTGAGCTCTCGTCTCCTGGTGCTCCTGCTCTTCTACACCCCCACAGGCCAGGGCTGCAGCCTGAAGGGGCACTGGGCCCCTGTGCCCTGTGAGATGGGCACTGCCACCCTCGCTCTGCAGGTGATGAATGGAATGGAGGTGAAGTGAATTGCACAGCCTCATACAGCATTGGAGTCCTGGACTTGTCTGACCACTGCTAGATGCCACCAGGGGGGCCCCGCCTGTCCCCCACCCCAGCAGACAGGCAGCAGGCCCAGCCCCATCCAAGCTAGGTGGAGACCCCTGGTCCACACCCTCCTGGGCTCCCCTCTGAGTTATATCCAACCCATCCCAGCAACAGCTGCTCTCAGCAAGCCCCCTGGCCTCACCTGCTCTCTCTTCCCTTCTCTCCTGCCTCTTGCCTTCCTTTTTTGCGAGACAGATTTCGCTCTGTCGCTCAGACTGGAGTGCTGTGGCACAAGCTCAGCTCACTGCAACCTCTGCCTCCTGGGTTCCAACAAATCTCCTGCCTCAGCCTCTCGAGTAGCTGGGACTACAGGCGCCCATCACCAAGCCTGGCTAATTTTGGTATTTTTAGTAGAGACAGGGTTTCACCATGTTGGCCAGGCTGGTCTCAAACTCCTGACCTTAGGTGATCTGCCTGCCTTGGCCTCCTAAAGTGCTGGGATTACAGGTGTGAGCCACTATGCCCAGCTGCCTTCCTTTAAAAAAAACAAAAAAATACACGAGATCTTGCTCTGTCGCCCAGGCTGGGGTAATCACAGTTCACTGCAGCTTCAACCTCCTGGGCTCGAGCAATCCTCCTGCCTCAGCCTCCGGGGCACCGGGACCACAGGCGCCAGCCACTGCAGTGGGCCTTCTTGGCTCCCTCAAAGCCTCCCTCATGTTCCTGTCTCAAGGCCTTGGTGGGCTCTTTCCCTGTCTTGCTGATGTCCCAGACCCACCCCACCTTTTCCCTGGCCCTGCCGTGTGCTGCCCCCACACCTCAGGGGAGGCTGTGAGCCAGGGTGGCCAATCAGAGCACAGCAACCTCAGGCTACAGTAACTGGTGCAGAGTTGGAGACAGGAACCAATCAGACCTCACTGGGACCCTACTGCCATGGCCTGGTCAGGGAGGTGGTGAGTCTCACTCTCCCAAGACACCTTCCTTGCCATGTGGAGAAGGCTGTGCACACAGGGAAACCAACACAGGAGGGCCGCCAGCCATAACGGAGACAGACACAGGGACCAAGTGACTGAGACAGCCTCCAAATGCAGCCTTCGCTGAAGCAGTTGGGCCATGAGAGGTTCTGTTCATTGGAGAAAACTCTGGGGCTTTGCATTTCTCCGACTCCCTGCTGAGGTTCTGAGCCACTTGCAAGCGTGTGCCCCATGTGTGCCTGAGGGCCAGGGGCACCTGTGCATATGCTCAAGGGCTTTCTGTGCACACATGGCACCTGCATTGTGGTCTCAGGCATTCCACAACTCACATCTTTGCACGTGAGTAGTTCCGGTACCGCTCGTCTGCCCAGTGCCCTGGTGCCTATCTGCTGTCTTGTGTGAACTCGCTGGGCCACCCTCTGACTGCTGGACCCACCTCCAGCTGCTACTTAGGGCAAGAGAGACGGATCCCAGTACCCCACCCAGCCAGCTGCAGCCCGCTCTGGTCTGCCACCTTCGATTCAACCTCTTCACTGTGGCTGCAGCTGTGATCTCATCCTTCCTGTCTCATTTTAATGCCACCTCCTTCAGGAAGCCTCCCCTGACTAGGAAGCCAGGCGGCCTCACTACCGTCTCCACACAGCACAGTCTAGGAATGGCCTGCCCAGGTGGGACAGCATTGGTCAAAGATGCTCCACTGCTGCTCCAAGTCCTGACCATCCAGCCCTCTGCACTCCCCTGAGGCCCCACCGTGAGGAGAAGCAGCCCCAGCCTCTGGGCCCTTTCAGGCTTGACTGTGGCCCTGAGCCCCAGGGGTGAAGTTTGCTGAGCCTCACCTGGCTCTCTGCATTTACGATGGAGGTGGGGATGGGGGGCAGAGCCAGACACTCAGAGGTGAAGCCCAACGCAACCCAATCAATCAAACTGCCTCCTTCCCACTGAGAAGCAAGACAAGGGGCAAAACAGATGTGACCCCAAAATATCCTGTTTGTTCCTGATTGAGGACCTGTGAGTCCAGCAAGGGGCCGGCCAAACTCCGGGACCGTGAGGACCTACCCTCCCCGTCCTAGGCTGGGCCAGCACCACAGAGCCACTGAGCCCAGGGGCCTCTGCTCAAGGCGATCCCTACAGGGTAAGGGGCAATGTTGGTGGTATTAGAGATGTTGAGGCAAGGCGCCCACCTGGGACACAAAAAGAAGCAGAGCTCCCCCCAGTGGCAGCTCCTTCCTCCCCGGATGTAGCATATCACTCATGAAAGAAGCAAATACCAGGCCAAGCAAAGGGGTGCTCATGGCAGGGTCTGCAGGTGAAGGGTGGGGCTGCAGGAAACAGCAGGATGGCCTGGAGGGTGGAAGGTCCCAGAAGTCTCCAAGACTGAGTAGTTTCCCTTTCACCCTCAGTCCTCTGCCTACACACCCACCTCCACCGCCCACCCTTCCTGCACCCTTCCCTAGTCACTCATCAACCATCCTGCCATTGGAACCCAGTGTAACCACCCACCATTCTCCCCTTCCATCAGCCACAACCAGTGTCTCCCCAGTCCACAAGGCACACCATCTATCTCTCCACCAGTAATCCCCTAATGACCAATTCACCACCCTCCCAGAAACCCATCTCCCCATCATCAAATCATCCAAACATCATGCACAATCTATTTGCTGTTCATCTTTCTACCTCTCTGCCTCCCATCACCCACAAATCCATCCTCCATTCACTCACCACCCAACCATTCCAATGTGTATGATGCAGATCCAAGCATCCACTGCAGACCCATTCCCCCAACCCCCTATCAATCATGTATCCATCACCTAGCCCACATTCATTCACAATTCATCCACCATGCTCTGTCCACCCACCCATTTATTTATATCCAGTAACTCCTGTACTCTCATCCACCTACCTACTATCTCTCTACCTACTATCCATTCACATGTCATCTAAAATTCATTCCCCATTATTCATCCACCATCAATCCATCCCTCCATTTGGTCTTGTCCAACATCCATCTACAACCGTTCACCATCCAAAATCCACAACTTTCACCCACCATCCATTGCAGCAAACTATCCATACGTACACATCCATTCAACAGCTACAATTTCTGTTTCACCCATCAACCATCCACTATGCAACCATGATTCATTTTGCCACCATCTGCCCTTTCCCCCATTCTCTTTTATTCAACTCCCATCCATCAACCATTCTTCCACAATCACTCTTCTATCCATCTATCCACCAATAAAATTCACTGTCTGCGAGCTGCCATCCATACATTTACCCATTCACCATTCACAATCAACGATCTTTTTTTTTTGGACAGAGTCTCACTCTGTCGCCCACGCTGGAGTGGAGTGGCACAATCTCAGCTCACTGCAACCTCCGCCTCCCGGGTTGAAGCAATTCGGCCCCAGCCTCCTGAGTAGTTGGGATTACAAGCGTGCACCATCACATTCGGCTAATTTTTGTATTTTTAGTAGAGACAAGGTTTCACCATGTTGTCCATGCTGGTCTTGAACTCCTGACTTCAAGTGATCCTCCATCCTCAGCCTCCTAAAGTGCTGGGGTTATAGGAGTGAGCCACTGTGCCCGGCCAACTATCTACTTTCATCTACCATCCATCATCTGTCTATTGATCAACTGTCCTTCTACAAAATACTATCCTCTGTCAATCCACCACCCATCATCCACCATTCTTAACGCACCACCCATCTATCCGCCATTCACCATCCACCATTACCTTCCATCTATCTACCATCCATCATCCAATATCCTTCTATCCACCAATCTACCCACTTATCCATCCATCATTCACCCATCCTCCATCCATCCATTCACCTATCTATCATCCACTCATTCACCACCCATCCATCTACCACCCACTCATTCACCATTCATTTACCCACCATCCATTCATGCATACGTCCACCATCCATCTATCCACCATTCATCCATCCACCACCCACTCCCACTATCCATCCATCCACCATCTATCCATCCACACATTCACCATCCACCCATCCACCACCTACCATCCATCCATTCATCCACCAGCCATCCACACATTCACCATTCACTCATCCACCATCCTTTCTCCACCATCCATCTATCCATCCATCCATCTACCCATCCACATATCCACCATCCATTCATCCATCATCCACAATTTACTCATCCACTGTTCATTCATCCATCCACCCATCCATTCACACATCCACCATCCACCATCCATTCATCCACCATCCACCCATCATTCACTCACCCACCATCCACCATCCATCCATCCTCCCATCCATATGTCCATTCACCCATTCACCATCCACTCATCCACCATCCACCATTCATCTATCATCTCTCATCCACTATCTACCATCCCCCATCCATCCATCTACCATCCACTTACCCATAATCTGCCATCCACCATTAGCCATTCAGCCATCCATTCATCCACCACCCATCCATCACCATTCATATCCACCATCCGCCATCCACCTATTCACCATCCACCATTCACTCATTCACCATCCATCCTTCCATCCACCCACCATCCACCACCCACCATCCACCATCCACCCACCATCCACCATCTATCATCTACTATCTACCATCTGCCACCCATCCATCCACTCAATATTCACCATCTCCATTAACTTGTTCACTATCCACCACCCACCAACCACCATCCACCTACCATCCATCATCCACCATTTATCCATTATCTACTTATCTACCATCCATTACCCCTCCATTTACCATCCCATCCACCATCCGCTATCCACCCATTATCCACTATCCACTATCTATTCACTATCCACCATCCATCCATCCATCTCCATCCACAATTCACCATTTATGCAACCATCATCCACCATCTATCCATCTACCATCTACCTATTCACCATCCACCATCCATCCATTCAGCATTCATCACTCACCAAACATCCACCATTTAATACCCACTCTTTTTTTTTGGAAATGGGGTTTCACTCTTGTTGCCCAGGCTTGAGTGCAATGGCGTGATCTCTGCTCACCACAACCTCCGCCTTCTGGTTCAAGCGATTCTTCTGCCTTAGCCTTCAGAGTAGTGGGGATTACAGACATGTGCCACCATGCCCAGCTAATTTTGTATTTTTAGTAGAGATAGGGTTTCTCCATGTTAGTCAGGCTGGTCTCGAACTCCCGACCTCAGGTGATCTGCCTGCCTTGGCCTCCCAAAGTGTTGGGGTTACAGGCATGAGCCACTGCACCCGGCCAACACCCATTCTTTATGATCTACCTGCCGGCCATGTATCCACTTATGCCATTCTCCATCCATCATTCCCTGATTACCATCCATTCATTTTTCTTTTCTTTTCTTTCTTTCTTTTTTTTTTTTTTTTTGTTTGAGATGGAGTCTCACTCTGTGGCCCAGGCTGGAGTGCAGTGGCATGATCTCAGCTCACTGCAAGCTCCTCCTCCCAGATTCATGCCATTCTCCTGCCTCAGTCTCCCGAGTAGCTGGGACTATAGGCACCTGCTACCACGCCCAGCTAAATTTTTGTATTTTTTTTTTAAGTAGAGATGGGGTTTCACTGTGTTAGCCAGGATGGTCTTGATCTCCTGACCTCGTGATCTGCCCGCCTCAGCCTCCCAAAGTGCTGGGATTACAGGCGTGAGCAACTGCACCTGGCCATTCATTCATTTTTCACTCACCATCCTCATCCATCCATTCATCACCCATCCACCCTCTATCACTCATCATCCACCCCGTCAACCATTCACCATTCACCTGCCATGCATCCATATGCCCTACACCATGCACCATCAATGCTGCTGTCCATCAGCTGTCCCCTACTCACCATCCATGACTCTCCACCACCATCCACAATCCACCCTCGTATACCATCCACATACCATGTTCCATCCAGTATCTTCCTTCTATCATCCAACCACCATCTGCAACTCATGGGACGGGGTCACTACGTGAAGTGGACACCCAGTCACAATGGTGAGCAGACTAGGCTCAGGCCTAGCGGCACACAGGACAGAGAAAGGGGTGAATTCAAAGGTCGTTTATTCCCCCTCCTGGCAAGACACCCATTTTACGGGGTAGGTTAGTCCCGCAAAGCCCTTCTTCCTTGCCCTTCTTCCTGAGAACCTAAGGTGTTCAGGCCCTGGAGGGGCGGGTAAGGAGAGGCTGAGAAGGTGCCTCCCAGGGGCCTGAAGAGTCGGCCCTGGGCGGGTCTGGAGGTAAATGTGTAACGGACCCCGGTGCCCCCACCCGACCTGCCTGGTCACGTGGGTCCAGTGGGGCAAAGTCTCCTGGTCGGGCGCAAGGAGCAGAGGCGAGATGGGCGCCCTGGGCCGGGTCCTGCTGTGGCTGCAGCTCTGCGGTGAGCCGGGGCCACAATGGTGCGGGCCAGGACCCAGGACGGCAGCGGGTCTGTCAGGACCCAGGGCCGAGGGCGCTCTAGATGTGGAGGGTGAAGATCTTCCGAGGAGTGGGCAGCGAGGGCTTTGGAGGGTGGGGGGCGTGAAACTCGAGCTGGCCTCCCTGGTCGGGCGAGTGCGCGGCCAGTGCATGTGGCGGCGCGGGAAAGGAGAGGAGGGGTCCGGGAGCCTCCGCCAGCCCCGGCCTCCGGTGGCTCCTGCCCTCGCGGTTTTTCCGTCTGCGAAATGGGCGCGGTCCCCAGAACCTGCCGAGAGCAGCGAGTGTGCGCCTGCGGGGCTGGGCAGACTGCCTCAGTTTCCCGGTCCGCAAGGGAGCACTGAGCCCTCCCCCGCCTTCACACCAGGCCGGCGCGTGTCCCTGGCGCCGCCTTCCCTAAACCCCTCGCGGCTCCCTCACAGCAACCCCACCCACCCCGTTCAGGGCCGGCCTGACCGGGTCCTGCCGCCCCCAGCCCGTTCTTTCTTCTCATACCGGGATGCGCTGTGTCGCAGCCCTTCCCGGCCCAGGTAGGACTTCTCCGGGAAGCCTTCCTGATTCCAAGGCCAAGGAAGAGGGCTGCGCTGCCCCGTCCTCCTCCATGCCCCGGTTGTCACTGTCCTTAACAACCCTCTCCTCTGTTCCAGCGCCAGGCAAACTGGGGGCACTGCCGGGAGGCGATCTAGGCAGGCGTCCTGTAGGGCCCAGAGCGGGCTCTGCAGATACAGTATAAGTCCGTCGGAGAGCGCCCGGGCAGGGCGCCCACAGTCTGGCCGGGAGGGCCCAGGGCCTGGGTCTGGGCCCCGGGGATGGGGTTCCTATGCGTCCCGGGTGACCCGCGCGGACCTGCTGCACCTCTATGGGTGGGTGGCCTTCCCTGAGGAGGGAGCATCCCGGCGAGAACGGCGGGTACTCGGTCACCTCCTCCCCAGCACTGACCCATGCAGCCTCCAAACTCTGGGTCCCCAATACGGACTTCGACATCGCAGCCAACTGGAGCCAGAACCGCACCCCATGCGCCGGCGGCGCGGTCGAGTTCCCGGCGGACAAGGTGCCTGGGAGCCCCGACCGGGTCGGTGATGGGCCTGGACCCCCGGGGCCGCGTGGCCCAGGTGGGGGCTGCTCCCGGCTGGGCTGACGCAGCTTCTTCCTGCAGATGGTGTCGGTCCTGGTGCGAGAAGGTCATGCCGTCTCAGACATGGTAAGGCCGGGCTGTTGCTGCCACTGGGCTGGGGGTTCCCGGAGTCTCCCAAGTTCCTTCAGGGACTGCTGTGTCTGGAAGGCGGCCCCCACCGGCACGGAGGCGCTGCGGGACTCGGACTTTGGCCTCTGGAGAATAATCTAGGAGGCAGGGGGTGGGGGAGAACCTAGGGGAGCGTGGTCCCATGGTCTCAGCCAGGCTGTGTCCTTGGAGGGGTGGGAGGCGCCCCGTCCCCACAGCCCTTCTGGTACCCAGCAGTGGGTGGTCTTCCCAGGAAGTGCCCGCTCCACGCCCTTCCCCCAAAGTCTTGCCCTGTCCTGGTGCCTAAAGCTCCACCTTTAGAACACTAGGGTCCCCAATACCCCCCCTCTACCCACCATCCGGGTCCCTGGCCTGTTAGGAAGCAGCCACCCAGCAAGAAGTGAGCCCACTGCTGCCTTCGCTCTACCACCCTTCAGATCAGATTCTCCTAGGGACCCCTATGTCACTGTGCCAGCGAGGGACCTGGGTGGGTGTGCATTCCTTAAGTGCCTGATATCTGAGATGAGACAGCTTAATCCTGAAACCTTCCCCACCCCCATCGGTTCATGGAAGAACTGTCTTCCACAAAACTGGTCCCTGGTGCCAAAAAGGTTGGGGACTGCTGCCCTAGGGGACCTTTTTCTCAAACTGCGTCACACAACACTCCAAGAAAATGATGGGAACTGGGAGGAAAGCAGGTTCCATGAGCAGGTAAGTTTGGGAACGCTGCAGCCTGCACTTGCCTGGAACTTTATCACGTATTAAAGGCTCTGGTAAGGCCCCAGAGAAGTAAGCAAATTTCCTTGTTTAAGGTGGAGTTCAGCGAGTTACAGGCCAAATGCAGCCCCTACGGCTGGAACAAGGAATGGTTTTTACACTTTGTAATCACTGGGGAAAAAAAGAACAATCTTTTGTGGCACTTGAAAAGTATATGACATTCACACCTCAGCAACAGTAAATACAGTTTCACTGGCACACAGCCCCCCCCACTCGGCTGAGTATCCTCGGTGGCCACTGTCCCATTGCAGCGACAGCCCACCAGCTTCCAGGGTGACTGTGGGGCCCACAGGCCAAGTCTCTGGGCAAAAGCTTCCTTCCAGCCCCTTCACAGTGACTCCTGGGCTGCATCCTCATCCTGTCACCTGCACATCTGCCAGCTCAGTCACTCTTGGGTGAGGGTCACTGGTGAGCTGGGTCGGGCTGTCGGCTCCAGATGTGGGGTCCAGGCCTGGGGGCCCCTGCGTGTGCAGGTGGGGGGGATGGCTCAATGGCCTCGGCCTGACCCACTCCTGCCCCACGCAGCGTCAGGGATCCCGGGCCTCATTTCCACCCCAGGGCTGCTTGATTCATTCCTTCAGGTTTTCCAAAGCTACCTTAACCCAAAAGCCGCCAGGCACTGGGCAGGGCACCCACAGCAAGATGATGACGTTCCTGCCTGGGAGATGGGAGGAGGGCTGGGAGAGGGAGGCAGTTGCCCCTCATGGCCCCGCCCCCAGAGCCCACGCATAACCTTGGCAACCAGGCAGCCTGAGGGAGGGGGGCACTGGGAGCTGATGGGGGATCTGTGGGCAGAGGAGTCAGGCTGGGGTGGGGGTTCCAGGGCATGGATTTCCCCCTACT
Source organism: Macaca fascicularis (assembly GCF_037993035.2). NCBI lineage: Eukaryota > Metazoa > Chordata > Mammalia > Primates > Cercopithecidae > Macaca > Macaca fascicularis. The sequence goes on from NC_088381.1 coordinate 171,078,055, forward strand.
CCCCTCCCCTGCCGGCCTCCTTACTTTCATGATCTCATTGGAAGCACTTGGGTTCTGAAAGGAGGCAACACTCCATTCATTCATTCATCTATTCAATAATTCATTCATTGATCATCCATTGGCTGGTGGGAACAGTGCAGGGGCAGGGGACAGTGGCCCTGGGGTCCCAGCCTGCAGAGGCTGAATTCACCCAGAGCTGCCTGAGCACCCCCATCCCCTCCACACCCCTGGCTCCCAGCGTCGTCCATCTGCCTAGATAGTGCCCGAGTAACAGGCCGTGCACATGAGTGCTTTACTTTGTAATTCTCTGGTTGGGAGCGTCCCTCCCTGCGATTTTCCTTTTCCTTGCCCTTCCTTCCATTTCTACCCTTTGCCTGCTTTCTTGTTGGGGAAGTCCCCTGTCTTCCACCCATCCCCCTGCCTGGGCTGGAGGCTTTGCAAGTCTGCTCACTGTGGACTTGCCTGCAGTGTCCTGTGCTGAACAGAAACCCTCATTTTAATCGACCTAATGCAAAACCCCTTACCTTAGAACTGTGTTTTTTGTGTTTCATTTGAGAATCCCGTGTGCTCCTCAGTCACAATGGTAATCGACTGCGTACCTATGGGGCATGTGCACCAGCAAGGGGTCCTGCTCTGTTTTCTCTCCTTAGAGTGAGCCCAGCTGCCAACATCCTCCACCTTGCCCTTTTCTTCCAGCATTGCTGGAATCCAGCGTGTGCCTGGGCATTGTGGGTCTCTCTGAGCCCTGTCTTCAAGTCCACAGGCCGCTTTGCCGACCCTACACTATCCACACTGTGGCTCTGCGGGATGGCTTAATATCCATCCCCTTCACTCCTGCTCCAAGGTTCTTTGTGGATCTCATTGTTGCAGATAAATTGTAGAATAGGTTTGCCAGGTACCAACTACCACCACCACCACCACAAAACAAAAAACAAAAAACAAAAAACAAAAAACAAACCCTGGATTTTTTTTTTTTTTTTTTAGATGGAGTCTTGCTCTGTCGCCCAGGCTGGAGTGCAGTGGCATGATCTCTGCTCACTGCAACCTCTGCCTCCCGGGTTCAAGCGATTCTCCTGCCTCAGCCTCCCAAGTAGCTGAGACTATAGGAATTTTGATTGGGATAAATAACAGCCTTATGCTGTCAAGCCATCCATTCAAGAGCATGGATGACCTCTCCAAATATTTCAGGTCATCCATGTACTCATTAGCATCTTAAAGTGTTGCCTGTAGAGGTCTTGTATTGTACTGGTTAATTCATCAATACTTTGTTAAGTTTGGTTTTTTGAGACAGGGTCTCACTCTGTTGCCCAGGCTGGAGTGCAGTGGCAGGATCATGGCTCACTGCAGCCTTGACCTCCCTGGGCTCAAACAATCCTCTCACCTCAGCCTCCCGAGTAGCTGGGACTACAGGCTTGTGCCATCACGCCCGGCTAATTTTTGTAGTTTTTGTAGAGATGGGGTCTCACTATGTTGGCCAGGCTGGTCTTAAACTCCTGGGCTCGAGTGATATGCCCTCTTTGGCCTTCCAAAGTGTTGGGATTACAGACATGAGCCACGGCTCCTGGCCTTAAGTTTGTTTCTATTATGAATGTTGCCCTATATTTAAAAATTATATTCTCTTTTTATTTGTAAATTTTTTGTAGAGACGGAGTTGCACTATGTTCCTCACCAGGCTGATCTCAAACTCCTGGCCTTACCTACTGTGCTTGTCTGTTCAACTATTAGGATTTTTACGTTTATATTTTTCCCCTTCGTTCTTTAAGAAAAGGTGTTCTTGGTATGCTTCCTCCTGGGAACCCCTCCCTGCTCCTGAGGCGCTTTGTGCTGTGACACATTCCTGTGCCTATGGCTCCGCCTCTGCATCTGTGCGTGGACTTGCCCGCCCTGCTGGCAGAGCCGCACCCTCAGGTGTGCACGGAACTGAAGTGTGACCTCACGCCGCTGGGGGTGTTGGCCTCTTGCTCAGGTGCAGTGCTCCTGGAAGGGCCAAAGAGTGGGTCCTGCCCTGGGTGGGCATGCCCTGTTGTGCTGAGCCCCTCATAACCGGCACCAAGGGTTGCCCTGGCCCAGCGCTCATCCTCAGCCCCTGAGAGAGAAGCGCAGAAGCAAGAAGGCAGGAAGCCGAGGTCCTGGCACTTGGAGGAGACGGGGAGGGAGGGGCGGCCGGTCAGAGCCCCATATTTCTGCTGACACCCGAGGCCTGGGCTGTGGCCCCACTTCTGTGGTGAGGGAGCTGCATGGCCCACACCAGGCCTAAGAAACAGCAGGGGCAACTCCACTGCCCCGCTACACTCCCTGCCTCCTCCTGCACCCCTGGCCCCCAGATGCAGCCTCTCCCGCCCTCCCCTCCTTCCCTTCCTCCCTCCGTCACACACCAGACTCCCCAGGGGCCGGGCAACTTTTGAACCTGGGAGCCCTGGGCCTGTGCACGTTCTCAGGGGGCTATGGGGGAAGCGACAGGCCTTGGCCAGAGTCACCTCTGCCCCAGACTCCCCACGGCTCCGTCTCGCTCCCGGGCTGGAGCTCTGCCCCTGGCCTGAGACCTCCAGCTCAGGTACAGGACACTGGGCTGTGCCCGCCTCGGGGACTTGCACACGCGGCCCCATCTTTCCCAGGCCAGATCCTCCTCCTCTGGCAGCCTCAGCCAGGCCGAGGATCCCGGGCCTGAGCTCGCCCGGGCCCCTTCCGTGGACAGGGGCTCGCTTCTCGTCCCAGGGGACTGGGGGCGGGGTGGGCGCGGAGCAGGCCCGGACCCCCGCATGGCACCGCCTTAGCTAGTGCCTTTTGCAGCTCCTGCCTCTGGATGGGGAACTCGTCTTGGCTTCAGGAGCCGGATTCGGCGTCTCAGAAGTGGGCTCGCACCCGGACTGCGGCGCGGGTGAGGCAGTCGGGCAGGGGCGGGGCTCTGGAAGGGCGTGTTCAGGGGAGGAAACTGGGAGAGGGCGTATCCAGGGCGGGGACTGGAGGGAAGGCGCCTCCGGGGGCGGGGACTGGAGGGAAGGCGTGTCCGGGGCGGGGACTGGAGGGTCGTGCGTCCGGGGGCGGGGACTGGAGGGAAGGCGTGTCCGGGGCGGGGACTGGAGGGTGGTGCGTCCGGGGGCGGGGACTGGAGGGTGGTGCGTCCGGGGGCGGGGACTGGAGGGAAAGCGCGTCCGGGGCGGGGACTGGAGGGAAGGCGCATCGAGGGAAGGCTTGTGGATGGGGCGAGGACTGGAGGGAGGGCGTCTCTCCCGGGGCGGGGTTTAGGGAATGGCGGAAGTGTCCCGAAGCGGGGCTTGGCGGAAGTGTCCCGAAGCGGGGCTTGGGAGGTCGTGGTCAGAGGCGTGGCGTGGTGTGGTGCGGAGCTTGTTCCGTGGAGCTCAGGGATGCGCCCCCGCTCAGGCGACCCTGCGGTCTTCCGCGACTCTGACCGCTTCTCCTGGCATGACCCGCACCTGTGGCGCTCCGAGAACGAGGCACCTGGTCTCTTCTTCGTGGACGCCGAGCGCGTGCCCTGCCGCCACGACGACGTCGTTTTTCCGCCCAGTGCCTCCTTCCGCGTGGGGCTCGGCCCTGGCGCTGGCCCCGTGCGTGTCCGCAGCATCTCGGCTCTGGGCCGGGTGAGCACTGCGGGGAGGGAGGCTCGGGTCCCCTCTCCCCGCCTCGGCCCGCCCCCCCGCCCCCCGCTGGTCTGCACACGTTGGGTCTGAGCACTCAGGTGATGTCTCTTCCTGGGGCTGGCTCCGGTGGGGACCCGGCTGCCCGCAGACGTTCACGCGCGACGAGGACCTGGCTGCTTTCCTGGCGTCCCGCGCGGGCCGCCTACGCTTCCACGGGCCGGGCGCTCTGAGCGTGGGCCCCGAGGACTGCGCTGACCCGTCGGGCTGCGTCTGCGGCAACGCGGAGGTGAGCGAGGCCGCAGTGGAGTCTCGGGGGCCGCGCGAGGGTCGGGCCTGTGCCCGGGACAGGGCCGCCGCGCTCCCGCGGTCTCTCGCCGGCTTGCCTCTCCGGCGCATCGCCCTTCTCGCTGCGGTCCGCTCTGGCCCTCCGCGCTGACCACTGCCCCTCGCACCAGGCGCAGCCGTGGATCTGCGCGGATCTGCTCCAGTCCCTGGGCGGCCGCTGCCCCCAGGCCGCCTGCGATGGCGCCCTCCGACCCCAGGGGCAGTGCTGTGACCTTTGTGGTGAGCGCCCCCGCTGGGCCCTGCTTGCTGGGAAGGCCTGGAGGACCTGGTTCGCCCCCGCCTCAGTTTCCTGCCGGGTCCAGATCCACGGCGCTGACCCCTGCCCTCCCGCTGCAGGAGCTGTTGTGTTGCTGACCCACGGTCCCGCATTTGACCTGGAGCGGTACCGGGCGAGGATACTGGACACCTTCCTGGGCCTGGTAATGGGGCCGCGCGGGCAGCTGAGGGGAGTCCCGACCCCAGCCCTACCGCCTCCGCCTAGGACGCCCCTTCTGCAGGGCCCCTGCGGCCGCCCACCTGCTCACTATCTGCCTCTGCCCTTAGCGTCCCCATAGGCTCGGGGAGGGCGGGGGGCTGAGTCAAACCAACCCCGTCCCCCTCCCCAGCCTCAGTACCAGGGGCTGCAGGTGGCCGTATCCAAGGTGCCACGCTCGCCCCTGCTCCGCGAGGCCGATACGGAGATCCAGGTGGTGCTGGTGGAGACCGGGCCCGAGACGGGCGGCGCCGGGCAGCTGGCCCGGGCCCTCCTGGCGGACGTCGCCAAGCACGGTAACCGCGCCCGCCCGGTCCCTCCCTGCTGCTCCTCGCCCCGCCGCGGGGAAGACTGAGCCGACCCCTCCGTCGCAGGCGAGGCCCTCGGCGTCCTGGAGGCGACCATGCGGGAGTCGGGCGCACATGTCTGGGACAGTTCCGCGGCTGGGCTGGCGGGAGGCGTGGCGGCTGCGCTGCTGCTGGCACTGCTGGTCCTGCTGCTGGCGCCGCCGCTGCTGCGCCGCGCGGGGAGGCTCAGGTACCCGGGGCGGGGTGGCGGGGTGGGGCTGGAGGTTGCCCCGAGGGGCTCACGCTACGTCCCTAATACGCACTCAGGTGGAGGCGCCAGGAGGCGGCCCCGGCCGGGGCAACCCTCGGATTCCACAACCCGGTGTTCGACATGAAGGCCTCCGAGGAGCTGGTGAGAGGGCTGGAGGGTGGACTGGGGCCTCCTTGGGGCCAGGACCCTGAACGCCGTCTGACCCTGTCACCCCGCAGCCCCTGCCCCAGCCGCTCAGCCTGGTTCCGAAGGCTGCCGCAGACAGCACGAGCCACAGTTACTTCGTCAACCCGCTGTTCGCTGGGGCTGAGGCCGAGGCCTGAGCGGCCCCCTGACAGTCAACCTTGGGGCTCCCCACCCCCTCTGGCTCCAGAACCTCCCCGACCCCAGTCGATCTGGGGGCTAGCCACCCCCTCGTCCAGCCCCCAAACCTCCCCTTCCTTACCCCCTCCTCCGGAAGCCAAGGACAGGGTGGCCTTACTCAATAAAGGTGTTTCCTGCACCTGCTTCAGCCTGGACATGCCACCCCTGGCCCCGCCCATGAGGACTGGGAGCCCAGTCTTGCACCCTAGTCGCACTGGGGGACATGGGAGGGGTCTAGCTGGCTACTGCTGGAGGCAGCACTGGTCACCACCTGTGTGGCCAGAGGCTGGGGTCTGTGAAGGTGAACCCAGGACTACGAGGGGGTCTTCCCCTACCTTTCGGTGGAGGGAGGGTGAGGAGCTGGAGGGAGGGTGAGGAGCTGGAGAGAGGAGTGGGAGAGAGGCAAGGGGTGGAGGGAGCCAAAGCCTATGCCTGGTGGGGCGGACGGAAAAGGGGTGGGCACCCCTCCTGGCACCAAGCTGCTGGATGCGTCACACTGCGAAGGCAGATCATATGGGGTCACCCATGTGCAAGCGTGTACCACTGCACTGACAGACAAGGGCCTGACCCTATGTGTGCAGCTGCAACTGTGGCACAGTGACCACTTCTGTGAAACCAGTATCCGGGGCTGGAGATGTCACCGGCATCCCCAGTCAGGGCCTGGCCCCCACGCGGAATCTTCTGCCCAGGGGCCCAGCTTAGCCACTAGGACACGTGCGGTAACCAAGATCAGGGCGCCATGCTGCCAGGCACGTCTGTGTTGTGGTTGGAATGAGTCACTGTGGGTGCTGTGCAGTGTACGGCTGAGTGACCACCACAGTTCACGCGTGTGCTCCAACAGCTACCATCTTGCATTTTAAAAGTGGCCGACACTCCCACAGGCACTTTTCAGCCACAATTTTCTTTAGTGTCAGGTGCAAACTGGAGAGCAAGCCTGAGCTAACCGGACATCACCTGCCGCCCGCTGCTCACCCCACTCACAGATGCGACTGTGCTGGCAGGGACCTGCCCCTGGTGTGGACTCTGGAAGGAGAGATGCTCTGGGCTTCCAGGGGAGCTGCTCGCTGCTGCAGCAGCCCAGGCCATGCTGCCTGGCACACAGCTGCAAGGTCCCAAGTGCCCCCGCTGGGTGCTGGGCTGCCTGCCTTGGCTTGCAGTCTCCTCCCCAGTCCGCATGCTTCTGCAGGGGCCGGCACTGTCCTTATCCTACCAAGACAACTAGGTCTCAGTGAGTGGCAAATAAAAGCCAACTGCCCGCATAACTCGGGAAACTGACTCCGAGCATCCTCTCAACCAGGGTCCACTCACCCGGACCCAGGCCTCCCCGAGAGCTCCTGCCTCTTCCTGGGGCCTCTGGCCTGCCCCATCCTGTCCCTTGGGGCTGCTGGCGGGGTTAGTGTGTATGGGTGTGGACATGAAGACCCTCCTGGGCAGCTCCCTCCTGGGGCCCTGGCGCTGCCTGGCTAGGGCTCACAGGCACGCCGCCTTCCTCCCACCCTTCACTCCTGCCCCAAGGATGCCCTCTGCTCAGACTGAATACCCCAACAGCAACCTTTTATGTGACCTCCGAGTGAGTTACCCAGAAGAGCTTCTGCTGGCAACGTGGCTCCTTCACTGCCTTTTGGAGTTCAGACACTTCTGGGGCCCAGACACACAAGTGACAGGTTATCACATCCAGACGGACCACTGGGAACTTTAAAACTGCCGTCTTCTGCTTTATTGACAGGTAAATTGTTCAAAAATGTTCTCACGATTCAATAATTACAAAGACTCAGACTTACATTAAAAAAGTAAAAACCAGAACCCTCCAGGTGCCCATCCAGCAGAAGGCCCAGGAGGGCAGTGGGGTGGCAGGGCTAGGCGGTGCTGGGCCACTCAGTGCTGACTTGGAGAAGTGCACGTCCTGAACAGCCTTGCCAAGCAGCCGACCGGTGGGAGGACAGGGGAAGCCTGGCCCAAGCTGTGGACAAGCTGTGTCTGCCGCCACAGTTAATCACAAGCCTCTGGAGACACAGGGCCACAGAGCTGGTCACTCAACATCTGGTACGAAGAAGGGTGAGGTGAAATCCCCGCGCAGGGCATTGCCGCGCCGTGGGCCGGGGCCAGTGTGCAGGAGTGTGTTGGGTGGGTCTACGTGATCATACGGGCTACTAACCACAGGGGCTCCATGCAGGGGCAGGACTGGTGGGTGGGGGGCGGCGGGGGGTGTTCCAGTGGCTGCTTCATGGCGCCCTGGGGCTCTGACTCCTCTCAGCCCAGCAGGCCACAGGGCCTGCCTGCACCACAACACTCGCTGGTTTTATGGCAGGAGGCGGAAGCCGTGGAAGCGAGTGGAAAGCAGAGAGCACAGCTGACTTCACAGTAGGAGATACTGGTGACACTTCATGGCTGCGACCCAGAATGAACTGAACGCACACCGGGACGCAGGGTGTCACTGGTCCCGGGCCTCTGGCCATGACTAGGTGGTCACAGGACTTCTGCAGCTGACTGCGATGGCTAAGTGAAAAAAAGGCCACAAACTAACCTCCACTTTCCTCTGTCTTCAAAATTCTAGTGACACTGGGATGCTATATGACCTCCTACTATTCTCCTAAGGTCCTAGGGAAGTTTCAGGAACTAGGGAAAAGACTGGGTACTGAGGCTGTGTCCCCAGACGTCTGCTTCCGAAGCAGCCGCGTCATGACGGGTTTCTGCTGAGGAAGTGGCGTTGGCAGGGCCCCACACGCCTTCTCGGGTTGTCAGGGGTGGGAGAGAGGCTGTATGGGGGTCCTTCATGTGCAGACGGAACAGTGTCGCCTCATAGCTGTGCAGACGAACAGATGGGGTCTACTGCCACGAACAATGCGGCATAAAACGGATCAATATTATAATAAAGATTTGTCTTCTTCATCTCCATATCTACAAAGTGATTCTACATTTCCTTGGACAACACTGGAGGGCCCGCTCAGTCTTGGCACTGATGCTGGAGGCCATCCCCAGCTCCCGGGCCCCTGCGGCGAGCTGGCGGCTTCAGGTGTCACAGGCCGGCTGCTCCAGGCCTTCGAGGGGGAGCTGGCTCCTGTGGGGGGAGTTGGGGCTCGGTGGGCCGCTGGGGTTGGAGCTGTTCGATGGAGTTGAGTGTTTGGTGGAGTCCGAATCAGGCTGTGAACAGGAAGAGGGCAGGGTGAACACCACTGCCCTAGGCTGGGAGGCTCGCGTGCCCAGCTGGATGCAAATGTTCACTCAGGGACAGCTGTGGCAACTGCTTCTCCTTTCGTGTTATGAGAACACACACACTCTACACCAGCGATTCGTGGGGCCTTAGGCTTGCTGGTGAGAGTCACAAATTGATGTCTAACCCCACTCAAAAATAACATGGTAATTATCATTACAAAAGACAGCAACTCTAGTGAAGAAACCAGATGCGGCTGGATGCGGTGGCTCCCGCCTGTAATCCCAGCACTTTGGGAGGCCAAGGTGCATGGATTGCACTTGAGGTCAGGAGTTTGAGACCAGCCTTGCCAACATGGTAAAACCCCATCTCTACTGAAAATACAAAAATCAGGCCGCGTGCTGCGGCTTACGCCTGTAATCCCAGCACTTTGGGGGGCTGCGGCGGGTAGATCACAAGGTCAGGAGATTGAGACCATCCTGGTTAACACGGTGAAACCCCATCTCTACCAAAAATACAAAACATTAGCCGGGCGTGGTGGCATGCACCTGTAGTCCCAGCTGTTGGGGAGGCTGAGGCAGGAGAATGGTGTGAACCTGGGAGGCGGAGCTTGCAGTGAGCCAAGATCGCACCACTGCACTCCAGCCTGGGTGACAGAGCGAGACTCCATCTCAAACAAACAAAAATCAGCTGGGCGCAGTGGCGTGCACCTGCAACCAAGCAAAGTCACAAACACGACACTCTTTCCTGAGAAAAGCACTAGGAATAGAGGGGAACTTCCTCAACAAAATAAAACAGCTAACCATACTCAATGGTGACAGACAAATTTATCCCCTAAGATCAGCAACGGGCTGGGTGTGGTGGCTCACACCTGTAATCCCAGCACTTTGGGAGGCTGAGATGGGCAGATCACGAGGTCGGGAGATCAAGACCATCCTAACACAGTGAAACCCTGTCTCTACTAAAAATACAAAAAAAAAAAAAAAAAAAAATTAGCCAGGCGTGGTGGAAGGCACCTGTAGTCCCAGCTACTTGGGAGGCTAAGGCAGGATAATGGCGTGAACCCACAAGGCAGAGCTTGCAGTGAACCGAGATTCATGACTGCACTCCAGCCTGGGCGACAGAGTGAGACTCCGTCTCAAAAAAACAAACAAACAAAAAAAAGATCAGCGATAAGACAAGGATGCCTGCTTTCACCACTGCTATTCAACATGTGACCAGAGGTTCTAGCCAGAGCAATCAGGGAAGAAAAAAAAATAAAAAGGATGCCAAGTTAGAAAGGAAGTAAAACTATCTCTGTTTGCAGATGACATGATTATACACATAGAAAACCCCAAAGAAAAGAATCCACAGAAAACGAACACATTCAGCAAAGTTATAGGGTATGAGATCAACACATACAAGTCAGCTGTATTTCTATACACCAGAAATGAACACATTGAAAAGGAAACTGAAAAAAAAAAATTCAATTTACAATAGCATCCAAAAGAATAGCTAGGAATACTTTAACCAGAGAAGTGAAAAATCTGTACACTATAAATTACAAAACATTGCTGAAAAAAATAGCTTACATAAATGGAACACACCCCATGTTCATGGAGTAAAAATATTGTTGATGGCTGTACTAGGCTGGGTACAGTGGCTCATACCTGTAATCCCAGCACTCTGGGAGGCCAAAGTGGGTGGATCATTTGAGGTCAGGAGTTTGAGACCAGCCTGGCCAACATGGTGAAACCCCACCTCCACTAAAAATACAAAAATCAGCCAGGTATGGGGGCAGGCACCTGTGATCCCAGCTACTTGGGAGGCTGAGGCATGAGAATCACTTGAACCCAGGAGACGGAGGTTGCAGTGAGCCAAGATGGCGCCGCTGCACTCCAGTCTAGGCAACAGAGCGAGACTCTGTCTCAAAAAAAAAAAAAAAAAAAAAAAAGGCATTAATGATGAGGAACATAAATGACAACCTATAGAACAAGAGAAGACGCCTGCACATGACATCTCTCACAAGAGACTGGTATTCAGAACACACCAGGAGCTCCTACAACCCAGCCACAAAAAGACAAACCACCCACTTCAAAAATGGGCAAAGGCCTTGAGTAGACATTTCTCTAAAGAAGGTATGGAAATGGCCAACAAGCACATGAAAAGATGTTCAACATAAGCCTTTAGGGAATGCAAATCAAAACCACAATCTGGTACTACTTCAAAGCCACTAGAATGACTATTAAAAAGAAGAAAAACAAGAACAAGTATTGGTGAGGATGTGGAGACATGAGAACGCTCACACTGCTGGTGGAAATCTAAAATGGTACAACTGCTGCAAGAAACAATTTGGTGGTTCTTCAAAAAGTTAAACATAGAATTACCACACAAATCCAGCAATCCCACTCACAGGTATGAACCCGAATGTGAAAACAGGCACTCAAACACATATGTGCACACTCGTGTTCACAGCAGCACCACTCACAACAGGTGAAGGACAGAAACAGCCCAAATGTGCATCAGGCGAAGAATGGGAAAACAAACTGTGGTCTACCCATACAAGAGAGTATTAGTTAGCAACAGAAATGCCAACACTGATACCTGCTACAACGGGGGTGAGCCACAAAAACAGCATGCCAAGCGAAAGCTAGGCACAAAAGGTCAAAACACATTTCTGTAAGAAAGGCCGGGCATTGCATTTCTACGAAATGTCCAGAACGGCGAAATCACAGAACACGACTGGCAGCCCCGGTGCTGACGGGAGGGAGGGACGAAGAGAGAGTGCTTAAAGGGCAGGGGGTTTATTCTGAAATGATGAAAACGTCTTTTTTATTATGTTTTAGAGACAAGATCTCACTACGCTGCCCAGGCTGGCCCTGAACGCCTCAGGCGATCCTTCCACCTCAGCTTCACTAGTAGCTGGCACTACAGGCGTGAACCATGGCGCCCAGCTAGAGTGGAAATGTTTCTGAATGAGAAAGAGGTGGTGACTGTGCATCTCTGTGGATGTACTAAATGTCACTGAGTTATTCACTTTAAAGGACTTACTTTGGGCCCAGTGTGCTGGCTCATGCCTGTAATCTGAGCACTTTGGGAGGCCGAGGTAGGAGGACAGCTTGAGCCCCGGAGTTGGGAGACCAGCCTGGGCAACAAAGTGAGACCCTGCCTGTGTATTATTACGAAAATAAAAAAAACAAAGTTGTTGGCCGGGCGCGGTGGCTCAAGCCTGTAATCCCAGCACTTTGGGAGGCCGAGACGGGCGAATCACGAGGTCAGGAGATCGAGACCATCCTGGCTAACACGGTGAAACCCCGTCTCTACTAAAAAATACAAAAACTAGCCGGGCGAGGTGGCGGGCGCCTGTAGTCCCGGCTACTCGGGAGGCTGAGGCAGGAGAACGGCGTAAACCCGGGAGGCGGAGTTTGCAGTGAGCTGAGATCCGGCCACTGCACTCCAGCCTGGACGACAGAGCCAGACTCCATCTCAAAAACAAACAAACAAACAAACAAACAAAACAAAGTTGTTTTGTGAATTTCACTTAAATTCAAAAGAACAAAAAAGGTCATGCAGGTGAGACAGGCACCGGCTGCCTCAGGACACAGCACCCTAAGAGGGACAGCATCTCCTCTGTACAGTGTGACAGCCTAAGACACACTTCGGATCTCATGAGCAGGAAACAGCGGACAAACTCAAACTCAGGAGCATTCCGTAAAGTAACAGCAGTGCTTGCTACAAAACTGTGACTGTCCCACCAGACAAAGACAGGCTGGGGGCCTGCTGCAGAGTAAAGGGTGGAAGAGTAGGATGGACAAAGGACCCAAAAGACAAAGGACTTCCAGAGGAAGAGACGCCGACCTTAGCAGAACCAGCAACATGTGCAAGGCATCTGCCTGTTCATTCGGCAGCCAACGTTAAAACATCTCAGTGCTGGGGCTTAGATGTGTGGTGGAGTGATGGACATGGCCCCTCTGCCTGCATCCCTCCCTCCCTCCCTCCGAGGATGGCGCCGGGGGCTAAGCCCTCAGCTCACTCCTCAGCCCTCAGCCCTCAGCACTGCAGCTCCCTGCCTCCCTCGACTGCATTCTCACCCCCATTCCACACAGGGGAAACTGAGGCCAGAGCAGTGTGGCCAAACTGCACACAAGAATGCCGCCAGCCAGGGTGGGGCTTGTCCTGGAGGCGGTCCCCACACTCTGACACCGAGCGCCATCCCAGCTGAGGGGCAGCAGACAGACCAATGTGGAAAGTCAGCCCAGACCACAGCAACTGCTGGTGTATCGCACTGAAGTACATTAAACAACACAGGAGTCCAGAGGAAGGAGGCAGGTTGGCGGGAAAGTTTCCATTCCTTGTGGGGCAGTGTGACAGCCCCGTCCCGTCAGCATTCCCAAAAGAGCTCGGGGTCTGACCAAGAGACTGCTGCACGGGCCTCCTGGAGGAGGGGACAGCCACCCCTGCCCCTCCCATCACCCTCCCACCGCAAGTGGGGTGCTCTGGAAGGGCTGTGACACCACCCAGGGCCCCAGATCTTTGGGCTGCTTTGCCTCCTGCAGTGGTGGCTCACAGCCTCAGTACTGAACCTGGGCAACTCTCACCTCTTTGTCAAAGTCCTGGTCTGGATCGGACATACTTCTCAGAGGCACGGTCACGCCAGGCTCCGATCCACCTACAGAACAAGGACAGCTTTCCTCTTAGGGAGAAAGTCAAGGACAGAATCAAAAGCCTGCAGTCTCCCCATTCCAGCACCCCCTAGCCTCCACCTCCCCGAGGGCTGCAGTGGCCACACTTCCTCCGTACCTGATGAGGGCCACGAGATGTAGGGCTTGTTCCGGGACGGAGGCTGGCGAGCCAGGTTGGTGGGAGCGGGGCCCGGCCTTTCCTCCTGGGAGGGGGGCACAGCACTCTGGGCAGAGACAGCAACACATGAGCATGCATGGTTGACACCCGGTGGGGCCGGCTGCGAAGTGTGTGTGACCTACGGCGGCTGCGGCCTCATGACCTTGATGAGCAAAATGGGGGCCAAGAGGGCTCTCTGGACTGGACAAGGGCTCTGGACAGTCTGAAACTAAGAACTGGCAATAGCAACGTTAGGCCAGATCAAATCCTATAAAAAGTGTACTTTTTTGTTTGAGATTGAGTCTTGCTCTGTCCCCCAGGCTGGAGTGCAATGACACGATCTTGGCTCACTGCAACCTCTGCCTCATGGGTTCAAGCAATTCTCCTGCCTCAGCCTCCTGAGTAGGTGGGATTACAGGTGCCTGCCACCACGCCTGGCTAATTTTTGTAATTTAGTAGAGACAGGGCTTCTCCATGTTGGCCAAGCTGGTTTCAAACTCCCGACCTCAGGTGAACCACTTGCCATGGCCTCCCAAAGTGCTGGAATTAGAGGCATGAGCCACCACACCAGGCCTAAAAAACATACTTCTTTTTTTTTTTTTGAGACAGAGTCTTACTCTGTGGCCCAGGCTGGAGTGCAGTGGCGCGATCCACTCACTGCAAGCTCCGCCTCCTGGGTTCACGCCATTCTCCTGCCTCAGCCTCCCGAGTAGCTGGGACCACAGGCTCCCGCCACCGCGCTCGGCTAATTTCTTTCTGTATGTTTAGTAGAGACGGGGTTTCACTGTGTTAGCCAGGATGGTCTGGATCTCCCGACCTCGTGATCTGCCTGCCTCGGCCTCCCAAAGTGCTGGGATTACAGGCGTGAGCCACCGCGCCCGGCCAAAAACATACTTCTCAAGTAAAAAACAAAGTATACCATCTGTTGGTATGAGGGTGTTACTGAGAAATCACCACCTGATGGCAAATGTCCTTAGGAAGCCGTCACAGGCCGAAACGTGGCGGACTCTGACAAGTATCTGCAGCATCGCTGCCTGGGGCGGCCCAAGGCCTGCACACAAGGCCTCGTGACAGGGAAAGCGCTTGTGAACAGAGCTTCAGTGGAGACGCACTTGTGCGACAGGTGCGCCAGGTCAGAGCACAGTGCCAGCCTCGCGGGCCCTGCCTTTGGGACGGCCTCAGCCAACACGGCTGCCCGAGCGGGGAGGAGGATGGAATGCCCTGCCCGCCCCATCCCCGCCGTGCACGCACCAGAGGCAGGTCCATGAGCACCTGCATGCCGTCGCCTGGGCCCATGTGAGCCACGTGGTTGAAGTTGGTTGGGTTGGATATCATTTTGGATCTCAATTCTGGGTCTCTAAGCATCTCTCTGGGGAAAGGAAACACTTTTGAGATTCACGGACATGTGAGAATCCTCTTGGCCCCTCCCTAGAGCGAGGCCCGGCTGCCCCGTGAGGCCCCGCTCCTACCGCCTCTGCTGCAGTCTCTCTTCCTCCGGGACCTTGAAGACGAACCGCCTCTTGCTCCTGGTGCGCAGCATCTGCTTCTTGCTGTTGTCGGAGGTGTCCGGCACGTTGAGAACCGCTCCTGCGGAAGCAGAGCGCGCGGTGACGGTGCTGCGGCGCCAGGGACACACGCCCCTCCGACTTCCCTTCCCTCCACTCCTAGTGCAGAGGAAGGCTCACCCGAGAACTTGCTCTTGAAGTAGATCAAGCGTGGAGGCTCACAGTTGAGGAGGTTCAGGGTGCCCTCAGAGTTCAGGGGCCTTATCTGGATTGGAAACCAGGGAGGGACAGTGTAAGTGCGGCCACGCAGACTGCACCGGGAGAAGCCCGCCCGCACCGGACGGCGCCCAGACCTCCTTACCCTGCGCAGGCCGATGGTCTGCACCCACTCCATGGTGCGCACATCAAAGACGTCCACGCCATACTCGCTGTACACCGTGACGTGGGTGGGGCTGCAACCTAGCGCAGACGGAGCAGGGCGGGGTGAGCCACAGTGGCTCGGGAACTCACCTGCCCTTGGGCCGGAGGCCACGCCTTGGCACTTGAACAAGTGCAGAGGCAGCAGCACTGCCTCAGCTGGTTCACGTCACCAAAGACTTCACGCTCCCACTCTGGAATTCATTTTCATTTCAAAGTTTAAACAAACACAATCGAATGTTTAAATGCTCCACCATCGCTCTGTAACTAATATTTTGAATATTATAGTACACGTTGAAGGTGACTTTTTAAAAGTCTGTTTTTTCATTTAGCTCTCATGAGATGTGATTATCCTGAAAGCAAATTCAGGCTCAACACACTGGAAATTCAGGTAGGGGACGACTGTTCAGTATGGTGAGGCTAATTGTTCCATGGGAGATGGCAAGTCAGGCTTCCAGGTAGGTATTTAAACCCACACAGAAACCACTGCTGACCTCTGAGCAACAACCCTGCCTGTCTACCCTCCACACGAACGAGCCTAGACCCCTGGGAACCTGTGCTACGGCAGCGTGGGAGGCCCCTCTGCAGCCTGGTCTGAAGGCATATACAAGTGGGGTAATGGAGTCCTACAGAAGCAACTTCACCCAAGGCGCCAAGGATGTGAGACCAAGAACTGCGGAGCCTTTGGCCATTTGGAGTTTAAGGGGCTTTCTCCATGTGTAGAAGAGCAACAACACAGCTGTGCCATGCGATGGAGGAGCGGTGCGCGTCCACCGCTCGGTCCCTCTGCGTGGGTGGCACTCTCACTGTCCCCACAGCCCCTCAGTGTGGCTTGGCTTCTGGCCCTCAGCTTGCAGAAACGCAGAGCTGGGAGGCGGCAAGCCCCAAATGCAGGAGAGCTCCAGCTCAGTGCTCGTTCCTGGCTCTGCTGCCTCCAGAGTTTAAGGTTAATCCTGCATCATGACACACCTCACTGCCTGAAGATGCATTTTAAAAGCCTTCTGCTCTGTTTCTATCACAGATTCCAAACAGGCTAGAAGATCAGGCCTTTTCTTCTGAATACAAAAAGGAAAATCAAACAGGGTTTGCAAAAAAGACAAAAGATACTGGCCTGGTCACCAAACTGCCTCTGAAGGAGCATTTCAGATGAACCTGTGAGGCCTCTGAGAACCACGTCAAAAGCAGCCCCAGAAACTGCCCTTCAGGGAACCACTCTCCACCCAGGGGCTTCTGGGAAGGCCCTTGCCTGCCAAGTACGTGGGGATTCGCTTGCAAGGAACCACGGAGAAGTCTAGTTTGCTGACTCAGTGATAAACAGATGCCCAGTGAAAAGATTCTAGTGAAACAGATTCTAGTGAAAAGAACACGGGCTCTGGAGCCTGACAGATGTTACATGTGACTCATGTGCACACAGCCCCTGTGGCCCTCAGCTGACTCCTCTGCAACAGGGCTGATGACACCTGCCCTAAGGGATGGGGAGGAGCAGGAGAGGCTACCTACACAGGGCGCTCAGCACAGGGCGCAGAATGAGCAGTTCTGCATCCTACAGGTGACAGAATTACTTTTGACCAGCTCTGAAACTCATCTGCATCTGCACTGTGCCCACAGGGGAGAGGAGACCCACCAAGGCAGAGAACCCAGGAACTTAGGTGTCTATGACAGACACATGTGGCCAGGATCATAAATACACTGCAATAAGTGACCTGGGTCCTCTTTAACGTTACATTTTGCAAAAATGTAAATTCTGTGTGGTTTCAAACCCTGTGCTGGCTGCCCAAGAAGAGGACAGGGTGTTGGGGGAAGACTCCAGGACGAGGGGTGCTGAGGCAGTGGGACTGGCCCCTTTCTGCACCTCACTCCAGGCCCATGGCCTGGCCCCACTGCCCACACGTCTGCTGTGGTATGGCCATCAGGATGGAGCTGGGACACACTGCAGTAAGCCCCTGTGGGTGGAGGCTGGCCATGCACCTCACAGGCCTGGTGTCTAGCCATGATGCCCTGGGTATGCTGCTGTCTCAGCAAGGCCGACAATGGGGCAGACAAAGGGGTTTAGCTTCAGGTAACTGAAGGAGAACATAATTCCCCATCTCTTGCCCTGTTACCCCCCCCCCCCACCACATCTGCCCAGCTTGTCTTCCGGCCTCCTCTTGATCTGTGGATTTGATGGTGCAGGCTACTCTGATAGATCAAACAGAGGGATTCTGAGGTTTAAGGTTTCCTTTCCATTTTAAGAGACACTGTCCCCCAGGCTAGAGTGCAGTGGTGTGATCATGGCTCACTACAGCTTCCATCTCCTGGGCCCAAGCAATCCTCCTGTTTCAGCCTCCCAAGTAGCTGGGACTATAAGCATGTGGCACTGAGCCTGGTTAGTTTGTTTGTTTGTCTGAGATGGAGTCTTTTTCTGTTGCCCCGGCTAGAGTGCAGTGAGTGGTACAATCTTGGCTCACTGCAACCTTCGCGTCCCGGGTTCAAGCGATTCTCCTGCCTCAGCCTCCTGAGTAGCTGGGACTACAGGCATGTGGCACTGAGCCTGGCTAGTTTGTTAGTCTGAGACAGAGTCTCACTCTGTTGCCCAGACTAGAGTGCAGTGGCATGATCTTGGCTCACTGCAACCTCCGCGTCCCGGGTTCCAGCGATTCTCCTGCCTCAGCCTCCTGAGTAGCTGGGACTACAGGCATGCACCACCACGCCCAGTTAATTTTTTTTTTTTTGGATTTTTAGTATAGACGGGGTTTCACCCTATTAGCCAGGATGGTCTCGATCTCCTGACCTCGTGATCTGCCCGACTTGGCCTCCCAAGGGATTACAGGTGTGAGCCATGTTTTGTTTCTTAATAGAGACAAGGCTGGTATTGAACTCCTGAGCTCAAGTGAGCCTCCTGCCTCAGCCTCGCCCGGTGCTGGGATTACAGGTGTGAGCCACCGCTCCCCGCCCAGTTTAAGGTTTTAAAAGCAATCGGACAGCGGGCCAGTCAGGAAGTGTCTACTGGTCCTACTTTCCCCCAGTGCCACCATTCACAGAGAAAGTCACATCAACTAAGCGAATTAAGTGACCCAACTGTTTGAAAAACAGCTCCTACCACTTTCAGAAGACACTTGCTCTCCCAGGGGGAACTGTAACTTAGACACCAGGGGTGAATTTTTTTCTGGCCACCAAAACCCCTCAAGCTTGTCTTTACTACTGTGTAAGTTTCTGTATTATCACAAGGAAGGCCTTTTCAATGAGTGATGAATGCCACGCCCTGTTCTCGGTTCGCCGAGCCCTTCTGCCCAGGGGCCTATGCCCGCCAATGGGGTCTTCTGCTGAGGCCTCTGGAAGAACTGGCCCCACGTGCTCAGGGAGAGGTTGCTGAGCCCGCCCACTGCTGGTCTGAGATGTGAGATCTCAACCGCACTGTGGGCTGTCATGGAGCCCATCTCTCCTGATGCTCTGACTACTCAACTAAGGGACTGGAAGACAAACCAAAGCAAAATCGAACACATGCTGACTGTCGGTGGGAAAAGCAGCAACAGGGATATGCAACAGAAAACATATACATACTACAGGCGACAGGAGCCGCAGGCCACATGAGCTCCTGCGCGCGTGCCCTCCGGCCTTGCGGGTCCACGTACAGTCCCATGTGGCTGAAGCAAAGCAGGTACTCCTCGCTTTCGAGCTCCACAGCACAAAGGGCATCAAAAGACTGTTGTGAGAGGAACGCAAGCGAGGGGTCATTGGGATTTACCAGGTTTAGAGGCTGCCCGTCCCCCTGGATGCTCAGCAGGCAGAACCCCGAGGGGTAGCCCACACAGAGCCTGTCCCTGAGCACCGCCAGGCACTGCACGCTGCCGGGAGCCACAATCTCATTGAACTTTCTGTGGAATGGCTTCGTTCTCTGGATCTCATAGCAAAGGATCAGCCGTTTCACGGCCACAAACAGGCAGGTGCCAGAGTTCCTCTTGAGTGTGGCCGTGGCCATGAGCTGGCAGCCTTTGGTTTCCGGAAGCTTGATGTCAAAACTGCCTTCCGCTCCATCAAGGGATGACCATGGATAGAGGTGCACATGGTGGTTCCGGCCACAGAGGAGGATTACGATCTTCTCTCTGGGAGCAAGCTCGATCTGGTGCACCTTCTTACAGTCAGCGGCACGGACGATCACTGTGGCAGGGAGGACAAGAGCGTGAGGCCAATGGGACAGCCAGCAGCTCACTCACAGGGGCTGACGGCCTTGGCTAAGGACCTGCCTGGAACACCCTGGGGCCCTCCCTCGGGCTCCCTTCCTATGTGCACAGCCTGAGCCCAGCCCTGAGCCCATCTCTGCCCACAGAGCCAGCGGCTTGAGTGCCCCCCGGAGAAGCTGCCCCACACATCCACAGTGCGCTCTTAGGGCAGCCTCGGGGGCCAGTCTGAAGGCTCCTCCGCCTCTGCTGCTGTGCACACCCCTCAGTGCACCAGGGCTCCAGCTGGGCTGTGCTTCCACCTGGGCCTTCGTGAAGCGAGGCCCTGGGGTGATCTGGGCCTCCTTCCAGCTCATCCCCGAACCAGAGAGCCCTCGCGCTGCACATGAGGAACAAAGCTGACTCCAACCCACTGGGGCCCTGAGACAAATCCTCTGAAGACACCGAGCTCACACGGCCCCCAGCTTAACCCAAGCTTGCTCAGGATCTCCCCACAGAGCTGCCAGGCTACGGCCTCACCCAGCGGCTGCCCCACCCTTCTTGCTCCATGGCCATCACGTGCAGAGATGCTGGGTCTGTCGGGCAAGGACTACGGCTCACATGAAATGTTACTGGATTCCTTGAGGGATGCTCCCCAGGGTCCCTGTCCCCTGCCCAGGGCCAGTTCCAGTCTCCTGACGTTTCTGCTCCTAGACCCACAGCTGTGGAGCGGGTGCATGTCAGGATACCTTTGCCCTCCCTTGCTGGGAAGAGTGAAAGTGTCAAAATTGGAAGCAAAGAAACTAAAGCTTCTCAAGTGAAGCCTCAGCACATGTGGAACATCTGTAGCTGTTCCTCCTTTCCTTGGCCCCGCCACCCACTCCCACTCAGTGCTCCCCTTGAAGAACTCAATGGATGCGACATGGAACTGAGCACCATGTCACCATGCACTCGATGCTGGTCTCCACGGCACTCTGGCCCCTCTGGCGCCTTCATCAAGCGCATTTGTCTTAACCCTTAGAAGCTACTGACCCTGTGCTGTCTGCAGAGGCCAGGCTGGGCCTGTGACATCCCAGGCTGGAACCCCCTGCTCACTCACCATCTCGGGTGACCTCTATGACATAGAGCCCTTCTTCTAGGCCGACTGCAATCCTGTCTGCATCTGTGGAGGGGTAAGTAACGTACACAAAGTCAGTACAGCTGACCGTGAACAATATGGGTTTGAATGCGTGGGTGGGCTCATTCACAAATATTCACAGATACTTTTCAACCACGTGTGGATGAGAATACAGCATTCCAGGGATGTGACACTTCAGTATCGGGGGTGACTTTCTGTCCATAAGGACTCCACAGGGCCGGCTGACTGTGGGATTGAGTCTGCGAGGATTTGGGTGTGTGGGGGGCTCCTAGAGCTGACCCCCAGGCTTAGCCAGGGCCGACTGTACTGTCCACACAGGTCATCTGCTTCTTAACATGCATGGAGAAACTGTCTACAAACCCAAATGGACAACCCGCCTGTGACCTTCCTCTGATTTTCAGATGGGCACCACAGCACTGCTGAAAGTGCTGTTGCTTCCGACACTTAAAGGACACAGCCTCTGGGACGTACCCACGATGGCAGCTGTTAGGACGGCCTTGATGAGAGGCAGCGAGCTGTCGTAGGCTTCCAAGGGAACATGCACGACCTGATTCCTCAGCCGGTTTTTATGAAGGATGGACTGGAGTCCTTCTAGAATCCCAACCCACTTCCTCTTTTCATTCTCATTTTCTGTCAGAATGAGCAGCGAGCTGGTCTTAGAAGGTGCACCTAAGAGAGAGGCCGTCACCTTCATGACAGGAAACAGAAGAAAAGAGAGAAGCCATCAAACACCAAAGCTGCACACAGCTGCCACGGCCCTGCTGGAGCCACGCACCCCAGGAGCAACGGGGGCTGATGTGCTTCCCAGGCGGGGACCCCTGACTCCACCTCACTGGGCGCCTTGCAGGGGCTCCCACAGCAGGATATGGAAGGGGCGGGGTTCTAAACAGCCCATGAGATCGCTTCCTGCTCTCATTTTCGTTAATTCTCCTTTTGCCAAAACTATGAGTAGCTGCCTACTTTAAATCTGCTTTCTTTCTTTTTTTTTTTTTTTTTGAGACGGAGTCTCGCTCTGTCGCCCAGGCTGGAGTGCAGTGGCGCGATCTCGGCTCACTGCAAGCTCCGCCTCCCGGGTTCACGCCATTCTCCTGCCTCAGCCTCCCGAGTAGCTGGGACTACAGGCGCCCACAACCGCGCCCGGCTAATTTTTTTTTTTGTATTTTTAGTAGAGACAGGGTTTCACCGTGGTCTCGATCTCCTGACCTTGTGATCCCCCCGCCTCGGCCTCCCAAAGTGCTAGGATTACAGGCGTGAGCCACCGCGCCCGGCCTAAATCTGCTTTCTTGAATAATCATTATAAATAAAAGCAGATTCTGAAAATGTGTCCAGGAAAAGCAGATCTGAAAAACACTGGTCCAAATCATGCCTCCCTGGGAGCAGCCTCTGAGCACACACATTACCAAATGACCATCACTCCAGTAACAATGATGGCAATTTCCTGTACTGTGTATGGGAGGTTGTTTCTGAATAGAGCTATGATTTAGTGAAAGCTAATTTATAGACTGAGTTTTGTTGTCAACCAAAATTTTACTGTGTTTATAAAAAAATTCCCAATGGAGGGGGCTAGAGGGCTTCTTTCCCCAATTCAGTCTTCTAGAAACATCCTAATGCTACAATGTCTAACACTAACTCAGTGAGGGACTCACTCACTCAGCCAACAAAAACGCTGGCTCCAATTGGCTGGGGGGCACTGGAGCGGCACCTTCACGCCTAACCCACCACAGCGCCTGCCTGGCAGTGCACGCTGAGAGGACAGTGGCCGGGACGTGGACCGGGTGGAAGAGGAGTTTCTGATGTAGCAGAAGGGAGGCTCAGTGAAGTAGGGTGTCTGGGAAGAAGCCAGCCAGGAGGCTCCCCGAGACGGGCACAGGCAGCTACTTGGCCAGGACAGGACGCACAAGGACCTGGAGCCAGGCTGGAGGCCGAGACCCGAGGGTCACACTGGAGGTGCGCTGGTGGCTGCTGCAGCACAATGACATGCCTGGAATAATCAGTTTTAACCATGTGCTTTGTTAAAAAGATTAATGAAAAATTCATACCCTGAATATACATGGAATATCTCGGCGTGTAGCATGAATGACATCTGAGGCCAGGACTGAGCTCACGGAAAACTCGTCATCTCTGGTAAGAAAGAAACATTCAGCCCGCTGGGAGACACACACACACAGGGCCCGAGGCCCTCCCACGCCCTGCCCGCGCCCTGCCCTGCCGTGTCCTTCCACCCCCGTGTTCTGCAGTGGAGGGCGGGCCCCTCGCCCACGCAGATGTAAGAAACACGGGCAGGGCCAACAAACACCTCAAGACTCTGGGAGGTGTTTCAGGGCTTAGGAATGCCGAAGGGAAGCCCCGGAGCCTCACCCACTCTGTGCTGGTGCCTCCAGACTATGCCAGTTACAGACAACGAGGTCTGCATTTGGCACAGCCAGGCAGTCCCTCCACAGCCACGTGCACAAGACAAGTGGGGTGAGGGGTGTGGAGGTGAAACAGGGAGTTGGGGGGAGTGAGGGGTGGGCGTGGAGGTGAGGGGGAAGTGGGGGTGGGCGTGGAGGTGAGGGGGAAGTGGGGGGTGGGTGTGGAGGTGAGAAGGGGAGGAGTGGGTGTGGAAGTGAGGGGGGAGTGCGGGGTGGGTGTGGAGGTGAGACCGAGAGTGGGGGGTGTTGGGTGTAGGTGAGGGGGGAATAAAGGGTGGGGTGGGTCTGGAGGTGAGAGGAGGAATGGGGGGGTGAGTATGGAGATGAGGGGGGAGTGGGGGGTAGGTGTGGAGATGAGAGGGGAAGTTGGGGTGGGTGTGGAGGTGAGGGGGGAGTGGGGAGTGGGTGTGGAGGTGAGGGGGCAGTGGGGGATGGGTGTGGAGGTGAGAAGGGGAGTGGGAGGTGGGTGTGGAGGTGAGGGGGGAGTGCAGGGTGGGTGTGGAGGGGAGGGGGAGTGCAGGGTAGGTGTGGAGGTGAGACAGAGAGTGGGGGGTGTTGGGTGTAGGTGAGGGGGGAGTAGGGTGTGGGGAGCGGGGTGAGTGTGGAGGTGAGGGGGGTGGGGTGGGTTTGGAGGTGAGAGGGGAGTGGGGGTGTGGTCAGTGTGGAGGTGAGGTGGGTAGGGGAGTGGGGGGTGGGTTGGGAGGTGAGGGGGGTAGGGGAGTGGGGGGGTAGGTTTGGAGATGGGGGTTGGGTGTGGAGGTGAGGGGGTGGGGTGGATGTGGAGGTGAGTGGGGAGTGGGGGTGGGTGTGGAGGTCAGGGGGTAGGGGAGTGGGGGGTGGATTTGGAGGTGGGGGGAGTGGGGGGTGGAATGGGTGTGGAGGTGAGGGGGTGGGGGAATGGGGGTGGATGTGGAGGTGCGGGTGGGTGTGGAGGTAAAGGGGGTGGGGAGTGGGGGTGGGTTTGGAGGTGGGGGGGAGTGGGGGATGGGTTTGGAGGTGAGGAGGGGTAGGGGAGTGGGGGGTG
This sequence comes from Macaca fascicularis, assembly GCF_037993035.2. Lineage (NCBI taxonomy): Eukaryota > Metazoa > Chordata > Mammalia > Primates > Cercopithecidae > Macaca > Macaca fascicularis. The sequence goes on from NC_088381.1 coordinate 171,101,992, forward strand.
TGTTTTGAGGTGAGGGGGGTAGGGGAGTGGGGGGTGTGTTTTGAGGTGAGGGCGGTAGGGGAGTGGGGGCTGTGTTTTGAGGTGAGGGCGGTAGGGGAGTGGGGGGTGGGTGTGGAGGTGGGTTTGGAGGTGGAGGGTGGAGGAGTGGGGGATGCGTTTGGAGGTGGGGGTGGGGGAGTAGGGGGTGGTTTGGAGGTTGGGGGGTGGGGAAGTGGGGGGTGGATTTGGAGATAGGGGTGGAGGAGTGGTGGTGGTTTTGTAGATGGGGGATGGGGGAGTGGAGGGTGGGTTTGGAGGTGGGGAGTGGGGGGTGGGTTGGAGGTTGGGGGGTGGGGGAGTGGAGGGTGGGTTTGGAGGTGGGGAGTGGGGGGTGGGTTGGAGGTTGGGGGGGTGGGGGAGTGGAGGGTGAGTTTGGAGGTGAGGGGTTGGGGAATTGGGGGTGGGTTTGCAGATGGGGGGTGGGGAAGTGGGGGTGGGTTTGGAGGTGGGGGGTGGGAGAGTGGGGGTGGGTTTGGTGGTGGTTGGGAGTGGGGGGTGGGGTGGGTTTGAAGGTGAGGGGGGTAGGGGAGTGGGGGGTGGGTTTGGAGGTGGGGTAGTGGGGGGTGGGGAAGTGGGGGGTGGGTTTGGAGGTAGGGAGTGGGGGAGTGGAGGGTGGGTTTGGAGATGGGGAGTGGGGGGTGGGTTGGAGGTTGGGGGGTGGGGGAGTGGAGGGTGGGTTTGGAGGTGGGTGGGAGTGGGAGTGGGTTTGGAGATGGGGTGGGGGAGTGTTAGATGGGGGAGTGGGGGGTGGGTTTAGAGGTGGGGGTGGGTATGGAGGTGAGGGTGTGGGGGAGTGGGGGTGGGGTGGATGTGGAGGTGCGGGTGGGTTTGGAGGTGGGGGGTGGGGGAATTGGGGGTGGGTTTGCAGGTGGGGGGTGGGGGAGTGGTGGTGGTTTTGTAGATGGGGGATGGAGAAGTGGGGGTGGGGGAGTGGTGGATGGGGGAGTGGCAGGTGGGTTTGGAGGTGGGTGGTGGGGGCGTGCGGAGTGGGTTTGGAGGTGGGGGGTGGAGGAGTGGGGGGTGGCGTGGGTGTGGAGGTGAGAGGGGGAGCAGGGTGTGGGTCACTGTGGAAGTGCTGTTCTGAAGAGGCTCCCTGAAGAGTGCTTAGCCTTCTGATGGGACCCTTGACTTTGGCTTAGGCCAATTTTTTGTCTACCAGTGGCTCTTTGTCACCAGGTCAGGGGCACAGCTGTACACAGCCAGGGACTGGCAGGTGCCCCGGGGGGGTGGGGCACGGAAAGTGGGAGTATGCTGCCAGGTGATCCCGACTCATCCTTGCTGTCCTCAGGGTACCTGCCCAGCAGCCCTGCCCCAAGAACCAACGCTACAGATGGAGTCTCTAGGCCCTGCCTGAGCCCAGAGCGGTCCTGTGTGCACCACGTCAGAGACAGTGCACGGCCACTGCACAGAGAAGACACAGAGGCGGCAGCACAGCTCCGTGTGCAAGCCCTGGGCTGAGCTAGGCCTCTTAGTGATGTGTTTACCTTCACAACACTCCACATGCCAGTAACATGACCACTGTCCTCATCTCACAAACAGATGGGCCACAGATATCAACTGTAGGAGAAAGTGGGAAGGAGGCCCCGCCTGCTCCTGCAGCTGACACTGGGTGGCACTGAGACAGGGTCACACAGCAAAGGCCATGGTCACACACACCCACATGGCCCATGGCTCCAGACTTCGTCCACAAGCCAAGAGCCCCTGCCCCGGTCTCTAAAATGCACACACGGCTGTGGGCTGCACAGCTTTTCTCCGGGATGTCTTCTGCTTGTTCTTGGGCATGTGGTTTTCCAATGTTAAATTAATTCCCCTGTGGCAAACTTTTCAATGCAAACACATGCAAGGCAGGCAGCGTCTACAGCGCTCATGTTCCTGTGCATGCAGGCCCATAAGCACGTCTGCTCATAGGCATGTGAGTGCTTTATGTCATGACTAAGCTGTACCCATTTTTGCAACCGTACAATAATGAAGCGGGTGAAGTATACATGAGGTGAAAGATTACCAAGGAACACACTGTCCTTTTGGCTAAAGATAGATAAGGAAGATTCACAGAGCAAGGACAGTGCTGCCCAAACACAGACCTGAGATCCAAGACTTGGCTCGCAATGACACCAGGCTGGGTGGATTTTCCTTCAGGCAGATCATACAGGAAGAGCTTGCAGTCACAGACGACTGCATATGCACGCTGCCATCCCTTCTTCACCCCCGTGGGCTTTGGGACCTATTAATAAAAACAAACAGTGGCCACGTTCCACCAGGCCAGGCAGGCCGCCAGGCCCCATTACACTCGTTCACAATCTCCTTCCAGCTGCCAGGCCGGCAAACAGAGCTATCTGCACAGAGGGGGTTTTCCCAAGAAGGCTCAAGGCATTGCTGGGGAGGGGCCCATGCGTGGCAGCAGACAGTGCCAGGAAAGCTGGCAGCTCAGCCAACGTTGCGTCCACCCCATGCAGGGTGCTGTGGTACCCACAGCCCGACAGTCTTGTAGACGTGGGCCTGGCACAGTGGCTTTCAGACTGAGCTTCTGTCCACTGGCCGGACACTCAGCCCAGGATGGACTCTGAGTGAGCGTCTGCGTGGAGGCCTCAGGATGCCCAGGCCATTCAGAACAGCGGCTGTGCAGACCTGATGGCCTCAGTGCCCAGGAGGGGAAGCCTCCTAGGACTGGCACCAGGGCTGCCTGCCAGAGCAAGGGGCTGCTTTCAAGAGTGGCTGGGCATGGCTATTGGTCCCTGCACCTCACAGGCACCGACAGCTGAGGGGTGGAGATGAAACCGCCTACCTTGACATGGCCTTTGTAGGCTGTTCCGATGCCTCGCTGCACATCCACGCCCAGAGGCCTCTTGGACTGCTCAGGAGGTATTGGGCACACCTGGGGGGCGCTGTCTTTGCAGGACACGTGGCAAGCAAAAGAACACACTGGAAGAGAGCAAGAACACTGCCTTCAAAGCGTGCTGCCCACAGAGAAGTCACTGCCACTGCAGAACCTATGCCCGAAAGAGGCAATTTAATAATTACCAGGCCTCGCCTGGAATCCCAGCACTTTCGGAGGCTGAGGTGGGCAGACCACTTGAGGTCAGGAGTTTGAGACCAGCCTGGCCAACATGGTGAAATCCCGCCTTTATTAAAAATACAAAAATTAGCCAGGCATGGTGACATACACCTGTAATCCCAGCTACTCGGGAGGCTGAGGCAGGAGAATCGCTTGAGCCCGGGAGGCGGAAGTTGTAGTGAGCTGAGATCACACCACTGCACTCCAGCCTGGGAGACACAGCGAGACTCTGTCTCAAAACAAAACAAAACAAACAAAAAATAATGACCAAGTTTCACATCAAGTCCAGATATCCAAGAAGGTAAAACCAGTTGCAGGGCAGAATCCACACAAAAGCTCAGGGATTCTGGCACTGAATGCGTCCTCGGCATGCGCACAGGGAAAGGGCCCACTGCAGAAACCTGTCTCCATGCTGTCCCCGCCGGCCCGGGCCGCCTCCCGCACAGGTGAGCTTCTACACGGCAATTACAGGCCAATGGTCATGGGGACGTGGGATCTTGGCAGCCAATCAAAACGTGCATGAGTTGAAATAACAAAAAACAATGCTTCTGCTATAATGTAGAATGAAGGGCAACTCTGCTCACAGACCCATGGTCAGGAAGGCGTGAGTGCTCACAGCCAGTGAGGTCTGGGCTCCAGGACCCTCCTGCAGCACTGGGTGGCTTGGGGTGGTTGCTCATCTGTGAAATGAGGCAATCACTGAGGGGGTAAGAGCATTTCAAATCCCAGCACAGGGCAAGAGCACAAGATACAGCCTTAAAAATTCGATGGGCTGAGTGAGGTGGCTCATACCTATAATCCCAGCACTTTGGGAGGCCGAGGCAGGTGGATCACTTGAGGTCAGGAGTTTGAGACCAGCCTGGCCAACATGGCGAAACCCCATCTCTACTAAGAACACAAAAATTAGCTGGGCATGGTGGCGTGCGCCTGTCCCCAGCTACTTGGGGGTATGAGGCAGGAGAATCACTTGAATCTGGGAGGCAGAGGTTGCAGTAAGCTGAAATCGAGCCACTGCACTCCAGCCTGGGCAACAGAGTCAAACTCCGTCTCAAGAAAGAAAAGAAATGAAAAGAAAGAAAAGAAAGGAAAGAAAGAAAGAAAAGAAAGAAAAGACAAGACAGACAAGGAAGGAAGGAAGGAAGGAAGGAAGGAAAGAAAGAAAGAAAGAAAGAAAGAAAGAAAAGAAAAGAAAAAAAGAAAAAAAGAAGGAAGGAAGGAAGGAAAGGGAGGGAGGGAGGGAGGGAGGGAGGGAGGAAGGAAGGAAGGAAGGAAGGAAGGAAGGAAGGAAGGAAAGGGAGGGAGGGAGGGAGGGAAGGAAGGAAGGAAGGAAAGAAGGACGGAAGGAAGGAAGGAAGGGAAGGAAGGAAGGAAAGGAAGGGAGGGAGGGAGGGAGGGAGGGAGGGAGGGAGGAAGGGAGGAAGGAAGGAAGGAAGGAAGGAAGGAAGGAAAGGGAGGGAGGGAGGGAGGGAGGGAGGGAAGGAAGGAAGGAAGGAAGGAAGGAAGGAAGGAAGGAAGGGAAGGAAGGAAGGAAGGAAGGATGGGAAGGAAGGAAGGAAGGAAGGAAAGGAAGGAAAGAAAGGAAGGAAAGAAAGGAAGGGAGGAAGGGAGGGAGGGAGGGAGGGAGGGAAGGAAGGAAGGAAGGAAGGAAGGAAGGAAGGAAGGAAGGAAGGAAGGAAGGAAGGAAGGAAGGAAGGGAAAGAAGGAACGATGACCAGAAGCAGAGACAAATAATGGTGGTTATCTCTAGATAATCTGATAGTGGAAGGTTTTACACAATTATTTTTCCTGATTTTCAAGAACAGCTGCAGACGATACACTTTATAATAATTCTCAATGGAAGATCTGGGTCACCACAGAGGTGCAGAGTGCACTGGAGCCCCCAGCACAGCAGGGATCCACGGTTCCACAGACCTTTACTGAGGATTTGTAAAAATAAACCTGCCAGGCTGGGTGCCGTGGCTCACGCTGGGTGCCGTGGCTCACGCCTGTAACCCAGCACTTCGGGAGGCTGAGGCGGGAGATCGCTTGAGTCCCAGAGTTCGAGACCAGACTGGGAAACAAAGTGAGACCCCCACTCTCTACAAAAAAATTTAAAAATAGCCAGGTGTGGTGGGGTGTGTGTGTCTGTGCTCCCAACTACTTGACAGGCTGAGACAAGGGAATCGCTTGAGCTGACCTGTGACTGCACCACTGCACTCCAGTCTGAGCTACAGAGTGAGACCCTATCCCCCCACCCAAAAAGAACCAAACCCTGTCCTCAAATAATGCCAATCAAACTTCACTTCAGTTTGGTTTGCTTGCATAAGGGCTGCCCTGGCGCTTGCTGGTGCCCTGAGCGGCAGGGGTGTGGGGCTGTGCACGCTGACCCGGGGAGCTGCAGCGACACTCACCCTCGCAGGCGTAGCCCTGCCGGATCAGCCCAACCATCAGGGAGGTGCAGTGGCTGCACTGAGTAGGGCTGGAGAAGGACTTGATGCTGAACTGGTGAGCTTTCGGCTGGAAGGAGAAAATCAAGAACACTGAGGTAAACCATGGACTCCTGAGAAGAGTCAGATCCATCTGCCTGTGATCCAGTTTATACACGGCTTGGGCATTATCCTGAAAAGGTGGAAATGTGCACGTTCTGGTCTTGGTCTACGTGTTCCCTAACAGGGCTCATCAAATAGTGGTGAAAACCACCTACGAGCCTAAGCCAGAGACAGGCCAACAAATACGTCCTTCAGTGGGAGAGCACTGCTACCAAACAGCGAGGTCAGCTGGGCCAGAGCGCCAAGGTGGCATGGCCAATGCTCTTTCTGGCTCACGCTCCTGGCCTCCTGGAGACCAGCACCAACTGGCTCTTGGGGGCCAACCTGGGGTCACATTTGGGTTGGGCTGCACACAGGCCTTGCATGTGTCCAAGACACACACAAGAATCACCTACAGGAGAACAGTTCACAATAGCAAATGCCTAGAAAGGCTCATGGTCCCTCATCGGGAGTGGACACACTGTGATCCCAGCGGCAATGGAAGCAGCCCCAAGGCTGAACGGAGGGACGTGGTGCAGGCCATGCGGGACCGCCTGTTTACAAAGCTCAGGCGCAGCAGAGACCAATACGATCCTCAGCAGGACACAGATGTGGGTGAGACCACTGGCAAGAAGTAGGGGAGTGACCGACACAAACTCCAGAGACCTGCGGGGGAAGAGGCTGGCTGAGGTGGGCAGGGAGGCCGTGGGGCGGTGCCCGGGCCGTCACAACTAGGAGCAACACACCAGCAGTCTGCAGAGCTGCTGCTATCAAATATGGTAACCAAATAAATGACCTCTTGACTTGGTCCCTGACTCTGCAAGAGTCTCAGTCCAAAAGGCAAACCCTTAATTAGCCTCATACAAGTCTGGCTTCTTACGTCCAGCTGGCATAGCTGCCTGTGGCAGGAAGCACAAGCAGAGGCCGTGTCTATATTAACAACAACTAAAACCACCTTAGGCCACAGGGCTATGTACTCGCAATGCTTGGAACTCGGGGGCCTGTCACCCTGGAGACTTTCTGATCCGCGTTGATATTTATACGAAAGAAAAGGGGATGTTACAGAAGAAGCCAAGGCCAGGACTTGGGAGCAGGGGCCCAGTGGGGTCCCCGTGCTGGCGCTCCAGGATGCACTTGTGAAAAGCATGAGGCTCAGAACCGCACACGCACTGCAGTGCCGCTTATGCCGAGTCATTCTTACCCACCAGCCACACGGTTCTGTAAGGTTCCCAAAGTGCAGGCAGACAAATGAAAGTCAATGTGGAGGAGTAAGCTGCCTATCCGTGGAGAGGGGAATATGGCTTGGGGAATGAGACGAGAGTAGGGAGACCAAAAGCTGAACATTTCTGATTAAAATATATTTGTGTAGCATTGGTGTCATTAAGAAAACACAGGATCCTGACAGTTTCCTGAATTACACACCATTCTCAACAAATTTCCTACAGAACACCAGGGTCACTACTGTGTGTACGCAAAAATGACTAAGTCTGTTTTACTTATACAAAAGTTATTTTCTAAATAACTGAGAATAAATAAACAACTAAATAACTAAGAAGGCGCCCCGGGTGAAAGCAAGGCCCCTACCTTCGGTCCAGCCAGAGCCAGGGCCTGCGTGGTGGGCAACGGCACAGCGGATGGCCTCTGCGGGGGCCGAGCCATGTCCTGGGAGACAAGCAGGACAGGTGAGTGTCGGCCCAGCTCAGCACGGCTGAGACACCTGGCCCCACGGGGTGCACTTCTCTCAAGAATGTGTTAACAGCGAACAGTTCTGCATCTTTAATTTGCTACAATGTTGAGACATCTGCTGAAGCCTTCCTCATCTAGGGGAGGGACTGACAGTTAATTCTCAAAATGAAAGGTGGGCTTGAGCACCTGGGCAGAGGCCCTCGCTGCAAGCTGTTATGCAGGGGCCAGGTGAGCGGTGTCTGGTCACCTGGACACGAGGGCAGACCCCAGGTGGGAGCATCACCAAGGCAACGCTGTCTCACCTCCTGTTGCTCTGATGCAGCCACAGACATCGACGGGGACGTTTCTGGCTTCGGAGCTTGTGTTTCTTGCTCACTAGCTGAGCTGGTCTGTGAGAACCAAGAAAGAAAGAGTTGGGTGAAAGGACATACTCTACATGATCCAGACTCGACTTACAAGTTCTTTACTAATAAAAGCACATTCTGTCTGGCCCAGAGGTCCCAGCGGTTCTTACTCCTGGATCCTATCACCCCTTGGGTCTCCTCACAGACTCCTGCTCCACTCCTAGCTGGCCGGCCTACCCTGAGGACCCCTGCACTTGGCATCCTCGGCTGAGTGGTGATCGCGTGGGCAGGTGAGTCTGACAAGTCACAGTCACCCCACTGAGGTGAGAATTTGCCTGGAGACACTTCTAATGCATAGCCCTGAGCACACCGCCGCCTCCTACAGCCTCCTCACCCTGGCCACTGAAAGGGCAAGACCTGGAAACGCCGATCCTTCCTGACCTTTATTCATAAGTAAGGTTACCCAACCTAGCAGCCTTCAGATCAATTAGCCAGGCAGGGCGCGGAGGCTCACGCCTGTAATCCCGGCACTTTGGGAGGCTGAGGTGGGGATCACCTGAAGTCAGGAGTTTGAGACCAGCCTGGCTAACATGGCAAAACCTCGTCTCCACTAAAAATACAAAAATTAGCCGGGCGTGCTAGCACACACCCATAATCCCAGCTACTCTGGAGGCTGAGGCACGAGAATCGCTCGAACCTAGGAGGTGGACGCTGCAGTGAGCCGAGATCAAGCCACTGCACTCCAGCCTGGGCAATGAAGCAAGACTGTCTCAAAAGAAAAAGAAAAAAAAGATCAATTAGCCAAATGCTTCTTAACCTCATTTCAAGGATCAAGAAGAAATTCAAACATCAAGAGAGGTCGGTGGGCCCAGGAGCAGTTGTAAGAATTTCCCTGAAGATTTTACGACACAGGGAAGCAATGTTTTGTTTTAACAAATTAAGAGTTTAATTTCACAGTGATTTATTTGAAGCTAAAGCTACACTCTGAAACCATTTAAAAACAACTCTGTTTCAGCACGTATTCCTGAAACTAATAGTTTATCATCACAGGCCATTGCTGTTTACACAAACGTACATGTAGGTATGCTGGGTAGTAAGTGTTAGCACCAGCAAACAGCGTACTAGGACACAGATATGGCTGGGTAGCCGCCTAAAGGAGCAGTTTACAGCTGTATTTTGTGTTCCACATCAGAATCCCAATGAACCAAATCAGATAAACACTTTCCAACAGTTGCAATTAATTAGGCCGCTAAGAAAGGAGCCAAATTCAGATGGGACGGCAGCACACACACATAAAACACACACACAACTGCGTACTGCAAATTCACAAGGGAAAGGCTAGCTCAACTGGCTAATTATCAAAGCTCAAAAACGTAAGCAAATCTGCCCCATAAACAAGGTATGTTAAGTGAGTTATGGTTCCATCTTTAGATAAATGAGGAGGAAAAGAATATTAATTTAATTTTAGTCATGTAAAAGCCCCGCTCGTTTCATTTAGTTGATTAATCAAAGGGATGCAGATTAAAGGACAGGAGCATTGAGGAGGCTGTGCACTAACAGGAGTGAAAGCCGCGGGAAGCCAGCGCTGGCAGCCACTTACTTCTTCCCAAAAGGCTAGCAGGGAAGATGCAGACGAGGAGGAGAGAGAGTCCTTGGAGGCAACAGACAGGAGGAACAAACATCATTTCCCACCCAGTCAACACTTGCACGAAGATATATTGACTTAATCTTGGTGGCAAACCATTTCTAGTAATAAGCAACATGTTTCATGCAGGCAGAGTGGGATAAGAAGTTTCTCAAAGACAATTTTCAAGAGTCTGGAAGCTCTAACAGACTCAGCCCCTGATGGAGGGTTTTTTCTTTCAACAATAAATGCCTTCCCACTTAAATCACAGAGGCATTAATGAGGGATTAATGGCCAGGCACGGTGGCTCACGCCTATAATCCCAGCACTTTGGGAGGCCGAGGCAGGCAGATCACCTGAGGTTAGGAGTTTGAGACCAGTCTGGGCAATACAGCAAGAATCCCTCTCTACAAAAAATTTAACAATTAGCCGGGCGTGGTGGCGAGCACCTGTAGTGCCAGCTACTCAGGAGGCTGAGGCAGGAGAATCGCTTGAGTCCAGGAGTTTGAGGTGGCAGTGAGCTATGATGGCAGCACTGTACTCCAGCCTGGGCAGCAGAAGGAAGCCCTGACTCCAAAAAATAGTTAAGATGGTAAGTTTTGTTATGCGTGCTTATATCAGAATTTATAAATCAACTATGGGCCAGGCATGGTGGCTCACACCTGTAATCCCAACACTTTGGGAGGCTGAGGTGGGTGGATCACTTGAGGTCAGGAGTTCAAGACCATCCTGGGCAACATGGCAAAACCCCAATCTCTACTAAAAATACAAAAAAAAAAAAAATTAGCTGGGTGTAGTGGCACGTGCCTGTAGTCCCAGCTATTTGGGAGGCTGAGGCACGAGAATCGCTTGAACTCCGGAGGTGGAGGTTGTGGTGAGCCAAAACTGCACCACTGCACTCCAGCCTGGGCGACAGAGTAAGACTCTGTCTGGGGGAAAAAAAAAAAAAAAAAGGGAGGGATTAGCAGGGGCAGGCGTGCTGGGATTAGCAGGGGCAGGCGTGCTGGCTGTAGAGAATGAGGCATAAAGATGTCGCCTCTGTCTCCATCTCCACAGCTGTGACTCTCATACTCACGGGCAGGACTGGCTGTAAACTCACTTGCTACTGGGCCCTCTACTCTGTTAATGTTACAGAAAGCTACCGCTTTCCTGCCGGCCTCCATTCACTGAACAAGCACCATCTCTGGTTCTCTGGAATCCACTCATTCCTCCCCACAGTGGTGCCTGGCCCCACAGCAACAGGGAGAGGCAACGACTTGTGCAGAAACAGGCTTATCAAAGATCCGGTGGGCACTTACCGGTTATTTGCTTCTTCAAAACGGAGGATTTCAGGGAAAAGAGAAGCATTGCCAATTTGATAAAACAAACATTCTGACAGGTGAAGGTGAAGAGGTGTGCATCCAGAGTGGCTGTGAGCAATGCAAGCCTGTGACAGACACAGGCCAGGATGCTAAGAGCCCACCCCAGGGGAGGCTGCTCCAGGCAGCTGCCCACATGGGCACCTGCTGACTACCCCCTACTCACACAGGCAGCAACCCAGCCAACCCGACCTCAACCCAACGATCAGACTTGGCATCATCCACCCTGGGCAGGCCGGCCTCTGTGTGTGGGAAGGGCACAGCTCCTCCTGGGCAGAGTTTGTGCCAAAGGTTCAACCCACATCTGATCAAGATGGAACATCAGACAAACCCAGAGTGGACATTCTGCAGGACAACTGACTTGGGTAACACCAAAATATCATTGTCATAAAAGAAGGGACAGATGGGGAACTGTTCCAGATTAAAGGAAACAAAAGACTAAATGCGATTCGTCATCTCTAGGTAGATCCAGAACTAGGAGGAAAAGCCAGCAGGAAAGGACGTTCCCAGGACAAGGGACACGTGGATACGGGCTGTCCCACGGCACCAGCGCGGAATGCCTGGTGACAGTGACACTGTGGTTATGTGGGAGAATGCCCCAATCGTGGGAAATAACTGCTGAAGTATGTTGGGGTCGCTGACACCTGCAAGTCGCTTTCAAATACTGCTGAGGAAAAAAGTCTCTCTGCTGAGAGAGAGAAAGCAGACGTAGCAAAACCCCAGGTGAGGGACACGTACACATGCACCCTATTCTTCCCACTCGCCTGCAGGGTTGGAGTTTTCTAAATCAAAGGCTGGAACCACCTCCCCCTCCCTACACCCCCATCAGGAGTTCCATTAGTGAGCTCTGCTCTCCCCGTTCCAATGTGCTTCGCGTGCTGCTGTCAAGGGTGCATCCCTACAGGTTCAGAAGAGGAGGAAAGGCTGTCCTGCCTCCACGGAATGCCACCAAGAACCTGCGGCCCACGGAGGGAGGCAGTGGGGTCTGCTCCTCACTCGACAGCTAATTCCCAAGTAGATGACCAGTGGCTCTGGCTGCCTGAGGGGCTGGCCTCCTTGCAAGGGTCTTGGCGAGGCACCTGGGGCCAGACTGTTCCCATCAACCACCTTTCCCATTGATCCCCAATGCTGAACTCTATAGCTATACAGATGGAAATACAACTAAAGTAATTTTATTTGCTCTAGTGTGGGATTTTTTTTTTTTTAAGAGCTAAGGTCTCGCTATGTTGCCCAGGCTGGTCTTGAACTCCTGGGTTCAAGTGATCCTCCCACTTCAGCCTCCCAAAGTGCTGGGATTACAGGTGTGAGCCACCGCACCCATCCCAATGTGAGAATTTGTATTAAAGTACTTACTTGAAATACTTGCTACAGGCCAGGTGTGGTGGCTCACAACTGTAATCCCAGCACTTTGGGAGGCCGAGGGGCGGGGGGGCAGATCACAAGGTCAGGAGTTCGAGACCAGCCTGGCCAATATGGTGAAACCCTGCCTCCACTAAAAATACGAAAATTAGCCGGGCACGGTGGCGGGTGCCTGTAATCCCAGCTACTCCGGAGGCTGAGGCAGGAGAATCGCTTGAACCCAGGAGGTGGAAGTTGCAGTGAGCCAAGATCATGCTACTGCACTCCAGCCTGGGTGACAGAGCAAGACTCTGTCTCAAAAAAAAAAAAAGAAATATTCACTATACAGCTGAGGCCAGTGTAGATTTCTCCCTGAAGATGCTGAGCACTTTCTTAATCTCATTTCTACTTAACTTGAGTTGAGAAAGCTTCTCTGGGAGCAACTCAAATACCCTGAATGTCTCTTACCTTATGCATTTAATGTGGGTTGATTACATGTGGGTCAAGTACATAGTTAGCACAACTCTGAGATAAATACTGAATGTATATTTACTGGTGTGTTTGTGGCCCCATGAGTGGTAAAATCATGTATTACACTATTTTTAACTTATCATAAACTCATCTGTCACTTAAAGAAAGAAAAACAATGACTCACTCTAAATGTCAGGTCATGTGCAAGGGGTGCAGTGTTGAAATACTCAAAAATGGAATCCTGAAAATCTGGAAGTTTGAGCCCTGTAAAAAGAAACAAAGAATAGTCAAGGTAAAAAAAAAACTAAAGTCTACATATTATTTTCAGACAGAAAGACTCAATGTCTTCAAGATGTCAATTCTCCTTAAGTAAGTGATACATCTGACATGATCCCAGTTGAAAAAAACACCAGGCGTTCCTCCAGAGATGAACAATAATCAAAAAGTTCACTTGAAAAAGTAACCAAGGGACTGGGCGTGGTGGCTCACGCCTGTAATCCCAACACTTTGGGAGGCCGAGGTAGGCAGATCACCTGAGGTCAGGAGTTAAAGACCAGCCTGGCCAACATGGTGAAACTCTATCTCTGCTTAAAATACAAAAATTAGCTGCACATGGTGGCATGTGCCTGAAATCCCAGCTACTTGGGAGGCTGAGGCAGGAGAATCTCTTGAGCCCAGGAGGTGAGGGTTGTGGTAAGCCAAGATCACGCCACTGTACTCTAGCCTGGGTGACAGAGCAAGACTCTGTCTCAAAAAAAAAAAAAAAAAAAAAAAAAAAAGGCCAGGCGTGGTGGCTCACACCTGTAATCCCGGCACTTTGGGAGGCCGAGGCGGGCGGATCATGAGGTCAGGAGATTGAGACCATCCTGGCTAACACGATGAAACCCCATCTCTACCAAAAATACAAAAAAAAAACAAAAACAAAAAAACTAGCCAGGCGAGGTGGCGGGCGCCTGTAGTCCCAGCTACTCAGGAGGCTGAGGCAGAAGAATGGCGTGAGACCGGCGGCGGAGGTTGTAGTGAGCCGAGATCGCGCCACTGCACTCTAGCCTGGGCAACAGAGTGAGACTCCATCTGGAAAAAAACAAAAAAACAAAAAACCCCAAAACCACAGGGGTGGCTGGGCTGGGGGTAGGTGGAGGAGGAGTAGATCTATCAGGTATTAAAGCAGATTCACTAAGGCCTCTACGATAAGAATCATGGCCGGGTGCAGTGGCTCACACCTGTCATCCCAGCACTTTGGGAGGCCAAGGCCAGAGGACTGCTTGAGGCCATGAGTTTGAGACCAGCCTCGGCAACACAGAGAGACCCCATCTCCACAAAAAAATAAGTAAAATTAGCTGGGCATAGTGGTATGTGCCTGTGGTCCCAGCTACTTGGGAGACCGAGATAGGAGGATCACCTGAGCTGGGGAGATTGGGGCTGCACGTGCCCCTGCACTACAGCCTGGGTGACAGAGTGAGACCCTGTCACACACACAAAAAAACACGAATCAAAAAACAAGAATCACATGGTTCTTGCCCATGAACAATGGAACGGGAGAAAATCCAGAAACAGACCCAAGTGCCCATGGTGATCCTATACATGACAACAGTCATACATAAAATCAGCAGGAAAAATAGCTGGTATTAATAACTGCTGCTGGACAACTAGCCAGCCATTAGCAAAAGACAAAACTGGATATACTCCTCAAACTGTATGTCAGAGCGCATTTCAAATGGATCAGTATTCTAATTACAAAAATGAGGCTGGGCACGGTGGCTCACGCCTGTAATCCTAGCACTTTGGGAGGCAAGGCAGGCAGACTGCTTGAGTCCAGGAGTTCAAGATCAGCCTGTGAAATACTGCGAAACCCCATCTCCAAAAAAAAAAAAGAAAGAAAACAATAACTAGCCAGGTATGGTGGCACGTGCCCGTAGTCCCAGCTACTCAGGAGGCTGAGGTGGGAGGATCACTTGAGCCCAGAAAGTTGAGGCTGCAGTGAGCCCTGATCGTGCTACTGCACTCCAGCCTGGGCAACAAAGCGAGACCCTGAATCAATCAATCAATCAATCAATCATGAAGCCACACAAGTATGAGAAGCATGGGAAAATCCCTCCAACAACTGGGAGTTAGCTGTATTTTCCTATTTATGACTCAAAAAAGGAAAAAGACTGAAAATTTGACACACAAAAAATTTTGAAAACCACCTTTTTTTTCTTTTCCTTGAGAGACGGAATCCGGCTCTGTCGCCCAGGCTGGAGTGCAGTGGCGAGATCTCAGCTCACTGCAACCTCTGTTTCCCAGGTTCAAGTGATTCTCCTGCCTCAGCCTCCTGAGTAGCTGAGACTATAGGTATGCACCACCACGCCCAGCCAATTTTTGTATTTTTTGTTGAGATGGCAAAACCACTTTTTTTTTTTTAAAGACAGCGTTTTGCTCTTGTTGCCCAGGCTGGAGTGCAATGGCGCAACTGTGGCTCACCGCAACCTCTGCGTCCCAGGTTCAGGTTCAAATTGAAACAATTCTCCTGCCTCAGCCTCCTGAGTAGCTGGGATTACAGGCATGCATCACCATGCCCAGCTAATTTTGTATTTTTAGAAGACATGGGGTTTCTCCAAATTGGCCAGGCTGGTCTCGAACTCCAGACCTCAAGTGATCCACCTACCTCGGCCTCCGAAAGTGTTGGGATTACAGGCATGAGCCACCGTGCCCGGCTGCAAAACCACTTTTATTTGGCAAAAAAATAAATAAATGAATAAGCAAAGACAAAGAGAAACAAGGAAAATACTTGCAACTTACATCACAAACAAAAGGACTAATCCCCATAATGCAAAAGGCTTTCAGAAATCCACCAGACTAATAACCTGAATTTTTAAAAGTGGGCAAACAATAAAAATATATAATGCACAAAATACAAAAGTTCCTCACACACATAAAAAGATGCTCCATCTTACTTATGAGAAACATGCAAGTTAAACTTCTATGGAGATGTTATTTCTCACCTATTCAGAGCAGCAAAAATCCAAAAGTCTGAAATCCTACTTTGTGGGCAGGCTGTGGGGCAGAAACCCCTCATGCAGAGTAGGAGGAGTGTCAGTGCGCAGCCTCTGGAGGCCTGTCCATCAGCACGTAGCACGAGTGTACAGGCATGTTTGCCCTTTGCCCTGGCAATCCCACTTCTAGAACTCTATCCCGAAACACACCGACAAAAATAGGAAATGTTCTATCCATTCAGCCACTCCTGGCAGCACTTTCTATGACAGCAAATGCCAGGGAATAACCCATCCCAGCGGCTGGCCAGCCCACGGCAGTGCACAGTGTAGCTGCAGAGGGGGCCAGGGGGCCCCCCCCAGCACAAAATGATGCCTTTTATGTAATCAGGGGATGCAAATGTGTGCCTAGATTTGTGTGTATTTGCCATATGTTTTCAAGATGAAAGGCTGGGCACGGTGGCTCACACCTGTAATCCCAGCACTTTGGGAGGCTGAGGTGGCTGGATTGCCTGAGGTCAGGAACTGCAGACCAGACCAGCTTGGCCAACATGGCACAATCCCATCTCTACTAAAAACACAAAAATTAGCCAGGGATGGTGGTGGCGTGTGCCTGTAATCCCAGCTACTTGGGAGGCTGAGGCGGGAGAAGCGCTTGAACCCAGAATGCAGAGGTTGCAGTGAGCCGAGATCATGCCACTGCATTCCAGCCTGGGTGACAGAGCAAGACTGTTTCACACACAAAAAAAGGAAGGATAAACCAAAAACAATGGCTAGCTTTGGGGAAAATATCTTTGAAGATGCTGTTTGAAAATGTTGATTTTGGAATTCTGTAGGTACTTTACGTAACTAAAGTAACTATTAAGTCGAAAAGAAAATAAACCCACTCATTTGAAAAATATTTATATTCAAATAATGCAGAACTGCCTGATGTTAATTTACCAGTATCTGCTCTGAATTTTTCTTCCATCTTTTTCTTCAAAATTTCCATTTCTTCTAATAATTCTCTGTTTTTGGCTTCAGAGTCCTTTAGTTTGCTAAAATAAAAAATAAATGGCTTTAAGTGCACTGAGAAGAGGTTGTCTATGAGGCAGTCTGGGGCAGGGCAGGATGAGAGGGCCGGGGTTTCTCCCCAGCACCGGGGACTGTTCAGAACACGGCAGCTCATGCTGGGCCTTTCTACTGCAAACACTACAAACAGTATGAATATTTCAAATATAAACATTCAAGCAGGAATTTAAAAAGTCATGGCTTAGGAAGGTGTGTCTCATGATGGCCTAATGGAGCTTTGATCTTCCTAATCTCCTTCCCAGGCGAGTCCTCTGTTCTCCAGGGACACAGGGCCCAGGCCGCTCAGCCATCAGCCCCGTCAATATGTTTCCCATAACTGGCAAGATGGTGGCTGCATCAAGAAGCACCAGCACCAGCCGTACCGGCAGCCTTGCAATTCCAGCAACTTCATGGAGGGGACAGAGAAAGTCAGGCTGCCACGGAGAACAGCTGGCCAGGAGGGACGCAGTTTGTGGGGGGCGGGGGGGGGCGTTCCACTTATCAGTGGGGTGACAGTGGGCAAATCACCTGCAGAGTGCGTAAGCAGGAGTAACAAGAGTGCCTGTCCTGTTGGGCTGTGGGAAGGTCACAGGATTTAACAGAACAGTCTTACAGCAGTTCCCGGTACAAAGGAAGTCAATTTAACTGAAACCTATTACCATTAATTCTTTTAGCCCCAAACTAACAGGATTTGGGACTCAGTAATTCTGTTAAAGACACTGTCCCTTCTAGGTCCTCGTCCGCCTCACGGCACAGCACAGCTGGCCTGGTTTTTATGAAACTGACTTTCATTCTCGTATCCTTATAAAACAGGATCTGCAAAGAGGAAACTCTCAGCTAATACTGACTGAATTTACTGCTGTGTGAAAATGGCATTCTCGTTACTGCTTGGAGTTGGAGAAAAATTTCAAGTGAGAATGCCATCTTCAACCTCTGTTTTAAAATATTTGCATTAGCTTGAAAGGAACAATCCTGAGTTAGTGAATGGAGCGGCATGGAGGTGACTAAGCAGTGAGAGGGGCTCCTGTCAGACAGTGGTATGAGTCTCACTACCCAGCGCGGGGCACAAGCACCCGCTGCTGTCAAAACACGGCTTGCACTGCACTGCACACCCCCGCGGCAGGCGAGGCCCTGCACCCTTGTGGCCACCTCCTCTGTGCTAGAACAGCCTGCTATTCAGGGCTCCTGCAGGTAAACCCGACTTGCTGCCTCCTAAGGTGCCAGTAAACACCGTGGCCCCGATTTTCCAGGTGAGGAGCATCAGAGCCCACAAGGCTCAGGGCTGGCTGAAGGCCACACAGCCCCCGCTCCTACTCAGAGTTAGACCCCAGCACCAAGTACCTTTCCAAGGTGAGGTTGGCATCCTTGACCTTCCTCAGCTCCTCCTGGACAAGCTGCTTGGCCCGGATCTCCGCCTCCAGGGCCGACTGCAGCTCCAGCCGCGCGGACATGTCCAGCTTCTGGCTGCGGCGCACCTTCCACAGTGGATCCTTGCGACATGGTTACGGTGTTAAAAATGCACTTTCAGTTATCTACTTGTTAAACTAATGTTAACAAATAAGTTATCTTTGTCTAACCTTAAGCCATTACTGTCTCACTTAGGTATTAACTCTAAATTATTGAGGTGCCTCAGGAGTTTCAGTTTTGATATTTTATGACTTTTACTCTTCCTTAGAAATCTTCTAAAAAAGAACATTTACTTTATCTTTGAGAAGAATAAAAGTAATTCTGTGGTACAACCTCTTTTTTTTTTTTTTAGATGGAGTTTTGCTCTTGTTGCCCAGGCTGGAGTGCAATGGCGTGATCTCGGCTCACTGCAACCTCCGCCTCCAAGATTCAAGCAATTTTCCTGTCTCAGCCTCCCCAGTAGCTGGGATTACAGGTGCACGCCACCACGCCTGGCTAATTTTTGTATTTTTAGTAGAGACAGGGCTTCACCATGCTGGCCAGGCTAGTCTCAAACTCCTGACCTCGTGATCCACCCACCTTGGCCTCCCAAAGTGCTGGGATTACAGGCGTGAGCCGCTGCGCCTGGCCTCTGTAGTGCAATTTGTATTTGGGTCCACTGAACCCTGGACCTTTTACAAACCTAAGGTACATTATAGGGTTCGGTTATCTTTTTCTCATAATTTGAAACATTTTGCGATTTCACCATCCTGGGAATTATGTCATTACTCATTCCTACCTGTGATTAAAAAAAAAAAAAAAGACTAAAATAATAAGGGAAGAATGACGGAGTGACCTAGGATGAAGCAACAGTGGAATATGCCAGTTCACTAACAGCACCCTTCTGTTTTCTTACTGAGTTGCCCAATGTATGATATCAACTTTCAGGAGGTATGAAAGAAGTCTAGAGATGCCATCTTGCTGATTTTTCTTTTTTTAAACCAAAAACCTTCATTGAACACAACTGAGAATTCTTCATTTTCCATCTACAATGGTAAAGAGAAGAAAATGGACAGAGGAAGGCCAGGTGTGGTGGCTCACACCTGTAATCCCAGCACTTTGGGAGGCCGAAGCGGGCAGATCACCTAAGGTCAGGAGTTTGAGACCAGCCTGGCTAACGTGGCAAAACCCTATCTCTACTAAAATACAAAAATTAGCCTGGTGTAGCGATGCACACCTGTAATCCCAGCTACCTGGGGGGCTGAGGCAGGAGAATCACTTGAACCCAGGAGGTGGAGGTTGCAGTGAGCCGAGATCATGCCACTGCACTCCAGCCTGGGCGATAGAGTGAGACTCCATCTCGGGGGGAAAAATATAAAATACACAGATCACTAAATGAACCAATAAAATTAATAAAGCTCTCTGAGGGCAGAATCCAGTCTTAATTTGATACCACAGAGCTCAGTGCTCAATAATTATTTGCTAAACGAATGAATGCCATCGAGAGAAGCCATAATGATCTGAAAGCTGGCAAATGTTAGCATTCCTTAAACTGGGGAACTGGTTGCACAGAAGTCTCTTGCATTACTGTAATTCCCTAAATAGTACTTAAATGTCACATTCACACTTAAAACCATTAACAAATTATTCAGTAATAGAAATGCAGGCATTACACAAAACCTACCAGTGTTCTTGACCCCAGACTAGAACTCCTCAAAGCCTCGAGCTCTTCGGTCATCTTGGAAGCAAGAGCTTGAAGGTAGCCCCGGGCATCTTTCTCGTCGCTGACCCTGGAGGAGGGAACAGATGTTCTGTCTCACGAAGCATAGCTACCAGCGAGAAGCCAAACAAGAAGGGGACGTTCCTGCCTTCCTCGGGACACACTGACACAGCGTCACGTCAGCCAGAGTGCCCACAGTGTACCCATTGTATACGCAGGATCACACTGATGGAAGCATCGTTACATGGCACGACTGTAGTTTAAAAAGACACCAAACTTCCAAGACTCAAGAATGAAAAAATTATATTACCCCATAAATATATACACCTACCATGCACCCACAAAAATTAAAAATAAAAACTCTTTTAAAAATTACAACTTCACACCTTAGGAGCGGAGGGCCAGGTCCCAGCTCGCTCCAAGTCTCCCTGCTGCTTCCGCAGCCACTTCAGGAGGGCTCTGCCTCCTGTATCTCTGAGAACGCGAGGGGTGTGAACGGCTTGCCCCAAGTCCTTCAGTGGGTTGGTGGGGGCGTGTCTCCACC
Organism: Macaca fascicularis; assembly: GCF_037993035.2. Classification (NCBI taxonomy): domain Eukaryota; kingdom Metazoa; phylum Chordata; class Mammalia; order Primates; family Cercopithecidae; genus Macaca; species Macaca fascicularis. The sequence goes on from NC_088381.1 coordinate 171,122,083, forward strand.
TCCAGTCCAACAGAACCACTGCCCCAGACATGAGAAGTTCTGGGGAACAGCAACAAGACCTGCATCCCAGCCTGAGAGGCACGACCTGGCGTGGAGCACAGGATGAGGCAGCAGAGGCGGGACAGGCCTCCTGGACTGAGCAGGGAGTCGCTTTACGGCCGCTAATGGGGCCGCGCACGTACCACTGAATGATTTCCGCAATCTGAGCTTCCCAGTGGGCCACCGACTCCTTCTTGGCTGCCAGATCCTGCAGCTCATCCTCCAGCTGTCTATTTTGAGCTGTGAGTTTATCCACAAAGGAACAGAGCTGAAATGAAACAATTTCACCACAGAACTTGTTAATCGGGCATCCTTTAAGTATGCTGGCATTAACACTGGAAGTTCCTTTGAAGACTTTGAAAGTTTTCTTTAATCGTCATGAGATTTTTCTAAACTAAGTTCATGATACGGATTTTTTCACTGTATCTAGCTTAAGTCACATTTCAACTCAAATCTAAACCTAAACCGATGCAGCTAGTGACTTCAGGCAATTGGCACCTTTTCGCTGAATACAAACATCCTATTTAAAAGACCAAACCCATTACTTCATTCAAAAATCAAAACAGTCACGTGTGGTGAAACAGCAAGAACACGGGCTGAGAAACACGTCCTTGTGCACACAGCGTGAATGCACTCACACAAGCCTAGATGGTGTGGCTGCTGCACGCCAGGCAGGCCCTGTGGCACAGCCTGTCAATTCCAGGCCACAGCCTGCATACCATGTTGCTGTACGGGACGCTGCCGGTGGCTGTAACACAATGCTAAGTATCTGTGTATCTCAACACAGAAGAGGTAAAGGACAGTATTACAATCGTATGGGATGTCTGTTGTACACACGGTCTGTCACTGATGGAAGCATCGTTATATGGCACATGACCGCACTGTAAAAAGATCCCAAACTTCGGCCGGTGCGGTGGCTCATGCCTGTAATCCCAGCACTTAGGGAGGCCGAAGCCGGTGGATCACGAGGTCAGGAGAACGAGACCATCGTGACTAACACAGTGAAACCCCATCTCTACTAAAAATACAAAAAATAAGGCCGGGAGCGGTGGCTCACACCTGTAATCCCAGCACTTTGGGAGGCCGAGACGGGCGGATCATGAGGTCAGGAGATCAAGATCATCCTAAGACGGTGACACCCCGTCTCTACTAAAAATACAAAAAAAAAAAAAAAATTAGCTGGGTGTGGTGGCAGGCGCCTGTAGTCCCAGCTACACGGGAGGCTGAGGCAGGAGAATGGCGTGAACCTGGGAGGCGGAGCTTGCAGTGAGCAGAGATCGCACCACTGCCCTCCAGCCTGGGTGACAGAGCAAGACTCCATCTCAAAAAAAAAAAAAAAAAAAAAAAACCCAAAAATTCACCAGGCGTGGTGGCGGGCGCCTATAGTCCCAGCTACTCGGGAGACTGAGGCAGGAGAATGGCGTGAACCCGGGAGGCAGAGCTTACAGTGAGCCAAGATCGCACCACTGTACTCCAGCCTGGGGCAACAGAACGAAATTCTGTCTCCAAAAAAAAAAGATACCAAACTTCCAAGACTCAAGAATGACATTCTATTCCTCCATAAATATATATACCCACTACGTACATACCCACACAAATTAAAAATAAAAAAAAATTTTTTTAAATTACAATTTCCCTACAAAGTGCTAACTCAGGTACTTTGAATTAATTACCTTTTCATTTTCAGCGGTTAGCTTCTTGTTTTCATCAAATAGCATTGCTCTTTCTCGTTCGTATTTATCTTTTATTGTACCTACCGCCTCCTCCATCTCGTTATGCCTGCCAAGGTGAGCGAGAAACAGTTTTAAAAGCTCGTAACTTCGCTAATATTCGTTATCTATGGCATAGGTATCAGCTTTCATCTTCTCAACTGAGGAGCTCATGAACACCTACCGTTCTCGCCTTGACTTTTCTAACTTATCTTTTAACATCAAGATTTCTTTCTGCAGGGCCAGCTGGTGGCTTTCTGAATCATGCACCTCCTTCTTCACATTTTTCACTTCGAGCACATGGGAGGCCTCACGTCTGACCAATTCCTCTTCATAAAATAAGACTTTCTTCTCCAGCTCGGATTTGATTTTGGAAATCTCTTGCTGGTGCTCTAAAGTGGCACCTGCTCCCCGGCCTCCTTGCTTCATCTGAAGACAAAGGTTAACATAAGTTGACAAACCTCTGTGTCCTCAACGGTCACATTGTCCTTTCATCCCCTTTCATCCCCAGCAAGTGCAGACACCTTCCCAAGGACCGTGTATGCCTGGACTACACCAGATGATGTAGCTGACCTGGCTAACGTGATCCAGATTCTAGGGGGTCACAGCAGGAGACAGCCTTGCAGGGGGATGTGCCCGGGTCTGCCTGGGACCCTGAAGCTCTGCCCCACACCCTGTTCATTCAGGCCTGCAGCATTCTTCTGAGGGCTGACTCTGTGCTGGGCCCCTCCTTGTGACTGCGGTGACACTGAGGCCTCTGCTCTCATGTGGTTGGCTGGAACTGACAGCATACCAGTAAACGGGCGGAGGGGCTCCGCACCCCAGCTGGGTTGTAGGGAGCGGAAGGCGTGCCGGGATGGCTGGGGCAGCATCTGTAAGGTGCTGGCCTATTAAGTGAGGTGTCAGGCTAGGGGCAAAGAACAAGGGCACAGGCCGGAGTGAGGTGGGACGTGCTGGCAGTGCTTGTAGCACGCAGAGAGGCCAGTGTGTCTGGAGTGGCGGGGACAGGAGGGGTGGGAGAGGCACTGCTGGGCTGGAGCGGGCAGGAGGGTGGCTGCTGGACAGCTGTGGAGCCACGGAGGCCCTGACTGCACAGGAATGTGATCCGGCTTTGGTCTGCCAAGCTTACTCTGCCTGCTGTGCAGAGCGGAGACTCGAAGGCTGAGAAAGGAGCAAGAGCCTCGGGCACCACACGCTGAGGTCCAGCCAAGCCACGCTGCCAGAGAGGAACAGCATCTCAGGCCCACGTCCCAGAGGAAGAGCTACCAGATCACCAAGGGGAAGGGAGAGGGCAGACCCATCACATGCAGCCCATACATGAGGAGACCCAGGCCACGCTATACTGCCAAGGAGATCCGCCCCCAGCCCCTCGCCCACTCGGCCGCTGCGGCCTTCCCCACTCCCGCCCTCTGCAGCCTCCCGGCCACCCTCCGGCCCCACCAGCAGGCCCTGACTGATGGCCAGTCTGTTTCCTCCCCAGTCAGCGGCAGGTTACAGGCTTTAAGGAGCTTTTCCAAAACTCAACCGCACTGAATTTAGAATACCACGACGTGAAGAAGGCTATGAACTGACGGGGCTGGAGCAGGAAATGAGATACTAGTTTCCTAGGACTTACAGTGAACTGCCTTAAACTTTTATATAAGAAAGGAAAAAAATGAACTTGGCCTTTAAAAATGAAAGCAGTCACAAAGGCAGCGGTCACACCCCCACCTCTCCACACACGGGTCTTGCCTCAACAGCCTCAGGTGACACTCAGCCTGGACCACACATTACACAAGGTGACTTCCACATGGTGGCATCAGCAAAGATGAGCATTCCTCTCGGTTAAGGGCAGAGACCCCCGCCCAGCACTACCTTGAGGGCCTCCAGCTCGCTTTCCATTTGCTTGCAGAAGTTCTCACTGTGCTCACGAAGCTTGCGCTCCTTGGAGGCCTCAGCAACAGCATCATCAAGCTGAGCTTCCAGCTACAAGAGGAAGATCCGGTTTCCATTAACACAAAGCGAGCTCCACGTCACCAGTTAGAGCAGCACCCACGGGACCTCTACAAGAACAAGACCTCAAAGGAGCTTTGCGCGTGTTTGCCCTCCATCAAATCTTACCACAAATGGAAGTTTGAGGAATACACTTCAGGGTTCAACTGGGATGGTTGGTTAGTAATAAAACAACGTTCAACTCTAGCTTAAATTGATACTTTTAAATTTCAAGAAGGATAAATTTCTTGAAATTTAAATTTCACTGATTTGTGAAAACAAGTACTTTTGATATCTGTAGAACCTGAATTCATTAATTAAATGGGCCATTTCAAACACGCACAAGAGCGAGCAGAACAGCAAACCCGCGTGCCACACCCAGCTTCGACAGTGAGCTCTGGAGCCAAGCCTGCTTCATCTCTGCCCGTGCCCAAACCACTCGAGGGCGAATCCCAGGCACTGTCACCACTTCCCCCGTAGGTGGAATGCTAATTCCTCTTTAGGGGTATCACTAACTTCAGTTTTAACTGCCTATAACTACAAATATATTTGGGTTGCAAAATAGACTGTCTAAGAAGAAAACAAACAGGTCCTCTGTGGCTCAAGAACAAAGAGCCCTGAACTTGAAAGGAGCAGAAGCATGTGCTTCCAGGCCTTCTCATTCATGGGATTTATCAAGGAAACTTTAATAGAGTTCTAAACTAAGCACTGCTTAAAATATGTCACAGCAGAACACTCGGAATACCTAGGGCGGCAGGGGCTGAAAACCCCTGTGGTCCTGAGACGTTGTCAGGGGTGTGCAGGGCCCTTCCTTTCCTAATTAGCTACGTGTGGGAGCCAGGATTTCTTCATGTACTTTATCCCGAACAGCGCAGCAAAACAGACGGAAGAAACAGTCATGAGAACTCAACCGTTTTCTATTCAGCCAGATATTAAAGAAAAACTAACAAAATGTAAAAAATGCCATTCTTCTTGCCAAATTTTTAAAGAAATACTTTTCATTAAACATGTTACATATGTTAACATGAAATGGGTTTTCATTGCATTAACAAAATTCTGTTTTAATTTCTGCCATGGTGCATGTTGAGAGCTGTAGCCTACATAAGAAAGCTCTTTGGGGTTGCAATCATTCCAACAGCGGCGACGAGTGCTGTGTCAAGACACTTCAGAGGCGCTCACCTCGGCAGGCGGCCTCAACTGTGCTTCGCTGTGATTTGCCTTTCATATATACATATTTTTTTTTTTTTAGACGGGAGTCCCACTCTGTCGCCCAGGCTGGATTGCAGTGGCACAATCTCGGATCCCTGCAGCCTCCACCTCCTGGGCTCAAGCGATTCTCCTGCCTCAGCCTTCCAAGTAGCTGGGATTACAGGTGACCGCCACCACGCCCAGCTGATTTTTTTGTTTTTTTGGTAGAGATGGGGTTTTGCCATCCATGTTGCTCAGGCTGGTCTCCAACTCCTAAGCTCAACGATCCAGCCATCTCGGCACCTCCCACAGGGCTGGGATTCCAGGCGTGAGCCCCGCACCCGCCCGTGATCCGCCTTTCTACTGCCACCTGCCCTGTGTGGACTTATTCACATAAGCCAGGCCACATCATAGCACAGAATAAACACCCTCTATTTACTTAAAAGGGAATTAAAGAAAATCAGCACCACAAGAACCTTATTGTAATTTCACCGATATTGAGGGACGAGAACAACAAAATAAATGCTCAGCCCATCAACTTACTTGGCTCCACAGAAAATTTCCAACCCCTTTTATACTAATGCAGCCCAAGATTCCAAAGGCGTTTTATAGAAGTCACACAAAAGTCCAGTAGATACCATCCCTGAACCAGCCCCACAGCTACCTCTTTCCTGAGCTTCTCGGCTCTCCGCATCTCCTGCCGCATGGCGTCCACCTTCTGCGTGGCCACCTCCATCTCTTCCTCCTTGTCCCGCAGCTGCCGGGACACCTTCTGCTTCTGGGCACGGAGCTCTGCCATGCGCTCATTCAGCTCCGAGAATTCCTGCAGGGCCAGCTTTCGCTGCTGATGGGCATCTTTGAGTTCCTTGGCCTGGGATTTCAACCGCTCCGAGGCTTCAACCAGTTGCTGAACAAAAACAATTACAGATGTTTTATGTTTGCCTAACAAAGGCTTGGAAGGCTGGAGGTTTGGTCTCCCACGACACTGAGGAGTTAAAAGCGACAGCCGATGCTGGTTACAGATTAGAGCCACAGATCTGAGAAATTCCCTGCTTGGAAAAAGACCTACGCTGTGTCTCACGCCACCCACAAAGGCAACGGGAAGGCCACCTGGGTTCAGGTGCCGAGCACCAACTGCACACCAAGAAAGGCGCCACAGGCTGGGCACAGTGGCTCACACCTGTAATCCCAGCACTTTGGGAGGCCGAGGCGGGCGGATCACCTGTGGTCAGGAGATGGAGACCATCCTGGCTAACGTGGTGAGACCACGTACTAAAAATACAAAAAAAGTGCATCGTGGTGGTGCGTGCCTGTAGTCCCAGCTACTCAGGAGGCTGAGGCAGGAGAATGGTGTGAACCTGGGAGGCAGAGGTTGCAGTGAGCCGAGATCGTGCCACTGCACCCCAGCCTGGGCGACAGAGCGAGACTCCATCTCAAAAAAAAAAAAAAAAAAAAAGCCCCACAACCACGCAGGGGCAGCGTGCTTACAGGAGGACGCCTGGCTCCGTAACGACAGCCTCTGCCCGAGGTCGCCTGCAGAGCCGCAAAGCTGAATGAAGCATTTGGGCACTCAATCGGGTTACTTCAACATAAGCAAACTCCGAAAAGCACACACAGACACAAAGTGCTGAAGGTGAAGTCACGGTGAAGAACTGCATAAAAACCAGTCTGGACAGCCTGCCCCTCACTGGAGACTGGTGTGCGGATGCTGGCTGTCACTCTGCACTCACCACACTGATGACCCTGACCTCCCTGCAGCCCATCTGGTCAACTACCTGGCAGTTCAGTCACTGCTGCACCTGCTCGTCTGAGATGGAAGTGACAAGACCCTGAGCAAGCTGGCAGAGCAGCTGCCCACACGTGGACGGGAGGCCTCCCCAGGCCTCTCCGGGCCCACTGGGAGGTACCATGACCCTGTCAAGCAATAAGGTGCCACACACCCCACACTGCACTTCGACAAGTCACTCAGGTGGATGACACCACAGATTATCTTAAGAAACGATTTGGGTTTGATACCTGGCACATTTTAGAGAACAGATCATAAACTACAGGTTCAAGGATAACATGTATCAATGAATGTATTTTAGAAAACACGTATATAACTAACATGGTGGCACCTGAGCATAAAAGTTTTCCATATATTACTAAAAATGAAATTTATAAAGGAATTATGGGGTGAAATCACCCAGATTTTAACACAGGGCCTCTGCTGCAGTTCCCTGTCATTACTAAGGGGCCCTCTCTAAGAGCAGAGGCCTGGTGGAGAGAAGGGGAGGGCCTGGCTCCAGACACAGCATGTGCTGCCACGGCCACCATGCCCTAAGGACATGAGAAGGAGGAGCTGCACAAGGAAGGAGGAGCTGCACAATGTAGAATACAGTGGGGTGCTGCTTTCTCTGTGGGTCTGAAGTGGAGACTGGAAAGGCTGATTGTGAGGTGGATACCCGCTGTGGGCGAGGGGGTGGAAGGCACCTGCCACTGGGACCCAAGCTCTGCCAACTGACATGGAGGCTGTGCAGCAGGCAGGTGTGGCAGGGGCCCCGGGGCCACGCTTGGCCCTGGTGTCCTGCATGCAGCAGGGACAGCCCATGGGCAGAAGTCCCAAGAGGCCTTCCACCGTCTGCATGAATGTGACCTTACAAAACTCTGCAAGGTCCTGTAAGCCTTTCCCACCCCGAACCGAGCCACCTACCTTGTGCAGCTCCTCCTTCTCCTGCCGGACCACGCGGTGCTGCTTCTCCAGCCCCCGCAGCCGCTGCGTGGAGTCCTCACGCTCCTGGCGAAGCGCCACTGTGTCCTCAAGCTGTCGCTCGAGCCTGTTTGAATCTGGGTAAAAGGGGAAATAAACTGTGTTCCTTTATGTGCAGTGACTATATGCAAACTTTACGTTAGCTGACTTACTGATAGGAAATTATTTAATAATTCACAACACTCTTTTCCATTCAGAGGTTTTTTTTACTTACACACACACACACACACACAGTGTCACGGGCAGAGCTACCTGCATGCCTGTGCGGAACAGGCTCCCTAGACTTTGATCTGACAGGAATCTCCCCTGAGGACTGGGAGCCCTTGGGTGGCACACACAATCGTCTGCTCAGTCCCTCTAACCTGTGTCACCCAGCATAGTGCCTGGCCCTTGTCCTTTTTCAGTGTGCAAGAAAGGTTTATTTAGTAAGTGACTCAATCAAAGAAGTCCGTTTTTGGATCAGGACAGTGGGGTTCCTGATAGGAAACGCAGAGAAGGTGAGAGATTCGAAGTGTGCTTTGCAGGTGAAGGTCAACTGCAGAGCCAACCTGTGTGAGGTTAAGGCTTAAAAGGGACTGGAGTCAGGCCGGGCGCAGTGGCTCAAGCCTGTAATTCCAGCACTTTGGGAGACCGAGGTCGGCGGATCACGAGGTCAGGAGATGGAGACCACCCTAACACAGTGAAATCCCATCTCTACTAAAATACAAAAAATTAGCCGGGCGTGGTGGCGGGCACCTGTAGTCCCAGCTACTTGGGAGGCTGAGGCAGGAGAATGGCATGAACCTGGGAGGCGGAGCTTGCAGTGTGCCGAGATCGCACCACTGCACTACAACCTGGGCGACAGAGCGAGACTCCGTCTCAAAAAAAAACAAACAGGCCGGGCGCGGTGGCTCAAGCCTGTAATCCCAGCACTTTGGGAGGCCGAGACGGGTGGATCACGAGGTCAGGAGATCGAGACCATCCTGGCTAACACGGTGAAACCCCATCTCTACTAAAAAAAAATACAAAAAAATAGCCGGGCGAGGTGGTGGGCGCCTGTAGTCCCAGCTACTCGGGAGGCTGAGGCAGGAGAATGGCGTGAACCCGGGAGGCGGAGCTTGCAGTGAGCTGAGATCCGGCCACTGCACTCCAGCCTGGGCGACAGAGCGAGACTCCGTCTCAAAAAAAAAACAAACAAACAAAAAAAAACAAACAAAAAAAGTGACTGGAGCCTTCAGGGAACTTTGATAACCCAGGAACCACCAAGAGAAAGTGGTGACGGCAGGTCTAGCACCTACAACACCAAGGAGCAGGCCGAGTCACTGATTAAGCTTTAGGAGGAAAGCAGCTCTAGGGACTCTGTCTGAGAGCCACAAAGAGGAAAACTGTAACAGAGAAGCAGAAAATAGCCAGATAACGTTCAGATAAAATATTGGGAATTGATTCTAGCTGGTGACTATAAAATAATATCATTAGAACTAAGCCAGTTGGGGCTGGGCACGGTGGCTCACGCCTGTAATTTCAGCACTTTGGGAGGCCGAGGTGGTCAGATCACCTGAGGTCAGGAGTTCGAGACCAGCCTGGCCAACATGGTGAAACCCTGTCTCTACTAAAAATACAAAATTAGCCGGGCGTGGTGGCACATGCCTGTAATTCCAGCTACTTGGGAGGCTGAGGCAAGAGAATCACTTGAACCCGGGAGGTGGAGGTTGCAGTGAGCTGAGATTGCACCACTGCACTCCAGCCTGGGGGACAAAAGCGAAACTCTGTCTAAAAAAAAAAAAGAACTGACCAAAATTTCAGAACTCTGAATAAGCTTGCTAAAGCCTAAGCTTTTTTTCTGCTTTCCCACCTTATGAAAAGGACTCTGAAATTCCCTTTTAAGAGGGTAATGACCAAAACCAGAGACTAAGAAGTCATACTGTTTTAAACATACCTGCTATTTTATTCTTCAAGCGTTCGATTTCTTCATTTAGCTTTTTGATTTCTTTATCTCGGTTTGAATTGCTGAGGGCCCGAGATGAGCCGTGGAGGGACTGCACGGTCTGGGTGGACTCTGAGGGATGGAGAGACAGCGTGAGGTGCAGCCTGGCCACAGCGCCCCCTCCCAGCCCCAGAGCCCACGCCGCCCTCACCTTGCAGCTTCCTGCTCAGCTCCAGCTTCTCCTGTTCCAGCCTCCGAATCCTCCTCTCGTAAGCTTCCATCTGCAGGCTGTGCTCCAGGTCCCGCTGCACATCCTCATCTTTGGTTAATGTGTTGGACTGCATTATGCTCTTCAGAGAGCCTCGATCAGAAAAACAGCTGGGAAATCAAGCAACAGGTTTTGATCTACTGAAAATTCAGCGATTTAATTAGCATTTTCAAACTTCCTGGGGTGAAAGCTAGTCTTTTTAAATTGGCAAACAAAAATACCCAAGAAAAGACTTTCTTGTTTATGGAGCCAAAGTTAGATAAGTGACCGGATGGTCAAGGACACACTGACAAGGGCACGAAAGCGCCTCTGCAAAGGAGGGGAAATGGCATTTCTGAATCATCCCTCACACTTAACTATAAACGCAGAACCAGAAAGCATGGATTTTGCATAAAGCAAGGCTTAAAGGGCAGCCCCAGCTCTTGTCTGGAGGTCAGCAGTGTGCACGGACCATAGAGCTTCCTCGTTTGGCCACCAACTGGCCAAGCAATCCAGACAGCTCTTTCAACCCTTCTTCCCTTGCAGGCTAAGCCACCAATTCTAGCACTGACCAGCATGCTAAGCCCCCTAACAAGGACCAGACCACTGGATGACGTGCACATCCAAGGCACAGGCTGAAGCCCAGGATGGCTCTCATTGCTTTAGGAGTTACTCAGTTCTGCTTAGCTCTTTATGTGACAATGAAGTCAGGAAAATTTTGAGCTCCTATGCTGAGTCCCATAAAGGCACCCAGCCCCCTTTACAGAAGACCTGGTGTTTCTCCACAGGTGGTCTGAGGGTGCTGGGCTGCTCTAGCCCTGCAGGGTCTGTCAAGAGGAGAGCTCTAGGCCTATCTGGCCAAACTACAGCCATGGGCCTGGGACCTGCAAGTGTAACAAGCTCTCAGTGAGCTGGGATGTACCAGAAAGGTCAAGAACCTCTGCACTGGCAGCTGGTAAATCAATATGCCCACCCAGAAAGCCTCCTGCGGGCGGGAAGACAGCAGCGGTCACTTTGGCTTATGGGCTGTTTAACCCTGGCCGACAGCAGCGGTCACGTCAGCTTACGGGCTGTTCAACCCTGGCCTCTCACACCAAAAGAGATTTCCTCCAAGCTAAAGTAGAAATATGGGGATGTCGGCCGGGTGTGGTGGCTCATGCCTGTAATCCTGGCACTTTGGGAGGCCAAGGAGGGCAGATCATGAGGTCAGGAGATCGAGACCACCCTGGCCACTATGGTGAAACTCCATCTCTACTAAAATGAGATTAGTCGGGCATGGTGGCGGGCACTTGTAGTCTCGGCTAATCAGGAGACTGGGACAGGGGAATTGCTAGAACCCAGGAGGCGGAGGTTGCAGTAAGCTGAGATTGCGCCACTGCACTCCAGCCTGGGCGACAGAGCAAGATCCCGTCTCAAAAAAAATAAAATAAAATAAAAAAAGTATGGGGATATCTCCCTCTCAAGACATTTTCAACTGTGGTTCCAGTTGCCAGAAGACGCTGGGAATCAGATTCTGTGGCACAGTGGGAGCTTCCATTGTCTCATTTCACCTCCCCCACCTCCCTTTCTTCCTAACCCCTCTCCTCTCGGCCCCAGTTTCCTTTTAAAATAGAGGTGGACCACCTCAGGCGACACAAATTTGCAAAGAGGCCCATTTGGGACAGGAGCCCACAGCACACAATCCTTACAAAAGGCAGCAGAGTGCTCTGACTGAAGCCAGCTTTCAGCTGAGTGCGTGCGGCAATTGTTCCGCTTGCTGCGGCCGCCGACCGGATCAGAGCTAACCCTGCCAGTGGTGGTGGCCTATTGGTCAGGGGTCGGCAAACTACGGCCTCTGGGAGAAATCCTGCCCGGGGCCTGTTTTTGCACCATCATGAGCATGAACGGTTTTAATATTTTTAAAGGGTTGTAAATAGAAGAACATACAACAAAGGCCATGAAACCTGAATTCTTTACGACCTGGATATCTGTAGAGAAAAAGCCTGCAACCTTGCTATGGTAACACCTGTAGTCATTAGGTGTGTATATTTTAAGAACAAAAACCCATCTCCATCTCCCTTAAGTAATGGCCTCCCAGCACACACCCCACCCACCAGCCCACTCCTAGGGACAGAGTGTGGTGTCTGACTGTTCATCTACCACAAGGGAAGGCTCTCCCTGGGGAATGATAAATCTAGACGTACCTTTCTGTTGTGAATGTAAAACCAATGAATGGCAAATGTAATCCAGAAAAGCCTGTGTGAGAACCAGGAGGTAATATTTCCTGCATAAGAACATACACAACACAAATGAAATCTACATTCAAACCAACAGGTAAAAAGAGGAAAGATGGTTATAGTCATGGTGACGGGAGGCACTGGGCAGAACACGTGGCCTTGGAGAATGCAGACTCCATGATGTCCTCTGCAGGGGAGCTGAGTATGGCAGATCTGTCTTTCTCAAGCCTGGCCCCATTCACTGTATGTACAATAAAGCTCACAGGATACATGCACTGATTCTGATGATGACAATGGCACAGGCCGTTACCAGGTTAGTGATTTTCAAAGACTTCTTAAAGCCACAGAATCCATTGCTTAACACAACTGTGTGCAGAGTTCAACAGTGTGGACAGGCATGCCCCTCTGAGGACACAGGACAGAGCCTGGGGACTCTCAGGTTCTTGACCTGAGACAAGAGGCCACAAGGCAAAAAGGAACCCAAAGGTAGACTATTTTAGGTAAGTTTATTATAACTCTGTTTTTCATTCTGAGGATCTTTCTTTATTAAAAACAATAACCAGGGGCCAGGCACAGTGGTTCATGCCTGTAGTCCCAGCACTTTGGGAGGCTGAGGCGGGTGGACTGCTTGAGACCAGGAGTTCAAGACCAGCCTAGGCCAACATGGTAAAACCCCGTCTCTACTAAAAATACAAAAATTAGCTGGATGTGGCGGCATGCGCCTGTAATCTCAGCTACTCAAGAGGCCAAAGCTCGAGACTTGATTGAACGTGGGAGGCTGAGGTTGCAGTGAGCTGAGGTTGCATCACTGTACTCCAGCCTGGGTGACAGAACGAGACCAGGCTCAAAAAACAAAAAATATAAGCAAAGGTCTTCATCTGGGAAATTTCAGTGTGGAAGGAGTTGGAGTCTGGAGGTAGAGTCTAAGAAAACAATCCTTTCAACGACAACAATACCTCTTTCTCAGCCTTTTCTCCACGTGGTGTCAAGTTCAGCCCTTATTTTGAATGTGAAGCCATCAAAGCAAGTATTCAGTGCAAACAGATTTAACTTTTCTTTTTTTGAGATGGAGTCTCGCTCTGTCACCTAAGCCGGAATGCAGTGGCGTATTCTCGGGCACTGCAACCTCCACCTCTTGGGTTCAAGCGATTCTCCTGCCTCAGCCTCCCAAGTAGCTGGATTACAGGCACCTGCTATCATGCCCGGCTAATTTTTGTATTTTTAGCAGAGACGGGGTTTCATCATGTTGGCCAGGCTGGTCTCGAACTCCTGACCTCGTGATCCGCCCGCCTCAGCCTCCCAAAGTGCTGGGACTACAGGGGTGAGTCACCGCGCCCAGCCCAGAGAGAACTTTTCCATGGCCCTACAAGGGGTACTTCATAGTTCTTAAGAACCTCTGTTCCTCCTGTCAAACTACTAGGAGTTTCCCCAGGTTCGTGGCCATTCATTTCGAGAGGTCCTGGGAATGAAACATACAGAGTGAATGATGATGCTTCAGTGTAAGAAACTCTCTAAATTAACAAGCAACAAAGAAGATTTTCCTTTTATTTGGTTAAATCTCAGTTTGTCTATCCCCAGACAAGTCACACATGTATGGGTTTGATGAGAACAAAAGAATTTTATGAGATATGAGCAAAATTCTCCAGGACCAAAGGTACTGGCTAATGCATCAAAGAGGCCCTGTCAGAGCCGATGGGGACACCAGACGAGTCCCACAGCCAGGACCCAACTCTGAAAATCCTGATCTTAAACATCAGTGCGGAGACTCAACATCTGTTATCGTCATCTTTGTTCTGAACTCTTGCTGTATAAAGAAACATCAATGCAGACACAAAGCACTGTAATGTTAGAAAGGTTTAACATGCTCTCACATGCAAGGAAAAGACCAGGAACTGAGAGGCCGCCACACTGCCTGTGGGACTGTAGGCTGAGCTCATGTCTTGGCGTCTTTCAACCTAAAAAACTAAAATGCGGTGACAGGGTTGCAGTGAAGCTCTAATACAATGATGTATGTGACACTGCTTTGAAAAGTATCAAGTAGGCTGGGCACGGTGGCTCATGCCTGTAATCCCAGCACTTTGGGAGGCAGAGGTGGGTGGATCATGTGGTCAGGAGATCGAGACTATCCTGGCCAACATGGTGAAACCCCGTCTCTACTATAAACACAAAAATTAGCTGCATGCGGTGGTGCATGCCTGTAATCCCAGCTACTCGGGAGGCTGAGGCAGGAGAATGGCTTGAACCAGGGAGTCAGAGGTTGCAGAGAGCCGAGATCGCACCACTGCACTCCAGCCTGGTGACAGAGCAAGACTCTGCCTCAAAAAAAAAAAAAAAAAAAGTATCAAGTACCGTGAAAATAAAAGCAAAAGTATTTCTGTTGAGTTCCAAAACTTTAAAAGAGTTGTTTAACTCAATTTTACTCAAACTGAGTCATCCATCATTTTTTAAAGGAATATTAACGACCCAGCTGAAGACTGGAATAAAAAGCACACTGTGTCTTAAGGGCCAAATTTCACAGCTTTATGCTGTACTGACTTGATAAGCAACGCGCTCAGCGCAGCACCGCACGCCAGACCCACAGCCAGCAAGCCTGAGACCGGTGCTTTCCACTCACCGTGTTTCTCAGCACATCGTCGTCCACGTCAAAGTTGGATGTGTCAGAGGGACTGCTCACGTCGGGAATGTAAGGTGCTTCTAGGTTTCGTATATTTTCCCAATTCAGACCTTCAAAAAACGCATGCTTTTTGAAATCCTCTATTCCATTCTGCCCCAGCCGGCGCTCTCTACTGCAGATCAGTCTCTGGATGAGGTCCTTCGCTTCTTCAGAAACATCCGTGACATGGGACGGGAACTGGAATCGCTCCTGCAAGGGGTGGCAAAAACACTGGTGGACAGGTGGACGCATTCAGAGAGTTTAAGGTGTACGGACATTATAGGAAACAAAGTAGAAATGGCAGCTCCAAAGCAGGTCGCTTTTTATTTCATGGGAACGAAATGCAATCCAAAGCTAATACATTTCCATTCCCAAAAGGCAAACAAGAAAACCAGTGGTCCTTCTGGTTTTACTCGTTGTAGACTTGGGACCACATTGCAAGCAAATGACACATTTTTACCTATGGAGGTGGCAAGGAATGTGGGAAACATGCCGTGCGCGGCAAGAGGGACAGGCGCAGCCCCGTGAGAATGCACCGTGTAAGCGTCACGGCGGTTCCGCTTCTGGAAACTCGCATTACGAAAGCAGTGGCTAAGAGGAAACACAACATGCACTGTATTCTGACCAAGAAAACTGCAAATTACCTCCACGCCCATCAAAAAGGAGACTCGTTAAAAAAGATACCGGTTGGGCACAGTGACTCACGCCTGTAATCCCAGCACTTTGGAAGGCCGAGGCGGGCAGATCACCTGAGGTCAGAAGTTCCAGACCATCCTGACCAACAAGGTGAAACCCCATCTCTACTAAAAATACAAAAATTACCAGGCATGGTGGCGGCCTGTAATCCCAGCTACTTGGGAGGCTGAGGCAGGAGAATCGCTTAAACTCGGGAGGTGCAAGTTGCAGTGAGCCAAGACCACGCCACTGCACTCCAGCCTGGGTGACAAGGGCAAGATTCCATCTCAAAACAAAAAAGATGGGGCACAAAAAAAGAGGAACATGTCCGTGTGCTGATATAGAAAGACACCAAAGATACAATGACAAAAAACTGTTTATATGTAACATGATGCCACATATCTAAACACACACATGCACACGCGCGCACACACACGTGCTTAGGTCTGCTGAGGCCACACACCCTCATGGTAGAGTGGGCTAAGAGCTGAGCCACCACCTTTGTCATCTGCAGAAAGGAACAACAATGTCACCTGCTTCACGAGGTGCCTGACCCAAGCGCCCACAGGTGGTTAGCGCTCAGGGACTGCTGGCAGGCTCTTAGTAATAATTAAGTCCCAATTGTTACTTTTACAGAATTTGTCACTAAGAAGTGGATGAGGAGATTTTCATTACCTATAATACGCATTTTTGCATTGTCTGAAGTTTTTATAGGGGGTATATATTAATTTATAAATAAAAAATATGCTTCTACTTTGGGAAAAACATTTTTTAAAACTGTTTAACTTTTGCTTTGATTTGGAGTTAAATGGAAAACCAGTTACCACTTTAGTGTTAATCTGCTCACTATGAGAGCAAACTGTGGGAGACACTGGCTGGAGGACAGGCCGTCACTCAATCAGGATCATCCTGGGATCTGCGTGTGCATAGGAGGGAAACGCTATGAGCATGCTGCTAGAGAGGGTGAAATCGGCATTAGAAAGACACATGACTCTCCAGGTGAGACGGCTCACGCCTGTAATCTCTGCACTTTGGGAGGCCGAGGCCGGTGGACTGCCTGAGGTCAGGAGTTCGAGACCAGCCTTGCTAACATGGTGAAACCCTGTCTCTACTAAAAATATAAAAAAATTAGCCAGGTGTGGTGGCAGGCACCTATAATCCCAGCTACTCAGGAAACTGAGGCAGGAGAATTGCTTGAACCTGGGAGGTATAGCCGAGACTGCAGCATTGCACTCCAGCCTGGGCGACAAGAGCAAAACTCTGATTAAAAAGAAAAGAAAAGAAAAGAAAAGAAAAAAAAAAAGGCAGGAGAATGGCTTGAACCCAGGAGGCGGAGGTTGCAGTGAGCCGAGATTGCGCCATTGCACTCCAGCCTGGGTGACAGAGTGAGACTCCGTCTCAAAAAAGAAAGACAAATGACTAAGGAAAATTTTTTAAAAGAAATAAAAAATATCAGACAGAAGAGAAAATGATAAAAAGGAAGACAAAGGAGGTGGAGAGAGGTGACATGGAAGTAAGAGAGTGAACAGTTTGGAAAGGGAAGGAGGAGAAGAGGAAACAGGATGGGGAGGATGAAGGGCTCCACCATCTGGAGACACGTGATCATTTACAGGGACTGATTTCTGGGGAACAGACTTGAGAATCAAAGTTGACATCTAACCAGTGAGTCTAGAGCCACATGACAAGGGCCCACCTGGACCCCCCACTGGCTAACCCCGGGCGCCCCACTCCACACGCCTATGCAGACGACGCGTCTGTCTGCAGAAACCTGCCTCCCGTCCAGGAAGCCAGCTCGGATTGGCCAGCATCCTTCCCCTGAGAGTGGGGGTGGGCGTCACCCTCAGAACCTCCTTCCCCTTCCTCTGGCGTCCACATCTCCTGGTGTCGACCCCACCTCCGGATGCCTTCTCCGATGTCTACTCCAGTCCGCCTGTCCTCAGTTTGGTCTAAACCCTGACATCTCTTCCTGAACTGCTCGCGTCGCTGCCTAATGGATCTTCCTGCACTAGTTGTGCTCTCTGTTCTTTAGGCCTGAGCCAGGTACCAAAATAAAAATGCAACGTCTTACTTCATGGTTCATGATCTTCCCGTAGGTCTCCACGAGTGACTCCGCATAAAACGGCGTTTCTCCATAGAGCATCTCATACATGCAGACCCCCAGAGACCACCAGTCACACTCAGGCCCGTATTTGCCCATGCCGTCCTCCATCGCCTGCAGGATCTCCGGCGAGATGTAGTCAGGGGTGCCCACGGCCACGGAGGACTGCACCTTAGGGGAGAAGGAGGTGCTGAAGGAAACCCTAGGGCATCTCCAATCACATATTTCCAACTACCTTCTCTACAATATAGCGGAGGCAGAAAATGAAATAATTATAGAATAAAACTGATGAATGATTGTGTTTTTTAAACCCAGTAATTCAAGCTGAGTATAGTGGCTCCAGCCTGTAGCCTCAGCTACTTAGGAGGTTGAGGCAGGAGAACAGCTTGAGCCCAGGAGCTCAAGGCCAACACGGACAACATGGTCCCCAACCCTGTCTCTAACGAAACAAAACAGAATTTAAAAACCTCAATAATGTAAAATTCAATGCAAATAAATATTCTCTTGAAGCACTAAACATTATGCAGCTCCCAGAACACATGAAACTCTTGTACACATGGTCTGTCAATACCCAAATACCAGCCACAGCCCCAAACAGTGCCTCTCCAATCCCCCAGGGTTGGCATTTCCCACTCTCTGTGGCTGCTCCCCGTGTGATGCGGGGGCCACGCGTGCGTATTTCCCACTCTCTGTGGCTGCTCCCCGTGTGATGCGGGGGCCACGCGTGCACGGCCGGCCTTTCTGATCTTCACGTGCAGCACGCAGGGACTCTTGTGCAGGGTCTCTTGTTAGAATAGAGACCCCGGTGGGGCCCAAGAGGCTGCATTTCTAACAAGCTTCTGGGGGTGCTAAGGCTGCTCACCTGCAGCCCACCCTGTGGTCGTCCTCATGGGAACATGCAGAAGTTGGTCCAGGCATTAGCTGGGTGCTCAGCCATTCCCTGGACAGGGGACCAGCAGGCTAAGACCGCTCCTACCCCCGCCAAAGGGAGAAAACAGCTCCCCTACTATCCACAGTAGCAGGCCCGTGCCAGAGCACAGTGACACCTCTGCAGAAAGCTGCGAGGGCATGGGTCACCTCAGAACAAGCAGAAGGAGCCTGGTGAAGCTGAGAAATCATCTACCCAGAGAGTACGATGGAGAGCACAGGGCCATCCCCAGGGGCTGAGTCTGAGGCTCAGGCAGGAACTGGAGACAACCACCACAGGCCTGTCTGGGGAAGGCCAGACTCTCCCGAGGGTCCCCTCTGGGAAGAGAGAAACAGGGTCCAAGCAGCACCCCGGAGGTGTGAGAACTGCTCAGGCTGAATGATCAGCAGAGAACTCTGCCTCCATCACTTCCCTACACGAGTGCGTGGCCAGACCACAGGAGCTCCTACAGACAGCGGGACCACTGGGGTGCTGGGCAGTGACTCCATGATGAACGACTACTGTGACGGGGTGGAGTGGAGGCGAGGAGGGCAACCCGTGCTCTGGTTATACCGTGACGGGGTGGAGTGGAGGTGAGGAGGGCAACCCGTGCTCTGGTTATACAGGGGTGGAGTGGAGGTGAGGAGGGCAACCCATGCTCTGGTTATACCGTGACGGGGTGGAGTGGAGGTGAGGAGGGCAACCCGTGCTCTGGTTATACCGTGACGGGGTGGAGTGGAGGTGAGGAGGGTAACCCGTGCTCTGGTTATACCGTGACGGGGTGGTGTCGTCTGGTTATACTGTGACGGGGTGGTGTGGAGGTGAGGAGGGCAACCCGTGCTCTGGTTACACCGTGACGGGGTGGAGTGGAGGTGAGGAGGGCAACCCATGCTCTGGTTACACCGTGACGGGGTGGAGTGGAGGTGAGGAGGGCAACCCGTGCTCTGGTTATACCGTGACGGGGTGGTGTGGAGGTGAGGAGGGCAACCCGTGCTCTGGTTATACCGTGACGGGGTGGTGTGGAGGTGAGGAGGGCAACCCGTGCTCTGGTTATACCGTGACGGGGTGGAGTGGAGGTGAGGAGGGCAACCCGTGCTCTGGTTATACAGGGGTGGAGTGGAGGTGAGGAGGGCAACCCATGCTCTGGTTATACCGTGACGGGGTGGAGTGGAGGTGAGGAGGGCAACCCGTGCTCTGGTTATACCGTGACGGGGTGGAGTGGAGGTGAGGAGGGTAACCCGTGCTCTGGTTATACCGTGATGGGGTGGTGTCGTCTGGTTATACTGTGACGGGGTGGTGTGGAGGTGAGGAGGGCAACCCGTGCTCTGGTTACACCGTGACGGGGTGGAGTGGAGGTGAGGAGGGCAACCCATGCTCTGGTTACACCGTGACGGGGTGGAGTGGAGGTGAGGAGGGCAACCCGTGCTCTGGTTATACCGTGACGGGGTGGTGTGGAGGTGAGGAGGGCAACCCGTGCTCTGGTTATACCGTGACGGGGTGGTGTGGAGGTGAGGAGGGCAACCCGTGCTCTGGTTATACCGTGACGGGGTGGTGTCGTCTGGTTATACCGTGACGGGGTGGTGTGGAGGTGAGGAGGGTAACCCGTGCTCTGGTTATACAGGGGTGGAGTGGAGGTGAGGAGGGTAACCCGTGCTCTGGTTATACCATGACGGGGTGGTGTGGAGGTGAGGAGGGTAACCCGTGCTCTGGTTATACTGTGACGGGGTGGTGTGGAGGTGAGGAGGGTAACCCGTGCTCTGGTTATACTGTGACGGGGTGGTGTGGAGGTGAGGAGGGTAACCCGTGTTCTGGTTCAGACCTGTTCTAGTCACTGGAAGACGACTAGTGAGTGGAGGACAGCACCCGCCTACCAATTAATCAATATGTGGTCAAGACTTTTAAAAACAAGAGACTGGCTTTGTGGAATGAAAACGAGCAAATTGCGTTACTCCTTATAAAACGCTGTCAACTGAAGCCAGTTACATGGGCTCTTCTACTAGTGCTTGAAAATCCACTAGTAGGAAAGAAAGGGATTGCTCTCTTTCGGAAAAGTATTTTATGTTAGACCTTAGGATAAGTGCAGGTTTTAAAGAGGAAAAGACTCCAAACATGTAAGAACAAAACTGCAACAGTGGCCACAGACGCAGTGAAAGCAGTTTGCTGGAAGCAGCTGCCAACAGGGTGTGAGCAGACCCGGGACTGCCCCCATCAGGCTACTCAGCCATGCTGCTGGTCTGACTATATGGTGGAGACCACAGGGGCCTGTGGCCCGAGCCTGAGTCTCCTGGTGACAGCCGGTCTGGGGCAGCCTCTTGTTCTCCCCTGCTGGCGGGAGTGTCAGCCGGCCCCGGAACACTGAGCACCAGGACTCTGTTTCTAGGTCTACAACACCCACAGAGAGGAAACCCCTAGCAGGAAGTTACCTGCCCAAACACAAGTGAGAAAATACAGTTACATGGTTAATGCCTGCCCACCCGACCAGCCTGGACAGGGCACTTTAAGGAAGAAGCAGAGAGTGCCCTCGATCTGCTATAGGACTGGCATGCTTTTAGCCACCTTGGGATTGAGGCAACCTGACAACTCCCATTCTGGAAGGCACACATATTATTTTCGTAAACATAAAAAGCAATAAAGATGCTTTCCAACTTAATTTTTATGTGGGAAACGAAACTCCCCAAATAGAAAATTTCAACTATCTCCAAAATTGATTCGTTTTCTTAATTAATGTACTTGGTTTCTTCATTGTACCTCAAATTGAAAACTTCCCTTCTAACTACAAGCCAAACCCAAAACCAAATGGAAAATCTCCAACAAAAATACCTACAGTTCCATCATCATTCATCTTCAAACATGATCCAAAGTCAGCGAGGCGGATATGACCATTCACGTCCAAAAGGACATTGTCAGGTTTAATGTCTCTGTTAGTAAAATAAATACACAAATTAACCATCTCCATGTAACACATTAGGTAGGTCAAAGCCCTTAACTCGTGGTGATCAGATGAAGAAATGCTAATATCCTCTTGTGAACAGCTGTCACCATCCAGTACAAATGCCTCTGTGTGACATTTATCTGGCACAATGGTGGCCGAAGTCATATCACTGCCCCTCGTTTAGTCCCCAATTA
Source organism: Macaca fascicularis (assembly GCF_037993035.2). NCBI lineage: Eukaryota > Metazoa > Chordata > Mammalia > Primates > Cercopithecidae > Macaca > Macaca fascicularis. Next base: position 171,143,564 of record NC_088381.1, read on the forward strand.
CCTTGGCGAGGCCTTGTGACGATTCCTACTCGTCTTCCCACCCAGCTAATGAACCCCTCCTGAGCATCTCCTTGGTCCCAGGCACTGCTCTCCAGCCCACCCACCTAGGCACGTGACAACGCTGCCCCTGCCTTCATGAAGCCTGCACACGAACTGAGGTGTGGCAAACACAAATAGGCACTGCTGTCTCAGGCAGGCTCACACGGTGCAAGCTCTGTGCTGAGTACCATGGAAAACAGGAACGGGACAAAGGGACGGAGGGACACACGTGGAGGGAGCTGGCTGGTGGCTGCCACACAGAGAGACGGCAGTGGCCAGACGAGGTCCAGGAGGCAGGTGGTGATCTGGGGGAAGACTGCTGCAAACCGCCCCATACCCCCAACACTGCACTTTATAGATGAAGACATGGAAGCTGAGCCAACTGCCCACAGTTACAGAGCAGCGCGTGCTGGAGCAGGAACATAAACACAGGCCAGTCCCACTAACGCCTGTTTCTGAACTACTTTCTGTGTGCTCCCAAACACATGTGTGGGTGTGGGGCACCTTGGAGCATGAACGCTTTTTTCTGGCAGAATAAGCTTACGTCACTGAACAGTATGAATGCTAACAAACTTTAAAAACAAAGAAAGACGTTCAGCAAAAGACAAGCACAAATATGTTCCCAGCGGCACCACTTGTAGCAGCCAAAAGGCAGAAACAATCTAAATCTCCGCCTCCAAGAGAATGGGTAAGTAAGCCAGGCTATACTCGCGTGATGGACACCACACCCCAATGAGAACAGATGGGTACCAACTACCCCAGCCACATGAATCAATCTCACATAAACATGGGCAGATGACAATTCTTACCTCAAAACCAGAAACAAAAACACAAAGCAAAAGAAATCCTAGCATATAACACTCCAAACTGAAATAAAATACCCTCAAATAAACATTCAGGAATACGAAAAAGAAAACAAAATCCCACAATCACAAACACACACACACACACACATGGCTAGGTGCAGTAGCTCACAAACTATAATCCTAGCACTTTGGGAGGCTGAGGCAAGAGAACTGCTTGGACCTTGGGAGGTGGAGGCTGTAGTGATTGTGATTGCACCACTGCACTCTAGCCTGGGCGACAGAGCAAGACCCTGTCTCAAAACACAAAAACAAACAAACACACACACACACGCAAAAACATGCACATGCACTCACTAGACAAAAGCATGCAGAAAAGAAGAGCTGATTTGACTTAGGGAAGAAATAGAAGAAACATAAAATCTTATCAGAAATGAAGATCAAATTATAAGAGGTCCAAACAAGAATAAATTGAAACAAAAATCTAATGGAAAAATTGAAGAAAGGGAAGAAAAGATCTAGAAGAATAAAATGAGGTAAAGAAAGAAGGAAAAGCAGTCAGATAGGAAGCAGCTAGAGGCTGATGTGGGAGACAGGCAAAGAAGGCCCAACAGGTGCATAACTGGAGTCCCTGAAAGAAATCAAAACAAAACATGACTAACATCTAACTACAATCCAAGAGAACTTTCCAAAAATTAAAAGAAAAAAAAAAAACCTGAATCTAGAATGAGAGGGCCCATTAAAGATTTAAAAAAAAAAAAAATATGAACGTCCTCTTTTTTGAAGCCAGCCAAGTTGATATTGATGTTCATATGATAAGAAAAGCCAGAAAAACCCTGAAGAGTGAGCTGTGATGGGGGGATCAGGCCTAGATGATTTCAAAACACACTACACAGCCTTCCTAGTTAAAGCAGTGAGGTGCTAGTGTGTGCAGAGGCAGAGAGAAAATGGAATAGAGTAGAATGTCTAGAAACAAACCAACTACATGAAGAAATCAAGTACAGGACAAAGATAATACAAATCACTGGGGCAAAGATAGACTTAATAAGTTGGTGGTGTGACAACTGGAGAGCCATTTAAAGATAAAATCAGGGCTGGGCACAGTGGCTCCTGCCATCCCATCACTTTGTGAGGCCGAGGTGGATGGATCACAAGCTCAGGAGATCGAGACCATCCTGGCTAACACAGTGAAACCCCGTCTCTACTAAAAATACAAAAAACTAGCCGGGTGAGGTGGCGGCCGCCTGTAGTCCCAGCTACTCGGGAGGCTGAGGCAGGAGAATGGCGTGAACCCGGGAGGCGGAGCTTGCAGTGAGCCGAGATCGCGCCACTGCACTCCAGCCTGGGCGACAGAGCGAGACTCCGTCTCAAAAACAAACAAACAAACAAACAAACAAAAAAAACAACCCCATAAAATTAGAACGCTTCTTTGTGCCATATATAAGAACAAACCTGAAACAGACCCAAGCTCCACACGGAACAGACTAAACTATATGAATGAAAAACTAAAAATACTGAAAAACAAAACAAAACAACCCCTCCCCCGCCAAAAAAAACCCAACACATGGGTTTTCTTTTTCTGGGGGTAAGAAAAGGATTTCTCATTCAATTACATACAAAAATTTTTAAAAATCTGTGTGGCAAAAAACCACAATGAACCACATCAAAAAACAAATGGCAAACTGGGGAAAAATATTTGTAATATATATCACAAATGAAAAGCAAATACTTCTTTAAGAATTGGGGGAAAAGGCCGGGCGCGGTGGCTCACGCCTGTAATCCCAGCACTTTGGGAGGCCGAGGCGGGCGGAGCACAAGGTCAGGATATCGAGACCATGGTGAAACCCCGTCTCTACTAAAAATAGAAAAAATTAGCCGGGCACAGTGGCGGGCGCCTGTAGTCCCAGCTAATCGGGAGGCTGAGGCCGGAGAATGGCGTGAACCCGGGAGTCGGAGCTTGCAGTGAGCCGAGATTGTGCCACTGCACTCTAGCCTGGGCGACAGAGCGAGACTCCGTCTCAAAAACAAAACAAAACAAAACAAAACAAAACAAAAAAAAGAATTGGGGGAAAAAAGCCCAGAAATCCATAAGAAATGGGTAAAACCCATGAAACAATTCACATAGGCCTGCACACAAAAATACAAACATGATGGTCAACATCACGAGAAAGGTGAAAAAGAAAACTACAATTGTATACCATCTCTCACCCATCAGAGGGCAAAAATACAAAAGTCTGAAAATGCACGGTTGGCAAAGCTGCAAGGAAAACATAAAAAAGAATGAAGAAGCAGGCTGGGTGTGGTGGCTCACGCCTGTAATCCCAGCACTTTGGGAGGCCAAGGCAGGCAGATCGCCTGAGGTCGGGAATTCGAGACCAGCCTGACCAACATGGAGAAACCCCATCTCTACAAAAAATATAAAATTAGCTGGACGTGGGGGCAGGCGCCTGTAATCCCAGTTACTCAGGAGGCTGAGGCAGGAGACTCACTTGAAACCAGGAGGCAGAGGTTGCAGTGAGCCGAGATCGTACCCCACTACACTCCAGCCTGGGCAACAAGAGCGAAACTCCGTTTCAAAAAAAAAAAAAGAATGAAGAGCTCCATGAATTGATGTAGAATGATTTACAGGATACATCACTGAAGTTTTAAGATGAAAGCACACATTTACCATCTTCTGCTTAACAAAGGAGAAGCGAGAAAACGTCTGCACGGATGACAGCAGAAGACAGCAGACTGGCTGCCGACCCTGGGTTGCCGGCGGAGGTGGGCAGGATAAGGAAGGGGTGGCCGCTTCTCTGAGTACAACTTCATGCAGTTTTGGTGTTTTGGAAGCATGCTAACATCCTACACAGTCAAAGAATAAAACTGAATCAACAAAGGCGGAAGGGAAGTCTAAAATGGAAAACTGATTCAAACCAATGAATCCAACTGTATTTCAAATAAATAACAACAGTGAAGGGGCAGCTGGGGTTAAAACAAAACAAAACAAATCTAAGTGACTTATAAACAAAGAATTACTGCAGGCGAGGGGTGCGGTCCCAATGAGATGGGGGAGAACTGCACACAGACCCAGAACTCTTTTTGGCAGGTTTGTTTCTGTGACGGCATGGGCAGAGCAATTCTAAAGCTATTTTAGACACATCACAGGACTGAGCAAGTGAGTCCCTGTACCAACATTGCTGGGAGTCACAGTTTCAGTAGGAGGAAGACAAAAATCTGGAAAGGGAGGAAGCCAAGAAGTTAACTCGTGATTCCCAAGTATGCACAGGTAGACGCATGTGTCCATGAACGTGCATATACCTCTGTTACTACCTCTGTGCACTGAGGGGCCTAGAAGCAGACGACCCCATAGTAATGCGCACGCCCAGCACCCAGAACTTGGTCTTCAAAGCCGCTCCCCGCTAAAAGGCCTTGAGCTCTTCTGAGAAACAATGGAGTGGGGATAGAAGGTACAGGATGACAGAAACTAAGGACATCCCCAAAAAGTGACGAGGCACAGCGCAAACACAGGAGTCAGCTAGAATGCCAAATATGGGCCAATTTCAGCACAAAAATAACTAAGACAGTGAATTATAAATCACCGCGAGAAAAAAGGATCCATGTATCCATACTGATCATAAATAGACCAACAAGCAGGGAGAAGGGAGGTGCTTCCTTAGAGCAGAAAGCCGGATGATGACTGGCCAGTGTGCTGGGTCTGGAGTTTGTAAGTCAGTTTGCAACCATGCAAAGACTGGTCCAGGCAAAAATCATTAGTGGATACTACATCTTGGGAGGAAATTTTAAAGAAGAGGATATTTGCATGGTCTTAAAAGTATCTCTCCACAGGGAAAAAACTATATAGCAGAAAAATCGAACAAAATCTTAACTGGGTGATGGATTTGATCACCACTGAGGGGCTGATGGATATTGTACACCTCTGGATATGACACCCTGAGAAGGACACAATATATTTACACACACACATTCCAAGAGGAAGGAACACATCATCTCAATCTATCAGGAGAAAACATTAGACCAAGTGAAACTGAGAAGTCTTCCATTGAAAAGGCAAGGGACACTGTATTCTCCAAACACATCAGTGTTCTTCCAACGTGCCACTGTCATAACAAAGAAAGGATGAGGAACTATTCTAGATTAAAAGAGATTAAAGAAGACATGACAATGAAATGCCACGTGATCCTGGACTGGATTCTGTACTGGGGGAAGGAAATACTCTAAGAGATGCCCCTGGGTCAACTGATAAAATTTGAGCAAAGAGGATAAGGTTAGGTATGAGTAGCATAAGAAAGAATTTAGGGGTAAATGCTCTTGGTACGTGCAGCTTATTCTTAGACGGGTCAGGAAAAATCTGTGTGTGTGTGTACACATGTGGCGGGGGGGAATCTATAACAGGAGCCGAAATATTAACAATAAGTGAATCTGATTAAAGGTATATGGGTGCTTTTTGTGCCATTCTTGCAACCCTTGTATAAGACTGAAACTTTTTAGGTTTGAAATTATTTGAAACATTATTTAAAAAGAAAACTTTTAAAAGAATACACATGTAATATGATTCCATATATACAGTATTTTAAAACAGGCAAAGCTGATTCACGCTTCCAGAACCTCACTGTCTAACACGGTAGCCCCTAGCCACACAGGATTATTCAAACTCAAATTAATGTAAATTACATAAAATACAGAATTCAGTTCTTCTGTTGCACCAGCCATGTTTCGAGTGCTCATGAGCCACATGTGGCTGGGGCTACCGTGTTGAACAATGCAGATCTAGAACATTCTGTCACAGTGGAAAGTTCTGCATAGCACTGTGGGGGATGAGCGGTGGTGACCTCTGGGGAGCGAGTACGTTAGAATTCAAAAACAATTTTTGTCTCACATTACTTCAGCAGCTTTGACTGACACAAAATCTTTAAGTCTGAAAGTAAGAAAAAAATCAAAATGAAAACATCTGCTGAATATATATACACGTGTGTGTATATACATATATAAATATATATATATATTTTTTTTGAGACAGAGCCTCACTCTGTTACCCAGACTGGAGTACAGTGACACAATCTCAGCTCACTGCAACCTCTGACTCCCTGGGTTTTCAGGCGATTCTCATACCTCAGCCTCCCTTGTAGCTGGGATTACAGGGGTGCGCTACCATGCCCAGCTAGTTTTTTGTATTTTTAGTAGAGAAGGGATTTTGCCATGTTGGCAAGGCTGGTCTTGAACTTGTGAGCTGAAGCAATCCACTCACCTCAGCCTCCCAAAGTGCTGGGATTACGGGCGTGAGCCACCGCGCCTGGCCCATCTGCTGAACCTATTATTTTCATTAATAAAAATCCTCTTTTCTTGGAAGTGTCTACTATACTTATTTAAATACATCTCAATTAAATTTGCTTCAGAGGAACAAATTCTTCTTCATACGTTATATATACTACGTTCCCTTCCCAACAGACTCCACCAGTGTTGGGAAGAAAGGCAGGTATCTATCTGCCTCCTTCGAGGTACGGCAGCTCTGAAGACTGCGTGCAGAGGGCGTGCTGACACTGCACCTGATGCTGCAGGTGGGTTCTCAACCAGCTGCTCCACACGGGATGCGAGGCTTCTGGCCAAGAGCATGTCCATTAACAGCACTTTTGGGGACATCTAATAGACTCTCCCATGTCCACGAGTTTTTCTGCAATCCTTTCTCATGAAAAAAGCGGGCAAGGCAGAAAGAGAGAGGGAGAGCTGGAAAGACGAGAGGATGGAAGGATGGAGGAAAGGAGGGAGGAAGGGCGTGGAAATAAAGACCAACACTCCTGGAAGCAGACGCAGACCCACCCCCTCCTCCTGCCCTCCCCATGACCAGGGTGCTCGGAGGTGCTCACTCGAACTCACAAACCTTTCACCATGGCCTCCGGCCTCCACTCCCTTCTGTGAGCCACCCATGTAAATAAAAGAGGACCAGTTTTATGACAAGGAAGACTTGAAGCAATGCATACAGGACCAAGTATGAAGAGAAGCTCAAGGAGGTTCTGCAACAAGCTCTATAACTGGCTGCCAGGAAGAAACGGATTAAAGACAAGGACAATGAGACTACTTTATTTAGATTGGGCTTCATTTTTATGGTTTGGGAATGGAAGGCAGGACAATTCACAGAGAAATAGCGAAATGATTACACAGGAAAATGTTTAAGGCAAATAACCGTAATTTCACATACACACAAATGTTCCAAGTGGCCTGAGACAGGCTAGGAAGACACAGAAGAGAGTAAGGAGACCCCGAGACACGCCACAACAGGTGTTCTATGGACCGAGTTAGCAGAAATACAACGACCAGAGTCCAGGCTAAACAGGACGTGGCTGCCAGGAATTCCCTAAAAAATAGGGATGTTTTTCCAGGGGCCACCCCAGGACCACCGACACCGGCACACTCTGAGAAGACAGGCTGCGGAGGGGTCTCAGGCAGGCCATCTTCCTTGTGTACCTTCCAGGGGCCTTCAACTGCTGGCCATTTGCAGGCTCTGGGGGTCATCTGTGCAGTAGAATTCTGTATTTAAAATACGTGGTGGGGGTTGATTTTATTTTTTTTAAGTGAACTTGCTGTTTGTGTGAGGAAAGCTCTCCTGGCAGAAGAGCACTGGAGGTTCAAGGCAAGGGCTGGCCTATTGCTCCCAACCGCGAGGCCTTTAGATGGGCAGGTGGTCCCCAGGCCAACTGAGAGAGCTGATGGTCCCCATGGACCACTGTGCTGGGACTGCCTGTGTCCATTCTCTGCTAAAACCAGGGAGCAGTGGCATCCTCAGGGGAGAGTCAGGCACAGGACTGAGCAGCAGCTCTAGGCTTCCCCAAGTGCCTTTTTTCCCACTGCTGAGATTCCAGCTAACATCAGTGGCATCCAGCAGGTGGGGGTGAAAGAGCCCTGGTGAACTGCAGGCTTTATTTCTCCCTTCCAGCTCTTCCTCTGACACACTGAAAAGGGAGGCTGCTTCTGTCCCTCACCGTCCCATTTCTGAGTGATGTCAACTCCTGCTTCCAACCATTCCCCTTGTGGAGCTTCCAGCTGCAAAACCAACAGAAGTCTGATTCCCACAGCAGGTGCGCCTCAGCCTCCGGAGCACACAGCCCACCACCTGGGGAGTGGCCCCAGAGCCACCCTGACCACCAGATCTTCTCTCCGAGGATTTTTTTTTCTTTTTTTTTCTTTTTGCCAATTTCCTCTACTTCATCTTCTGCCTCTTCCACTGAACTTTTTACTTTAGCTTTTATTTTCCAAGACTTTTTGTTTTCTACATATTCTTTTTCTTAAAATTTGTATTCTGTTCTTATTTTGTTCACACACTACACTCTCTGCTCTCTCTTTGGGGATGTGATGTTCTCTCTCTCTCTTTTTTTTTTTTTTGAGACAGAGTTTCGCTCTTGTTGCCCAGGCTGGAGTGCAATGGCACGATCTCGGCTCACCGCAAACTCCACTTCGCGGGTTCAAGTGATTTTCCCGCCCCAGCCTCCTGAGTAGCTGGGAGTACAGGTGCTCATCACTAAGCCTGGCTAATTTTTTGTATTTTTAGTAGAGACAGGGTTTTACCATGTTGGCCAGGCAGGTCTTGAACTCCTGACCTCAGGTGATCCACCTGCCTTGGCCTCCCAAAGTACTGGGATTACAGGCGTGAGCCACTGTGTCTGGCCAGTGTTCTCTCTCTCTGAAACACTTTGTGCCATTCGTGATCTCTGCCTTTCCTGATATCACCAGGGGCTGACCTCTCAGGAAGGAGCTGTACAAACCTGTGAGGGGCACACGCTGGGTCCTGGTCTCCCACTGATCTCCTCACCCAGAAAGCTTTTGGGGTCCAGCTGCAGAAGCCAGGCAGCAGCTATGAAAGCTGCAGACCCCCGCCTGGCGGGATGGAATCCCGGCAGCACCTAACCAACCACAGGAAGGGGCCCAAGCGGCAGCGCAGTGGCACAGGCTCCAAACCACACAGTTAAATCGGCCAGCGGCACCACTCTGGCGCCAATGACATTTCTTTCTGACCCCACCAAATGTTCACAATGTCCCCACCTGAGACTGGGGTAAGACAAGCCTCCTAGAAACATCTCTATTTTTAGATTGCATCTGGGCACTCAGTCTGAATAATGAGTTAATTTGGGGGGAAAAATAAAGTTTTAAACATTACATATTTTGATGTCTACTAAGCCTGGAGGTCAAACGACTGAGCAAAGCTTCTACACAGCCAATTAAGAGAATGAGGATGGCTCCCGCCTGTAATCCCAGAACTTTGGGAGGCCGAGGCGGGCGGATTACGAGGTCAGGAGATCAAGACCATCCTAGCTAACACGGTGAAAGAAACCCCGTCTCTACTAAAAATACAAAACAGTAGCCGGGCGTGGTGGCAGGCGCCTGTAGACCCAGTTACTCGGGAGGCTGAGGCAGGAGAATGGCGTGAACCCAGGAGGCAGAGCTTGCAGTGAGCCGAGATCGCGCCACTGCACTCCAGCCTGGGTGACAGAGCGAGACTCCGTCTCAAAAAAAAAAAAAAAAAAAAAAAAAGGAATGAGGGGGGAGAAAACAATTAAAAAGGTGGTCAAACTAATTTCCCTGGAGATCTGTGATAAATACAAAGACACTTATTTCTCTATTGTGAATTAAGTTCTACCAAGAAGAGAGTATAAATCTAACTGTTAAAAACTATACTAACTTATGGGCTGGACGCAGTGGCTCACGCCTGTAATCCCAGCACCTTGGGAGGCCGAGGTGGGTGGATCACCTGAGGTCAGGAGTCCTAGACCAGCTTGACCAACATGGAGAAACCCTGTCTCTACTAAAAATACAAAATTAGCCGGGCATGGTGGTGCATGCCTGTAATCCCAGCTACTCGGGAGGCTGAGGCAGGAGTTGCTTGAACCTGGAAGGTGGAGATTGCGGTGAGCCGAGATCGTGCCATTGCACTCCAGCCTGGTTAACAAGAGTGAGACTCCATCTTAGTCAATCAATCAATAAAACCTTATACTAACTTATAAAAGCAGGCATAACTACGTTAAGAAATGTATTTTTTAAAAGGAAAGAAAGAGAAGCAATGTCCACAATCTCATCACACTAAACGAGTGTCTGTTCTTTCAGGACAGCTCCCTGTGCACTGGGAGGTGTAAGCCATCAGCAGCATGGCTGAGGCAAGGCGCCCACCTCTCTAGCCTCAACTTCCTCCTCTAGCAACACGGCAGCACTCCAGCAAGATGGAAGAGCTGTAACTCAGCGGCGCCCTCGCTCCCCACTCAGGAGGGGCTGTGTCTGCTTGGGAAAGCCTCCTGATCACCACGGAGGGGGCCCGAGCACAGGCCTACAGCTCAGAACACAAAGCCAGGGAGACCACAATGGCCTCCCACCTCTCCAGAGCAGCCTCAGGGCGGAAGGCACAGACACACGTGATGCCTGCAAAATTCCAAAAGGAAAGTGGTTTACAACCAAAAACTCCACACTGGATAAAGCACCAGTCACAGACACACACGGAGTTAAGACACTGATCTCAAAAAACTATCTCATATACCCCCGTTCCAGATACCACTGAAGGACATGCGCTACCAAGCCAAACTAAAAGCCAAGAAAAAGAAAAATGAATGACTCGTAAAACCAGGGAGCCAATCCCAGAAAGGGAGAGGGAATCTCTGCACTTGAAAAGCCATCTCAGAATGAGTGCAGCACAGAACAAACGAGGAACCAACGCGGAAGAGAGGAGGGGAACGATGGAAGGGACAGCGCCAAGGAAAACCAGACCGAGACTACCCGATGCATGTCCGGGTACAGAGCTTCGTAACGTGGCCATAATATCTGGGGACAAATTAGTGACAGCTACAAAAAAAAACTAACAAAAAGCAAGGCAATTATCAACTCCAGAGAAAGCAAAAGTTTATATAAGTGTAGTTCTCAACTACAACACTGCTGTCATAGTTACACAGTCATAGCATTATCAACACCAAACTCTGACTGAACCACAGCTAAAAGGATAGTTTTTAACCATACTAATCAGGATGATGTGGGGCCGGGCGCGGTGGCTCACGCCTGTAATCCCAGCACATTGGGAGGCTGAGGTGGGTGGATCACTTGAGGTCAGGAATTCAAGACCAGCCTGGCCAAAGTGGCAAACTCCCATCTCTACTAAAAATGAAAAAAAATTAGGCTGGGCGCAGTGGCTCATGCCTGTAATCCCAGCACTTTGGGAGGCTGAGGCAGGTGGATCACGAGGTCAGGAGATCAAGACCAGCCCGGCTAACATTGTGAAACACCATCTCTACTAAAAGATACAAAAAATTAGCTGGGCGTGGTGGTGGGCCCCTGTAGTCCCAGCGACTCAGGAGGCTGAGGCAGGAGAATGGTGTGAACCCGGGAGGCGGAGCTTGCAGTGAGCCGAGATGGCGCCCCCATACTCCAGCCTGGGCGACAGAGCGAGACTCCGTCTCAAAAAAAAAAAAAAAAAAAATTAGCCGGGCGAGGTGGTGGGCACCTGTAGTCCCAGCTACTCAGGAGCCTGAGGCAGGAGAATCTCTTGAACCCAGGAGGCAGAGGCTACAGTGAGTGAAATCACGTCATTACACTCCAGCCTGGGTGGCAGAGCAAGACTCCATCCTAAAAAATATACCAAAATAAAAATAAAAAGGATGATGTGGGAGAAGGGAAGAGAGTTTGGAAGTATATGTGGGAGAGATGGGTGAGAGAGAGAAAGAGGTAATTATGTAAAAGAGTTACAATTTCAATTTAACAGATGTGATCTAAAGCCAAAAAAGAAAAGAAAGAAATCAGCAATATAAACCTGTGACTTAAGACACATGAAGGTAGATGCTGGAAAAGTAATTTTACAAGTTTACAATAGTTATCTGACCAAGTATAATCAGTGGCGCCAGGGCTGGGCTTGGTTTTGGTTGGAGGCTTTATAGAACTGTTTGACTTTTTAAACCTATTACCATAAAATTATCTTGTAATAAACACACAAGTAAAACTAGTTTTTAAAAACAAAAACCAAAACAAACCACAGGACTGAATCTTTGAGTCTCAGGACAAGAGGGAGGCGAAGACGTGGACTCAGTGGCTGAGTCACTGGGGAGCTGCCCTCCCAGCCGAGAAGGGAGAGGGGGCCCCGGAGAGCAGGAGAGGGAGCTGCTTCAGGCTTCTGCCCCACACGCTCTCTCAGCTCAAGTCCTGCATGTCGTAGTGACGGAAGCCTCTTCCTCAAGCCCATCTTTCCTTTGTGTATCCTGGGGCCCTTCAGGGGTCAGCATGGCACAGAGAAGAGCAGAGTTGAGAAAGATGTGGAGACAGAGGGCCCCAGGCCCCATACGAGGCATTTCAGGGTGGTAGGGACAGAGGATCCCGAGCCCCACATGAGCCCCAGGGAGCACCGGCATTTTAGGGAGGGGGTCTCGGGCAGTAGAGACAGAGGACCCCAGGTACCACGAGTCCCAGGGAGCACCGGCATTTTAGGGAGGGGGTATCGGGCGGTAGAGAGAGAGGACCCCAGGCACCACGAGTCCCAGGGAGCACCGGCATTTTAGGGAGGGGGTATCGGGCGGTAGAGAGGACCCCAGGCACCACGAGTCCCAGGGAGCACCGGCGTTTTAGGGAGGGGGTATCGGGCGGTAGAGAGAGAGGACCCCCGGGCCCCATGTGAGTCCCAGGGAGCACCGGCATTTTAGGGAGGGGGTATCGGGCGGTAGAGAGAGAGGACCCCAGGTACCATGAGTCCCAGGGAGCACCGGCATTTTAGGGAGGGGGTATCGGGCGGTAGAGAGAGAGGACCCCAGGCACCACGAGTCCCAGGGAGCACCGGCATTTTAGGGAGGGGGTATCGGGCGGTAGAGAGAGAGGACCCCCGGGCCCCATGTGAGCCCCAGGGAGCACAGGCATTTCAGGGAGGGGGTCTTGGGCAGTGGAGACAGAGGACCCCCAGGCCCCACATGAGTCCCAGGGAGCATTTTAGGGAGGGGGTCTTGGGCGGGGAGAGGTTGAGTCAATGTCAAATAAATGTCAAAAGACACAGTGGCTTCAGCTGACAGGAGTTAGACCATCACAACTGCAACAATGAGAGCTGGGATCCACTGGGTGCTGGGGCTGGAAGACAGTGATGTGGGCAAATCAGTCTGTGCTGCGGCAGCTCATTGTGGGGACTCGCGACCTACATGGCTTCCTGGGGTGGCCTGGACTTGGGAGCTCTGAAAGGATTATTTTAACAATTAAACGTGGTTTCCATAAAATATATCAGAAGCTGGTTACCTGTGCACGTAATGAAGCTGATGGATGGAGTCAATGGCCAGCACCATTTCACCAATGTAGAACCTCGCCATATCTTCTGGAAGCTTGTCTTCAAATTTGCTGAGCAGGGTCAGTAAATCACCACCCACATAGTAATCCATGACTAAGTACTACAAATTGCAAAGAGAAGGGGAGAGAATACCACATTTAGTCACCACCAAACCTGACAATTAAAGGCCAGCCTTTCATGGTGAGGTTCTCAGGCTCCAGGTCTGGCTCGTGGCATCTCAGCTGCTCTTCTGTCACCCGAGACCCTCCTTCTGGAAGGCATGCCCTGATGCATCCACGATGCTGCCATCTTCAGGTATGCATGTGGCAGAGAGCGGACTTCAGTAAGCGGTGTATTTAATCAATGCGAGGAATGATGAAAGGGTTTCATGTTGGAGAGGGCACTCTAAAAGCTAGTGACCCAAAGCAGAAGCACAGTTAATAGCCCATCAATCCTATGGGTTTAAAAATAATTCTCCAGGCCCTCATGTTACGGACCAGACCACAGGAGGGAGGCGAAGTATCTAACATCACGTGATACATGGTATCAGCAGCTCTTATTGGAAAGATTACATCACAAAAGAGCCGAAAAATAATTACTTATAGGTTCACTCCAACAGAAACCTCAGAAAAGCTCCTGCTTAAGTAGAAATTGGAGTAACGGAAGAAAAAATATCAGCTAACAGGGCTGAACCCGTCACTTCCCTACTAGTTCCCTCCCCACCGGGCCAGCCGTGTGCTCGGAGTGGGCGACCCCGAGGTGAGCCTCTGTGGAGCTCTGCCTGAGGACAGCCTGTCTCTTGCAGCACTTAGAAAGTTCAGACCACAAAGCCCACAGTCTGTGGAGGCCCCAGTGGGGAGATCTCACAGGTCAGAGAGGCCCAGGACACGCAAGACCATCACAGCCAGAGTCAGGGTGGCAGCCAACACCTCCACCTCTGGGGCCACTGCGCCTCAGGGACTGCTGGGGAAGCACGTGGCCTGCACCTCACAGGCGCTGCCTTCCTTGGTGCAAATTTCCTGTGATGAGATGGACGCTCTGGTCTGGACAGCTAGCTTTTAATCACCCCACACAGGGAGGAAACGCCCTGTTTATCAGCTGGGGCAGTGACCCTGTAGTATTTATTGAGAACCTAATCATATCAGCTTCTGTCACCATGAAGGCCTACGCTTGGGCCCAGGCTGTGAGACGCAGGCCAGTGCTGTCCTGTTCACGCTCCCACCTACCCTCGCCTCCGGCACCAAGACCCCATCAACACGGGAGGCTTGGGGATGGGCCCAGGGTTGCCCAGCAGGCAAGGACAGAGCAAAGACCTGGGCCCAACAGTCAGACTCCACGCCCATCACATCCAACCAGACTGCGTGTCTCCAAAGGAAGGGAAGCGCCCACCGGTGGGCTTGTCTGAGAAAGGGAGGGGCCCAGCTAGATGAGAGGAAATGACAAAAGCCTTCGTTTTAGGTCCTTGCTCTCAAAAGAATCTTTACCAGCAAACTCTCATCCCTTCCAAGCCTCGCCACAGCTGTCCCGCCCTGTGGAGCCTTCCTCAAGCCGCCGCCGAGGGCAGCCTCAGCCTCCCTGCCCTGGCTCAGGCACTGCCTGTCCCTCCCCGCGGAGTTTTTCAGTTTGTTCATTTGCTTGTGCACCCTCACCGTAGCCCTGTTGGCCCCTCTGGCAGCAGGGGCACTTGCATGCACGAGACAGCAAGGTCCCTGGCTCAGCGGAGCTCACACTGGGGGCGGGAGAGACCATGGCCAGCACGGAGAGCAGGCAGTGGTGAATGCCAGCCGACCACAGGTCCCCTGGTGAGGTGCCCCGGCCAGAGGCTGCCAAGCAAAGGCCTGAGGAGAGCCGGGGCTGTGCTCCAGATGAAGGGGTGCATGCAAAGCGGCTAGGAGGAAAGTGGCAGTGGCACACTGGAGCCTGCCAAATGGGGAGGGCCGGCCACAGTGGGGGCTGCAGCCCCACTCTCAGAGCAGTGGGTGGGTGATGTTCCCCAACTACGTTCAGAAGCCCAGGCATGGAGGTGCCGCTGTGTGCGGAGGGCAATGGAGAAGGGGCGGTGGATATACACTGCAGGCGTCCCAGAGGGAGACGCCCTGGCAGCTGACACACACACACGGGGCCAGGGAGATGCAGTGAACGAAGGGCGAAGGGCCAGGCCCTCGGGCCCCTGAAGAAAGCCGTGGGGTTGAGTCAAGCCCTTACTAGCTGAGCCCCAGCCGTGTCCACGTCTGCCTAGAACTCTAAGATGAGCAGGAGCATCCTACAGCAGCACTGGGTCTGATCAACGGTCTCCCGGAACACGGTCTGTGAGGAAAGCTAACGCGGGAGCTCGTGAGGTAGGCGGCAGAGACCCACTCCAGAATGAGAACCACACCTCGCCTGTCCTGTCATAGAACGCGGGGTGCTGAGTTAAGCCAGTAAGTTTCAGTTAGCAGTCAAACAGGTCTAACTTTGATAAAACTCCGCGAGATAGCTCCAACACAAACTGTAGCAGAACCCACCCCGAACCCGTGGGTGGCCAGAGGAACCACGTTTCCCTATCACTATGAGAGGCACCTGACACCAGCCTGCACTCGGGCCAGCCTCACAACCATAGGAGGAGGAACTGGCCTAACCCTCAAAGCCCCCGCTCAAGGTGGCAGGTGTGCACCGCAGAAGCCGGCCCCGCAGACACGGGCCAGAAAGCCTCCGAGGCCTCGCCTTTGTTCTGTCGTCCTTCATTTTCATGGTACTTCTACCCAGGCAACTCCAAAACCTTGAGGACATGGAATCTTCACAGGGGCTCCTAACTGATGTGTCTTAACTCAGAATATACCCGGCAACACCTAACATTTTAGATGGCAGCATGCTAATTTCAGAAAAATATTAGAAACAAAACAAGCAGCATTGTCTTCCTTCGTACAGATCCCAGTTGCCTGTACTCCTTAGAAACTTCACTCAGTTCTTATCAAAAGTGGAAATGAACTGGAGACAGTCCACCAGGCTCCCAGGAGCAGGGACACTGAGCAGGAAGTGGGGGGCAGGGGTTTATGTGGAGATGGCCCCAGAGGACCCGGAACCTGCTTGCCAGGCTGGAGCTGGGACTGGGACACAGGGGCTGTCATCCATGTGGTCGCTCTGGGCAAGTGACTTTGCCTCTGTCTGCCCCAGACACCCCCTTATGAAACGGTGGAATCACTGGGTCATTGGGAAGCCTGACGGGGACCCCTGTGGGCCTGAAATGTCCTAAGTGGTCAACAAACACCAGCTGCCCCCTCTGCTGGGCAGACACATATATGTAAAGTCGAAATAATCAGCACACCCTTTTCTCTAATCCTGGGTGTTCAAATCTCAGGGCTTTCTCTGATGCTTCAAGGATTACTCAGGGTGAATGGAAGGATCCGACACTACTCCATCTGCTGTGAACCAGTGGAGCGCCCAACCCAGGAGCTTCAGGTGGACACATGCGTTGGCTGTCGTGGAAAAGGAAGCCTCAGGTCCCTGCCCTGAGGTTCGGTGACCACAGCGACCACACCCCTCTCGCCACCGCTGCAGAAACGGTGCCACTGGGAATGAGTCGGGCTCAGACCTGCCTCTCTGAAGTCTGCACGTGTCCCATCCACCCAGAGCTCCAGCAGTGGACACTTTTAGGTTCAGGCAAACCTGGAGAGTCATTCTAGGAATAACAAGTCCTGAACGAGGCGGTCTGCGGGCCACTCAGTGGCCGAGACCAAGGGCTGGTTTCCCCTTCACCGCTAAGTCAGCTGCCTTAGAGTGCAGTGGAGGTGAACACACGCATGTGCGCCACGAGGCTGGTCCGTCCGTCCTGAAAGCAAGCCCTGTTTAAGTCAGAAAAATAAACAGGCGGTGTGGAGACCAAGAGTCACCTAAAACCTGTCAGAAGGGCCTGGGGCAGCTGCCCCACTGCGGGACGACAGGAGGACTGCAGGCACGCGAGAGGCACTCCCCGACTCAGCCCGAGATGAGACGGAGGCAAAAACGTCCATATGGCTGAATCCCCACTGCGGTTCCTTATTCCCAATAATCCAAGATTCAAAGAGTTTCAAACTCCCAGCTGATTTAAAAGTAACAAACCCAGCAAACGAACTAATCAGCTTCTCTAGTGATTAGAAAAAAACAAAGTCCTTACTTTCACAGGTTCTACCTGACAATTACTGTATGAAAACAAGCCCCTCTGTTTTATCCAGTCCAATACACATTTTTAAAACGCCAGTTCCATGTTGTCTTACTGAATTTTTAGTGACAGCATAAAGGAATAAAGCCAGAGGAATGCCCTGACCGAGTCTCTGGCCGTGCAACCTACCAGGTGGTTCTCGTCCTGAAAGGCGTAGTGCAGCGCGGTGATCCACTGGCAGTCGCCGTTCACCAGCACATCGCGCTCCTCTCGGAAGCACGCGGTCTGCAAAGCAATGAGGGGTGTCAGTCTGTGTTCACTGGGAAGTAGGTCAGAGAGCGTCCTGCTAGTCTCGGGGTCCCTGCTGGGACAGTGGCTCCAGCCACGGTGTCCCTGCCTTCTGGGCTCCTCCTTGTGCACCACCCCGAGGCTGCAGAGGCTGAGTCATCCCTCATCCCTTCCTCTCCCACCCCCTGTGCACTTCCAAGGGCTGCTGAGGATGCCCTTGCACCCTGCTGTCCCACAGGCACCACTTCTGTGGCCAACACTTAAGATTCACCCCACCCTCATGTGGATTCCTGACTAGACTCCTCCCACCCGGCACCACCTGACCAGATCAACCTCCGCCAAGTATCGATGGCATGGGCCGCCCCACGTGTCTGCCCTCTCTATCCTATACCCACTGCTGAGCTGCCATGCAGCTGGCAGGACAGGGCACACACGTTTGCTGAAATCACAGTATAGGGATGACACGATTGTGAGAGACTCCACGAGGAAGGCCTACAGCCAGCAGCACAGGGCAAGAGGCTGCCCTCTATCCTGCTATGGCTTCCAGAAGAGTTTTAATGCCCAGGTGGCATCTCTGTTTAAAAGTCACCAGGCCTGGCTGAGTGCAGTGGCTCACACCTGTAAACCTAGCACTTTGGGAGGCCAAGGTGGGTGGATCACCTGAAGTCAGGAGTTCAAGACCAGCCTGGTCAACATGATGAAACCCCACCTCTACTAAAAACTAGAAAAACTAGCCAGGTGTGGTGGCAGGTGCCTGTAATCCCAGCTACGCAGGAGGCTGAGGCACGAAAACTGCCTGAACCCAGCAGGCAGAGGTTGTGGTGAGCTGAAATTGCACCACTGTACTCCAGCCTGGACCACAGAGCGAGACTGTCTCAAAAAAAGAAAAAAAAAAGTCACCATGCCTTTGGCAAAATTTTAACATGATTTCTTCTTTATTGAGCATAGAACAAGATTTAAACTGTCTTACATTTGAAACTTGTCAAGCTTAACAAAAATATAAGTACATTATGGAGAGCTTGCTATGTGAGGCATGAGGGCACGGTTCTGACTGGCTCTCAGCTGAGTCTCAGTGACCTGTGAAACTTGTTTCTTTCTACAAGGTTTTCTTCTCTAAACTTTAAAAAGTTTTCCTTTCAGGCTGGCCATGGTGGCTCACGCTATAATTCCAGCACTCTGGGAGGCTAAGGCGGGAGGATCACTTGAGCCCAGGAGTTTGAGACCAGCCTAGGCAACATAGTGAGATCCTGTCTCTACAAAGAATCTTAAAAATTAGCTGGGTGTGGTGGCACCCATCTGCAGTCCCAGCTACTCAAGAGGCTGAGGTGGGAGGATCGATGAGCCCAGCCGAGATCATACCACTGTATTCCAGCCCATACAACAGAGTAACAGAGTGGGACCCTGTCTCTAAAAAAAAAAGAAAAAAAAAGGTTTTCTTTTAAAATGAAATGGTTGGCTGCGCACAGTGACTCATGCTTGTAATCCCAGCACTTTGGGAGGCCGAGGCGGATGGATCACAAGGTCAGGAATTCGAGACCAGCTTGGCCAACATGGTGAAACCTGTTCCTACTAAAAATACAAAAATGAGCTGGGCGTGGTGGCGGGTGCCTGTAATCCCAGCTACTCGGGAGGCTGAGGCAGGAGAATCTTTTGAACCCAGGAGGCAGAGATTGCAGTGAGCCAAGATTGCACCATTGCACTCCTGGGCGACAGGGAGAGACTCTGTCTCAAAAAAGAAAAAAAAAAAAAAAAAATGAAATGGTTGTTGCAGCTGTGTCCCAGTTCTACTAATGACAACATGACACGGGTCAGCATGCAGCTTGCTAATGTCCAGACATGCAGAGACCAGCAGTTCTGGAATCATCACGACCCCTCTGCCAACGGCCACAAGGGCCTGGTGAAGGGGCAACTACAAGGAAACCTGAGCCCCGGTATGCCTGTCCACCTGTCTTCCAGAACACACCCCCAGAAAGAAATGGGGATGGAGTGCTGAGTCCCAGGTGAGGTGAGGCCATGGGCTCAGGAGGCCGAGGCTGCCCCAGGGATCTGCGGCATCTATGCCAACGCCTCTAGGAGACACTCCCTGAAGCTCTGCCTGGCAGCTGTCCAGAGCACTTAGGAAAAACCCATTCCTAAACTAGGGACTGCCCGCAGGGTGACCTGCTGACAGGAAACTTATGTATTATCCAGCAGCTTTGTCTAAGGAGCAGAGAGAGAAACTTTTTTTTTTTTTTTCTTTTGAGACGGAGTCTCGCGCTGTCGCCCGGGCTGGAGTGCAGTGGCCGGATCTCAGCTCACTGCAAGCTCCGCCTCCCGGGTTCACGCCATTCTCCTGCCTCAGCCTCCCGAGTAACTGGAACTACAGGCGCCCGCCACCTCGCCTGACTAGTTTTTTTTTTTTTTGTATTTTTTAGTAGAGACGGGGTTTCACCGTGTTAGCCAGGATGGTCTCGATCTCCTGACCTCGTGATCCGCCTGTCTCGGCCTCCCAAAGTGCTAGGATTACAGGCTTGAGCCACCGCACCCGGCCGAGAGAAACTTTTAATATTTTTTAAACAAGATGAAATAAAGACCTAGCCTGGTGGAAAAATTATAAACTTACACTGCTTAGCAACTCTTCTACCTACCAACCTCTTGTTTAATTCATGCTTTTAATAAAATCTAATGTTTAAAGTCTATGAAATAAAAATAAAAAGATAAATTATTTGCAACTAGCACCATATTTATATCTCTTACACACACATATAGCCCATTATACATACTCCAGGATAATCATCACGACTAGCAAACATTCTTGGACTTTTCTGAGCATGCCAGTTAAACTGGATCTGCGTAACCAGATTCAAATTAAATCAGCAATATTTACTCTTTTAAAATGTACTCATCTAACATGACATTTGGGTAAATACCAAACACCTTATACCTCTCCACACTTTCATGTAACAGTAGCTACTTTTTCCCCCTAAAAGTCTGCTCCAACAACATTCCCATGTTTGCCACTGTTTGGGGTGGGGAAAGGGCTGCTGGGGCCGAGGGCAGGCCCAGCGGAAGCACACGGTGAGACGACTGAGTGAGGATGGAGGCAAAGAGAGCAAAGGCTTCTCCCAAAGAAGGAAGGGAGACCATGTGCATCCCAGAAGCTGAGAGATGCAGGGAGCCGAAGCAATCACAGGCCACTGATATTTTGAGACCAAAGTGACTGCAAAATGGTGCTAACTCTTGTCAACCAACATGCGCTCAGTGAGCAACAAATGGGTGCGAGACCTTGTGCTGGGTGCCATAGCAGGGAAAGGGGAAATGGGTCCTGAGCGGAGGAGGGAAAAGTCAGAATGACAGTCACAAGGAACCGGTAACACCCACCAAGTTAACAAAACCCAGGGCCTTGGAGAGATCTGGCCCAAATCAATGGTTGCACTGCTGTCGGCCCAAGGTGCCAACCATCATGGGCAGCACAGGCACAAATTCCAGGACCAAAGAGGAAAGGGTCACCTCAAATTACTAGGAGGGTGACAGTGATGAGAGGAGAGGGTCTAGAAACCCAAGAAGGAATTCCCAAAATGAGGTGGCGGCCACGTTGAGAGGCGTCCAACTCCAGAAGCAAGCGCTGACCACAGGGCTGAGCAGCCTACAGCCGCCGCAGCGCTGCCAGGCACAGGCCTCGCTCAGGGCAGGTCAGAGACACACGGGGCCACAGCAAACCACTGTGATGAATGGCAGCCTGCAAGGAGGGACTGCCTTCTGGCAGAGAGAGGCAGGAGTCACGGGAGAGGAGCATGATGGACGGAGCAGATCTGAAGCAGGAAGCAGCAGGTCAACTGGCCAGGAAGGGCCTGGGCTCTGAGTGCAGGGGAGGGAAGATAGAGGGCAGGTGAGGACAGAAACTCAAGATGGCCAGAGACGAAAAGCGTGGGCTCCCCAGCAGGCCTGGCCTGCCTCGGGCAGGCAGGAGGGAGACCAGGGGCTGAGCACGTGGCTCTAGAGATGGGGTCAGGGGCATGGAACAGCCACCAAGAAGACTGACACTGAACTAAGAAACAGGAGCTGATCAAAGCCTGCTGAGTAGTGGTCCACTTTCATCTATAACCGCGAGGCTCCTCTAGGTGGGAATCTAAAGACCCATTCTGTATGTGAGCAGGGTCCAAATGTGTTCATTCCTCTTGTGTATGGAGCAGAATTGCAATCAATGCTAAAACTCTCCGGAAGCTTTTTATTTGCCTTTACAGTAAACAGAACCCTGCCAACGTTCTCGAGGGTGCACTCTCAGGAACGGCGTCCAGCAAGCGAGTGATCGCCGAGGCGGGGAGCAACGGGCGCCAGGAGGAGGCTGAGACCTCCCCCACAGAGAGTGCTCGCTCTGTCCCAGGGGAAGGGAGGCCCAGGGCTGTGGGGTGACTGCAGCTTTTCCCCAGCTGGCTTCACAGTCACTTTCTGCTCACGCCAAACCCCATTCGTATGGCTCTTCAAGCTCCATACTTACCTCTGCTCTTTTCAGCATCTCCCACTTGTTGAGGATTTTCATTGCATAAATTCGTTCAGTATTCTTCATTTTGACAACAGCAACCTGCAATGCAAATGTGAGCTGAACAAACGTGGTTCCCAGAACAAAAGGCTAGCGTGCTGGAACTACACTGTAACAGCCTAGGAGCCTGCGAACCCAGCAGTGACTGAAAGCCAAGTTTTCCACGTAAATGAAGATTTGCCCTTTTATGCATCAAAACTTGACCCACCGCAGCCTGAAGGGCCCTGCCTGTACATTCGAAAGCTTCACTGTGAGTGGCGGGCACGTGGTGGCTCACTGCCCTCTACTTTGGGTTACGTCTGCAGATTTCCACTTACAACAAAGGCAGAAAAAAAGTTCTAATGTTTGACAGCAGAGTAGGATAACTGTCGTTAACGACAAATGTACTGTGCATTTTAAAATAGCTAAGTGATGCTGGGCACAGTGGTTCATGCCTGTAATCCCAGCACTTTGGGAGGCTGAGGCAGGAGGATCACTTGAGGCCAGGAGTTTGAGACCAGCCTGTCCAACATGGTGAAATCCCATCTCTACTAAAAATACAAAAAAATAGGCCGGGTGTGGTGGCGTGCTTCTATAATCCCAGCTACTCAGGAGGCTGAGGCAGGAGAATTGCTTGAACCTGGGAGGCAGAGGTTACAGTGAGCTGAGATCATGGCACTGCACTCCAGCCTGGGCAGTGAGACTCCGTCTCAAAAAAAAAAAAAAAAAAAAAATTTCAGCTAGGCATTGTGGCTCACACCTGTAATCCCAGCACTTTGGGAGGCCAAGGTGGGCGGACCACCTGAGGTCAGGAGTTTGAGACCAGCCTGGTCAACATGGTGAAACCCCGTCTCTACTAAAAATACGAAAACTACCCCGGCATGGTAGCGTACACCTGTAGTCCCATCTACTCGGGAGGCTGAGGCAGGAGAATAACTTGAACTTGGGAGGCAGAGGTTGCAGTGAGCTGAGATCGCGCCACTGCACTCCAGTCTCGGTGACAAAGTGAGACTGTGTCTCAAAAAAAATTTTAAAAACTTAAAAAAAAAATTTTAACCCTCCCCCTAAAAAACCCACCTTTTAAAAACTCAAGATTACCTCCCAAGCTTGTCTGTTTTCAACAGCCCCTACTCCCTGCTCCCCCACCCCGCCTTCTATCTGCGGCTGCCACCGCCCCACCACTGACGGTGCCTTCTACCTGTGCCCCCACCCCTACCCTGTCTCTTCTGTATGTGGCGCCCCCACCCGCCTAGCATGTGCCAGTGCCGGCACCAAGAACCTTTTCTTCACAGAGGCAGGGACTAGCCACGTGGGCTCTGGAGTTTAACTCTTGCAAATTCACTTCTCTGTGGCTCCAGTTCCACCACTACAAGAGGTTAAGGGCAGGACTGGCTTCCTGAGACAGCTATGAGGACCCACGAGTCCTGACATTTAATGTGCCCAGCACAGTGTGGGGCACAGTCAGCACTCAGCGTGTGGCCACCAGCCACATTCTTTAAAGCACAACTCAAGTGCCACCTCCTTCAGGAAGTCCTCTTGGACTTTTCAGTCTCTACCAAATCTTGAATGAGCTCCTCCATCACTACCAACACCCGTCAAGATGTCCGCACCACTGTCCGGCACATTCCACCCTACGTAAGTCACTCACGCACAGGCCCAAGTCTGCACCTCAGCACTTCCTGTAAGCTACTCTCTGGCAGTGACAGTGGCAAGCAGCCAGCATGTCCCCGTGCCTGCGGCAGCCATGGCCTGAAGAGTTCTTAAATGGCATCATCATCTACCTCCCTGTTTCTAACATCAAATACCACACAGTCACATCGTAGAGTCACCGTGAGAGCTGCCACTCACCGGGCACGTTCTGCGCGCCAGAGATGGTGCTGAGCCGCGCATCTGCACCCCCGCTTCACCCTCACGCGACCCCAGCTGCGGGGGATTTCTAAAATCCATCTCGCACAGATACGGACCCTGAGGCTCCAAGGGAACGAGACCAAGGAGCGAATCCAAGAAGCAAAGGCCACGTGGGAAGGACAGGCTCCCTTCAATCAGGAGGAGCTCAAAAAACGATCAATGTTATCTTCTTTGCAACTCACACAAAACTGAGTTTCGCATTAAGTTCTTTGGCAAAAAAAGAGTACTAAAAATAACTGTAAACCATTCTGTTAAAACCATTTTCTCTCTCATTCCTTCATTTCCCTTGGTCATGTCTCTGCCCTGGTGTGCCTCTCCCTCCCTCCTAACTGCACTCTGGAAAGTCTGGCCATGGCTGACAGGCTCTGTGTGGCCTGGGCCCTGCTCACCTCCAAGCCCGCACGCCTGGCGCAGCTCAATGCTTGGTAGCAGGCAGACAGGGAACCACTTAATGCAATGCGTTTTTATTTTTAAAAGGCTTTCTCAACCAGGTACAGCAGCTCACGCCTATAATCCCAGCACTCTGGAAGGCAGAGGCAGGAGAACCACTTGAGCCCAGGAGTTCGAGACTATTCTGGGCGACACAGCGAGATCCCTGTCTCTACTAAAAAGAAAAAAGGAAAACACCTAGCTGGGTGTGGTGGTGCACGCCTGTGGCCCCAGCTACTTGGGAGGCTGGGGCGGGAGAGCTGCTTGAGCCCAGGAGTTCAAGACCAGTCTGGGTGACATAGTGACACCTCTTTTCTACAAATAATAAAAAAAACTAGCCAGGCGTGGTAGCACATGCCTGTTGTCACAGCTGCTCAGGAGGCTGAGGAAGGAGGATCACCTGAGTCTGGGTGGCAGAGGCTGCAGTGAGCTGTGATCAGGCCAGCACACTCCAGCCTGGGTGACAGAGCAAGACCCTGTCTCAAACAAAACAAACAAACAATCTGTCCCACCCTGGCCGGTGGTAAATTGACTTTGGCTGGTGAGGCCTGGACCCAGGGTCTGTACGAGATAAACTGGGAGCTCCAGTCACCCTGGGATGAGCCTTGGAGGGACTGCTCTCCTCCCCTATCCCTCTGGCGAGACTCACTCACAGGGATGGTGCTGCAAGAGGGGGGCTATTTCTCTAAAGTACTGATTTGCCTTCTTTCACGTCTGCACGTTGGAAAATGCATGCCCTGCGACAGCAAAGGCCATCTCGCTTCGTAGTTGTGTCCAGTAGGTTTGCTGTGGGCAGAGCACACCTGCTGCTGGGATGTGACACACGGCGTTTTCTTGTTTGATTTTTCCTCAATGAACCAACTGGCACAGTTCCCCAGCCGAGGAGAGCTTAGCTCAAACCTCGGCACAGGTGCTAAGGAACTGCACAGTTTAAGAAGCAAAGCTCTTCTGGTGACTCACTGTCAAACCACCTGAGGCGGTCCCGCAGCCGCTGAGGGAGCCTGACCTCTCCCTTGGTCTTGCCAGAACCGTCTTGCGAGGCCGAGGCAGGTCTGTGGAGAGGCCTGGAAAGTGAGGCCACACCGTGCCACAGGCCTCCCAGGGCAGGGCTCCTAGCCCCATACAAGGGACCTGGTGAGCCTCTCCGGCTGCACCCGCATGACTGGTCCTCTTGCCCTAGGCAAAGCCAACAGGACCCAGAGCCACACTGGGTGTGTCAATGGCAAGCAAGCATAGAGCATGCAAACAGCTGCTATTTATCCCTCTCTGTGTTTTTTAGAAAATGCCAAGAAGTCAAAATTCAATTAACAAACGGAGTTTCAGAAACTATATCAGAAGGCTGGGCGCGGTGGCTCACACCTGTAATCCCAGCACTTTGGGAGGCCTGGGCGGGTGGCTCACTTGAGGCCAGGAGTTCGAGACCAGCCTGGCCAACACGGCAAAACCTCATCTCCACAATAAATACAAAAATTAGCTAGGTGTGGTGTCAGCATCTGGAGTCCCAGCTACTCGGGAGGCTGAGGCATGAGGACAGCTTGAACCCAGAAGGCAGAGGTTGCCGTGAGCCGAGATGGCACCACTGCACTCCAGCCTGGGTGACAGTGCAAGACTCCATCTCAGAAACAAAAACAAAAACTACATCTGAAGAAACTATTTTTGGTCCCAACAATATCCCAGGTTAGTCAGAAGCTTTCGAGTTTCCTTTCTCTTCATTCTATCTTTCAGATTTTCTCCCCGGCTCCTCGGAAGGCTGAGGCGGGGAGATCACTTGAGCCCAGGAGTTCAAGGCCAGCCTGGGCAACATGGTGAGACCTCATCTCAGAAAAAGAGATAGGAAAAAACAAACTCTCCAAATGATACCAATTACCTCATCCCCAAACCAATGTACAGGTCCATAAATAGGTGAAATGGAAGCTGCTGATGTCTTGGCAATTTAGGCAAAGTTAACAAAATGAAGTTCATCTTACCTCACCAAAAGCACCTCTTCCAATTACTTTAATTATTTCAAAGTCTTCTCGATGAAGCTGCATTTCTTTCACCAGCTGTGTAAATGGTTTAGCTACAAGTAAAACAGTAAAACGAACAATTTAGTCTAATCAGTTGATACCCATATAAAATTTTAATTGATTGGGGTATTGCACTAAGTTATACTTTCAAAAAAGTTTATGTTTAAAAATATTTCGTACCTGACAAGTTTTGGAAAGTGAGCATTTATACTAACGGACAGGGAGGTTGATCCTGAGCCACTGCAGTCATGCACTTGGTAACACTGTTTCAGCCACTGCAGTCATGCACTTGGTAACACTGTTTCAGCCGACAACGGACCACATACATAACAGTGATCCCGCCGGGCGCGGTGGCTCACGCCTGTAATCCCAGCACTTTGGGAGGCCGAGGCGGGCGGATCACGAGGTCAGGAGATCGAGACCATCCTGGCTAACACGGTGAAACCCCGTCTCTACTAAAAATGCAAAAAATTAGCCGGGCGAGGCGGCGGGCGCCTGTAGTCCCAGCTACTCGGGAGGCTGAGGCAGGAGAATGGCGTGAACCCGGGAGGCGGAGCTTGCAGTGAGCCGAGATCGCGCCATTGCACTCCAGCCTGGGCGACTAAGAGAGACTCTGTCTCAAAAAAAAAAAAAAAAAAAAAAAACAAAAAAAAAAACAGTGATCCCGTGAGATTATACTACTATACTTTTATGGAATCTTTTCTATGTTTAGATACACAAATATGGCCAGGCGCGGTGGCTCACGCCTGTAATCCCAGCACCTTAGGAGGCTGAGGCAGGCGGATCACCTGAGATCAAGAGTTCGAGACCAGCCAGACCAACATGGTGAAATCTCATCTCTACTAAAAATACAAAAATTAGCCAGATGTGGTGGCGGGCGCCTGTAATCTCAGCTACTCAGGAGGCTGACACAAGAGAATTGTTTGAACCAAGGAGCCGGAGGTTGCAATGAGCCAAGATTGTGCCACTGCACTCCAGTCTGGGCAACAAAGCCAGACTACATCTCAAAAAACTAAATAAAAATAGATACACAAAAACCATCGTGCCACAGCTGCCTGCAGCGTTCGGAACTGTTGCACCTGCATAGATATGTAATCCAGGAGCAGCAGGTTGCGCCAGTGGCCCAGGTGCAGGGTAGGTTTTGCCATTTGAGTCTGTGATGTGCTGTTGTCATGTTCGCAAAATGACAAAAGCCACCTAACAATACATTTCTCCGACGGTATCCCCATCATTATGCAACACGCAATAGTGTACTTCAGTATCCATCAGAGCAAACATCACCACTACAAAAGTCTCCTGGTCAAAGCCAACAGGTGAACACCTACCGAGAGAGCAACTGATGGGCGCCCGTAGCCCACGTGCAGGACACAAGTGCGTGAGGTGAGTGACAGCTGAGCTCCACCTGCCTGCACGTAGGACCACAGGGCAGCTGGAGGAACACAAGACATTCTCCAAGCCAACACTGGTCCTAAAAGTGCCGGAGGTCTCCCTGGACACCCACGGCAGTCCCAGATAGGTCCTGTGGCGTCTGTAACAGTAACATCCACCAGTCAGGCACTTTACACGGCTCTTCCCGGCCTCCTCTCGCAGACTCTCTGAGAGTAATTCTGTTATTATCCACACTTCACAGATGAGAAAACTCAGCCAGGTTTCTGCGGGCACTGGACCAGGCTGGACAGTGTCCCCAGCAAAACTCACATCTGCTCAGAACCTGTGACTGTAACCTCATTTGGAAACAGGGTCCTTACAGACGTAACCGGTGAAGATAAGGACACCTGCTGGAATAGGGTGGGCCCGAAGTCCAACAGGACTGTAGGGTCCAGCCCCACAGGGTCGGTGGGTTCTTCTCCCCGTGTGCGGAGACGAGAGATTGTAGAAATAAAGACACAAGACAAAGAGATAAAAGGAAAGGCAGCTGGGCCCGGGGCACCACTACCACCAAGACGCCGAGGCCGGCAGCGGCCCCAAATGCCAGGCTGTGCTGATATTTACTGGATACAAGACAAAGGGGCAGGGTAAGGAGTGTGAGCCATCTCCAGTGATAGGTAAGGTCACGTGGGTCACGTGTCCACTGGACAGGGGGCCCTTCCCTGCCTGGCAGCCGAGACAGAGAGAAAGAAAGGAGAGAGAGACAGCTGACGCCATTATTTCTGCATATCAGAGACTTTTCGTACTTTCACTAATTTGCTACTGCTATCTAAAAGGCAGAGCCGGGTGTACAGGATGGAACATGAAGGCGGACCAGGAGCGTGACCGCTGAAGCACAGCATCACAGGGAGACGGTTAGGCCTTGGATAACTGCGGGCGGGTCTGACTGATGTCAAGCCCTCCACAAGGTGGAAGAGTGGAGTCTTCTCTGAACTCCCCCGGGGAAAGGGAGACTCCCTTTCCTGGTCTGCTAAGTAGTGGGTGTTTTTCCTTGGCACTGCCGCTGCCGCTAGACCACGGTCCACTTGGCAACGGGCATCTTCCCAGATGCTGGGGTTACCGCTAGACCAAGGAGCCCTCTGGTGGCCCTGCCCGGGCGTGACAGAGGCTCACACTCCTGTCTTCTGGTCACTTCTCACCATGTCCCCTCAGCCCCTATCTCTCTATGGCCCGGTTTTCCAGGTTATGATTGTAGAGTGAGGAGTATTATAATATTTGAATAAAGAGTAATCACTACAAACTAATGATTAATGATATTCATAAATAATCATATCTATGCCCTATATCTAGTAGAACTATTCTTACTTTATGTATTTTATTACACTGGAACAGCTTGTGCCCTCGGTCTCTTGCCTCGGCACCTGGGTGGCTTGCCGCCCACACAAGACTGGTGTCCTTCTAAAAGGAGAGAATCAGACACAGAGACCGAGGGAAAAAGAGCCATGTGGGGATGGAGGCAGAGATGGGAGCGATGAGGCTGCACACAAGGAATGCCAAGCATCGCCAGCAGCCCCAGAAGCTGAGGGCAAGGAGGGCTCCCCAGAGCCTGTGAGGGACGTGGCCCGGCTGACTCCCTGACTCTGGACTTCTGGCCTCCAGAGCTGTGAGAGAAACATCTGTTGTTTAAGCCCCCTACTTTGTGGCAACTGGTTACATCCCCCACAAGAAGCTCCTAGAGAGAGGTCAGGTCATCTCTTCCCAGGAACACAGAGTGCAAGGCAGGGCCAGGACTGGAGCCCACACCGTCTGACTCCAGATCAGCTCGTGCCCGCCACGCATCCTGCCAGTCTGGCATCTGTGCAGTCAACTATCTCTTGCACCTGTCTCTATTTTCATCTTCAAGCCCAAATCTACATGGTTTATATTAGGTTTTATTCTGTCTGGCTGCTTTTCAAATTCTCTATCACTATAGTTTTACTAAAGGTGCCTCTGGGGGAACTGGGCAAAGTGCACAGGGCCCTCTCTGTCCTATTTCTTACCACTGCAGGAGTGGCTACAATTAGCTCCAAAATACATGCGATCTGACACTTCCTGGGCTTTTGACTGAGTTCCGTATTATTAATCTCACTAATTCTTGCGGGTTTTTTCTCCTTTAATAGTCGCTCAACACTACTGAGGTTCGCTCACCACAATCAGAAGAGCCACAGAAGGTTCCTGGGGCCTGTGGGACAGTGAGTTAGGAACGATGGCCCCCAGAATAGCAAATGCACATCAGCAGAGATCAGGGAACAGAACAAACGGTGCCTCAGTTATTAAAAAAGAAAGAAAGAAAGGCCAGGCTGAAGAAAACCCTTAAGCTGCACTCCAGCCTGGGCGACAGAGTGACACTCAAAAAAACCAACAAAACGAAAAACAGTGAAGACAAAGGCAGATGAGACGCAGGAAGCAGCTCGCACCAAGGCTGTGCCTGGAACGTCCTCTCTTTTCTTTCCACATTCCACATTAATTATTCTCAAGTTACCTGGGCTTCCTTGTCAAGTCTCCCCTCTGCTCTTTTGATGAAACACATTTTGCTAATTATGTAGTTTAACAGTTGTGTACACATTTCCCTCAAGCGGGTGGACACGGATGATGGGGGCCAGGCTGGAAGAGGAAGGAACTTTGTGGCAAGCCTGGGGTGAAGGCTTGGAGAGGCAAACCACAAGAGCAAAGCAGCAGGGGACCTGCGTGCGGGCAGGAGCAAGTTCCCAAATCAGCGGGCAAAGGAGAAAAGGGCCCAGAAGGAAAAGCCTAAAACATTATTTCTCAAAAATACTAAATAGGCCGGGCGCGGTGGCTCAAGCCTGTAATCCCAGCACTTTGGGAGGCCGAGATGGGCGGATCACAAGGTCAGGAGATCGAGAGCATCCTGGCTAACACGGTGAAACCCCGTCTCTACTAAAAAAATACAAAAACCTAGCCGGGCGAGGTGGCGGGCGTCTGTAGTCCCAGCTACTCGGGAGCCTGAGGCAGGAGAATGGCGTGAACCCAGGAGGCGGAGCTTGCAGTGAGCCGAGATCCGGCCACTGCACTCCAGTCTGGGCGACAAAGCGAAACTCTGTCTTAAAAAAAAAAAAAAAAAAAAAAAAAAAACTAAATGTTTTCAAACTGCTCTGAGAACAGTAACAATTTTGTACTGGTGTATAAAAATAATTAGCCTGGGTGTGATGACATGTGGCTATAATCCCAGCTACTCAGTAGGCTGAGGCAGGAGAAACACTTGGACCCAGGAGGCAGAGGTTGCAGTGAGCCAAGATCTCGCCACTGCACTCCAGCCTGGGCAACAAGAGCAAAACCCCGTTTCAAAACCAGAAACAATAAACATAATTAAGACCGCTTTAGCTATGAGTAGAAAGGAAAGCCGCATCGCAGGGGTGGAGCACCCTGCTAACCACACAGGTACTCAGAGCAGGGGACAGAGCATTTAACATCAATAACCATCAACTAGGTCACTAAGATGTAAAGAGGGTACATGGAAATACCACGGAGATGGCAAATGCAGGAAGTACCTTCTGCCCTTAGGATCAGGATATGAAAGAAGAGGCTGGACTTTTTAAAACTTAGAAACCTGGGCAAAGGGCCCTGTAAAGCTGAAACTCAGACCCCTGAGGATGGGTGCTGCTGGCCGGCACTGGGTCTCTGAGCTCAAAGGCAGCCCCACAGGCTGGGCCCCCGGTGACTGGAAGGAGTGCAGCCAGCTGACACTGGGCTCTCTGAGGTGACCGCGGCAAGGCTGTTCTGCTGGTGTGGGGAAAACTCCAAACTGGCACCAGAGGCCGACTGCCAGAAGGAACTTCGCTGCCAGGATGGTGTTGCTAGGGTGTCACTCTAGAAGAAGCGGGCAGGAAGCCGCAAGTCGTCCTCCCACCTCCCAGCCTTGCAGTCGCCCTCCAGCACCCGCTTCAGGCAGAGCGCAACAGGGAGCAGGAGGCCAGAGCTCCTCAGGCTTGGCTGGGGTGTGGGGTAGAGTGAGGAGGACATCGTGGTGAGGAACCAGGTGAGGGGAGGGAACCAGGTGAGGGGAGGGAACCAGGTGAGGGGAGGGTGGTCCTCCTGTTACCTACAGGAGGACTGATCAGATAAACAACATTCAGGATGATGGGGCTGGGATCCTCACTGTCAGAGAGAGTACTTACAGATAAGGAAGAAAACGAGAATAAACTATATAGCACTGGGATAGAATTGGAGGTTATCAGTATGAACTCGCAGCTTCCATATAGACAGACAGATACAGGGATAAATGCAGACATATATGAGTGTGAACATACAGAGTCCTAGCTCTGTCTACCGAGAGTGCCTGGGAGCAGCAGCAGTTCAGCTACAAGCACACCCAGTGCAGAATGTGGTCTCTAAAGCCCATTCTCCAACATAGGACAGGGCTCCTTGGGCAACTCCAGAGCTGGGTCAGGAAACCGCAAGGTGAGCCTGCAGCAGCCAGTGCTGAGAAGTGAGGGTATGCTCAAAATAAACACAAGCAGTCACAGATTATAATCTATTAAATAAAACAGGCCTGGGAGCAGTGGCTCATGCCTGGAATCCTAGCACTTTGGGAGGCTGAGGCAAGAGGACTGCTTGAGCCCAGGAGTTCAAGACCAGCCTGGGTAACACGACAAGACTCCATCTCTACAAAAAATAAAATAATTAACCAGGGTGTAGTGGCATACACCTGTGGTTCCAGCTACTCTCAAGGCTGAGGCGAGAGGATCACTTGAGCCCAGGAGATGGAGGCTGCAGTGAGCTGTGTTTGCACCACTGCACTCCAGGCTAGACAACAGTGAGACCTTGTCTCAAAACAAAAACAAAAAACACCAGGAAATCAGGAGTCCACACTGGTATTAATATGTAAAATTTAAAAATCTAATGAGAAATGGGATATTTATATAGTTTCAAAGTACATCCAAACAAAATACCTATCAATTACGAAGGGAAAATGGTGACTTTACAGTGAAGTCAGGCAGACACCACCTGAAATCAAGCAATCAGAGTGGCCAGCGTCAGTTACGTGACAAGGCGAAACCGCACATCCCACAGGACACGAAGGGGAAAACATAGCCTCACTTCTGTGATTCTACTGCCAAAGATCCACAACACAAATCCAACCACCAGGAAACGCCAGAAAATGCCAGGAAACACCAGGCAAATGCCAGGCAATGCCAGGAAATGCCAGGCAAACGCCAAATGTCAGGCAACACCAGGCAAACACCAGGCAATGCCAGATAAACGCCAAACATCAGGCAATGCCAGGCAAACGCCAGGAAACGCCAGGAAACACCAGGCAAACCTAAACTGAAGAACAGTCTCAAAATTATCAGCCTGAAACCTTCAGCAGTGTCAAGGCCATGAAAGTCAAGGAAAGACACAGAACTGTTCACACAGAAAGGAACAAGGTCATGGTGTGTGTGGCTCTGCAGCGGACCCTTCTGCTACAGAGCAGAGTATGAGAAAATCTGCAATGCTTCCGTGGAATGTGGAATCGTGGAATCGGGGAATCGGAAGGTTAGATACAGCAATGTTTCAGTGCTACATTGCTGATTTTGTTGGTTACACAGTGGTTATGTAGACTATCCCTGTCTGTAGGAAATACACGCTAAAGCAGTGGTCCCACCCTTTTTGGCACCAGGGACCACCTTCATGGAAGACAATTTTTCCACAGACTGGTGGAGGAGGTGAGGTGATGATTTTGGGATGAAACTGTCCCACCTCAGATCATCAGGCACTGGATTCTCATAAGGAGCATGCAACCTAGATCCCTTGAATGCACAGTTAGTTCACAATAGAGTTCGTGCTCCAATGAGAATCTAACGCTGCGCTGATCTGACCAGAGGCTGAGCGTGAGCTCAGGCGGGAATGCTCTCACCTCCTGCCCTGGAGCCCAGTTCCTAACAGGCCATGGAGCTGTCCGTGGCCTGGGGGTTGGGGATCCCTGTGGTAAAGTGTTCAATGGCAAACAGTTGGGGCAGGACAGTTCTTTCTTCTATTATTTGCAACTTTTCTGAAGTTTCAAACTGTTTCAAAAATGTTTTAAAAATACTTTTAGAAGTTCATTTCTTGCTATTTGGAAAACTCAGAGGAGCAGCCCACTGGATACAGTCACCACCACCCCATTAAGGTAACAATGGTGGCCTAAAAACGAATAGGACAGTGGACCTGGAATGGAGGAGGATTGCAAATCAATACGTGTTGGAATTAAAGTGGACTGTGGCACGGGATGAGTAAAGAAGATTCCAGGATGTGCGCTAGGTTTCTAGCCCTGGCAGCTTCACGAATGGGGTGCTACACACCAAAGCAGGAGAGACCAGGAAAGCAGCAGGTTGCGGTGGGGAAAGGAGTAGGGCCTGGGGCAACGGAATCCAATTACATCACGTAGTTAGTGCTACAGAGTCTGAGATGGTGAAGAGACCATCTCAAAAAATTGATTTTTCTTGCAGGACCCTACTGCTGTTTTATATTTTCAAAAACCACCAGCTTCCATGGGGGCGGGGAGAGGTAAGGGGTGAGAAGCAGGAGAACCAGCAACAAAACCCAGCAGCTTCCATGGGGGCAGGGAGAGGTAAGGGGTGAGAAGCGGGAGAACCAGCCTGTTGCGAGGCAACTAAAGACACAGCTTCCAGGGAGGATACGACCCATTCGGTTTTTTGGTTTGTTTTTGAGATAGGGTTTTGCTCTGTCGCCCAGGCTGGAGAGCAATGGAGTGATCGCAGCTCACTGCAGCCTCCACCTCCCAGACTCAGGGGATCTTCCTGCCTTGGCCTCCCCAGTAGCTGGGCCCACAGGCATGCTCCCATGCCAGCTAATTCTTTTATTTTTTGTGGAGACGGGGTCTCGCTGTAGCCCAGGCTGGTCTAGAACTCCTGGGCTCAAGTGATCCTCCCACCTTGGCCTCCCAAAGTGATGGAATTACAGGCGTGGGCTACCACACCTGGCCACCCTGAAATATGCTAAGGCCCCAGAGACACGGCTGCCCTGCAGCTCAGAAGCTGGGCCTGGGTGACCAGCCAGCACTCACAAGGCTCCAAGTTGTAGCAACTGGGAGGCTACTGCCCACCAAGCCCTGCATCGCCCACACCATCAGCCACAGCGCCAGCCACGGCACCTGGGCATCATCTCAGACTCCTCCTGCAGAGCCCATACCCCTCGCCCAGCACAAAGCCACCTCTTCCTGCCCGTCTTCCTCACCAGGCTCTAAGCAGGGCTGACCGCCGCTCGCCTGGACCTGGCATGCTGACAGGACCCCTTCAGCACAGCTGCCTGTGTCTATGCCATGTGGCAACTGACGTTCACGAGGAGTCATCACGAAAGGGTGGCCTTCTCTACATGGAGCGTTCGCGTCCCTCCTAAGATGAGGATATTCAACATCTTGGGAGATTTTCCATCCAAAAGGCTGAATAAAGCTTTAGCCTTTAGACAGCTTAACTTTTCCTAGTAGAAATTTTCTCCTAATCAATCTCTTCATTCCTCCTACCCCAGACCGTCCCCTAAATAACTTCTCTTGATGCCCTAGAAGACGATGGATTAATCAAGCGTAACCACCGACAAATATGAGATCCAAACTGTAAGGGAAAATGGAATTTCCCTTTAAATAGGAAAAGCTTTGCCAAGAAGAACTGCAGGCGGAGGGAGGATCTTTGCCTAAAACTGACAGAAAATCACTGTGAAATCAAACAAGATCAGACCAGCTGGAAGGAGTGCCCGGGTGGGAGGGTCTGAGGAAAGAGGACAGTGTCAAGAGCAGAAGCCTGAGGCAGGCAGGCAGGAAGTCCTGCTTTCCCCTGTCCGGCAGAAGCCCTCCGCCTCCCCCTGGACGGTTCTGTTCATCCGTGCCACTCCTGTTTGGGCCTCAGCTGCTTTGTGGCCCCAATCGATACATTTGGAATTGGAGACAGTCTGACAGGTTATCCGTTACCAATAATACCTTTTACCACTGAAGGAACAGGGCCCCAAAGGCCAAGCCACATGCAGAGGACACAAGGGACAGACGTCTTGCCCCCCAAGTGAGTCGTCAACTCCACCCACAGCATGGTTCTCTCCTGAGGTCCTCTCCTTGTAACTGCCAGCTACCGCTCCAACCCTTCAGGAGATAGCAGGACCCACACCTTCCTGGCGCAGCACCGACACAGCTGCTGGAGTGAGGGGGCAGCTGCGGGGGAGGCACCTCTGAAGGCCCAGCAAGACCTACATGGAGGGCCCAGGCCCAGAGGCCAGGCTAGAGAAGGTATGGATGTGCGCGAGGGCCCAGGCACACCGACACACTACGCATCCGGTCCCCTTGCAGACAGAGAAGGGGCCAGAACAGCGCCCCAGGGACCAGGGAGTACAGCCAGAGTGGACGGGGCACAGGCTGAACCCCCCGTGAGAGTACGGGGCGTGTGCCAGGAGTCAGGGCCTTGGCCCACATGTGGCAGGGAATGCAGGCGCTTTCATGGTACCACCCTTGAGTGAGTTCACAGCTCCAAAGGTTTGGAATTTATGCTTACAGTTCAAGCGGCTGACGGCTGATGCAGCTACAGATTAGTACCTATCACGAAGTTTTAAAAAAAGGTGTTCAAATTACACAAAATGTGTTTTCTTTGTTTCACAATAACTAAGCTCTTTTGTAAGATGTCAGAACACTGCCTTCACAAGGAGCCAGCCACAGGCCCCTCTCATCAGGAATCACGAGCCTGAGAAACGTGACTCTTCCTAGGCCGGGCGCGGTGGCTCACGCCTGTAATCCCAGCACTTTGGGAGGCTGAGGCGGGTGGATCACGAGGTCAGGAGATCGAGACCATCCTGGCTAACATGGTGAAACCCCGTCTCTACTAAAAATACAAAAAATTAGCCGGGCGTGGTAGCGGGTGCCTATAGTCCCAGCTCCTCGGGAGGCTGAGGCAGGAGAATGGCGTGAACCTGGGGGGTGGAGCTTGCAGTGAGCCAAGATCGCGCTACTGCACTCCAGCCTGTGCGACAAGGCGAGACTCCGTCTCTAAAATAAAATAAAATAAAATAAAATTTAATTTAATTTAAAAGAAAAGTGACTCTTCCAACAAGCCCTCTTTTTTTTTTTTTTTTTTTTTTTAAAAAAAAACGGAGTCTTGCTCTGTCGCCCAGGCTGGAGTGCAGTGGTGCGATCTCGGCTCACTTCAAGCTCCGCCTCCCGGGTTCACGCCATTCTCCTGCCTCAGCCTCCAGGTGGCTCACACCTGTAATCCCAGCACTTTGGGAGGCTGAGGCGGGCAGATCACGAGGTTAAGAGATCGAGACCATCCTGGCCAACATGGTGAAACCCCGTCTCTACTAAAAGTACAAAAATTAGCTGGGCATGATGGCATGCACCTGTAGTCCCAGCTACTCGGGAGGCTCAGGCAGGAGAATCGCTTGAACCCAGGAGGTGGAGGTTGCAGTGAGCCGAGATTGCGCCATGCATTCCAGCCTGGGTGACACAGCAAGACCCCATCTCAAAAAAAAAAAAAAAAGAAAAAAGAAAAAAGAAAAAGAACATTAAGACGCAAAAGACAAGTGAGACACAGACTGGGTCTGAGAAAACCTGAGGAGCAGCGTGGGGCAGAGCGGGTGTCGCGTGGTACAGGCGACAGAGTCTGGCCAGAAGCAGCGGTGAGATCCTGGCTGTTCCTGAAAGGGAGACGAGCCCATTCCCTGCTGGATGGGGCGTGCAGGGTGGCGCTCGCACAGAGCACTGGCTGAGCACTAGGACGCTGGAGCCGCCTGCATGGGAAGGGCGTGCAGGGTGACGCTCGCACAGAGCACTGGCTGAGCACTAGGACGCTGGAGCCGCCTGCATGGGAAGGGCGTGCAGGGTGACGCTCGCACAGAGCACTGGCTGAGCACTAGGACGCTGGAGCTGCCTGCATGGGAAGGCTGACAGAGGCTGGTGGGCTGAGAGGCAGGGAAGCAACTGGACAGGTGATGCAGTTCCAGAGAAGCCCAAGGTGCCCAGTGTACAGCTGGTATTGGATGAGATCACCAGGAAATCAGCAGAGACAGGGGAGGGGCCGAGGACTGAACTCTGGGGGTCTTCGACATGAGGGGGCTGCAGGGAAGAGAAGCCAGCAGGGTGCAGACAAGGCCAGGACTTCCATCCTGGAAGGCGGATGACAACAGGAATGACCTACTGGCTTTTGCCAAGTGAAGACCATAGGTGGCCTTGACAAAAGCAGCAGTTTTGAGGGAGGCAGGGGACAGAAGTCTGATTAGCCTTTTGAGAATGAGAGAGGTGGGGTGGAGACAGAAGAAAGAACCCTGAAGAGTTCTTGTTGCTGTTGTTTTTGAGACAGAGTTTCGCTCTGTCAGCAGGCGGGAGCCCAGTGGTGCGATCACAGCTCACTGCAGCCTCAACCTCGTCGGCTCAATGGATCCTCCCACCTCAGTCTCCCAAGAAGCTGGGACTACAGGCGCACGCCACCACGCTGGGAGATGTTTGAAATCATTTTCACCAAAGTGTTTTGTTTAAAAAACAAAACAGGCCAGGTGCGGTGGCTCAAGCCTGTGATCCCAGCACTTTGGGAGGCCGAGACAGGCGGATCACAAGGTCAGGACATCGAGACCATCCTAGCTAACATGGTGAAACCCATCTCTACTAAAAATACAAAAAAATTAGCCAGGCGTAGTGGCGGGTACCTGTAGTCCCAGCTACTCTGGAGGCTGAGGCAGGAGAATGGCGTGAACTTAGGAGGCGGAGCTTGCAGTGAGCCGAGATCGCGCCACTGCACTCCAGCCTGGGTGACTGAGCGAGACTCCATCCCCAAAAAAACAAAACAAAACAAACAAAAACACCACTCATCTTGGCATAGAGGGAAAGCTGGCCCACTCTCCATGGGTGCTCACATCACACTTGTCAACTGATCCAGCTGTTGGGGGCAAGGTATCGCCCAGGGATCACAGAGGCTGTAGACAAGGTCATTTTCACTGGCTTTAGTGCTAACAATAAACCATAAATTAAATTCTAGGGTGACAAAATAAATGCCCCAAGCTTCAATTGCAGAACACAGCTGATTCCTTGAAAGGAACACCACTGGTGCCTGCTGCCTCTGTGGCTCTACCTAGTCAGAGGGGGGTGTCTCTTTGGAATGGGCTCACCCACCCCCCTCAGGATCCCACACCGGTCCACATTCGTTCTCTTAAGAACTGTTCATTTCCACACCAGGAAAAAAGCAGCAGCCCACAGACATAGCTATTTTTTTCCTTTTATTTTGAGGCAGGGTTCCCCAGGCTGGAGTGCAGTGGCGCCATCACAGCTCACTCACTGCAGCCTTGATCTCCTGGGCTCAAATGATTCTCCCACCTCAGTCTCCCTTGCAGCTGAGACTACAGGTGAACATTATCACATGGCTTTTTTTGGTTTTGTTTTTTGAGATGGAGTCTTACTCCATCACCCAGGCTGGAGTGCAGTGGCGTAATCTCGGCTCACTGCAACCTCTGCCTCCTGGGTTCAAGCAATTCTCTTGTCTCAGCCTCCCGAGTAGCTGGGATTACAGGTGCCTGCTACCATGCCTGGCTAATTTTTATATTTTTATAGAGATGGGTTTCACCTTCTTGGTCAGGCTGGTCTCGAACTCCTCACCTCAGGTGATCCACCTGCCTTGGCCTCCCAAAGTGCTGGGATTCAGGAATGAGCCACCATGCCCAGCAGTGGTTAATTTTTAATTTATTGTAGACACAGGGTCTTGCTATGTTGCCCAGGCTGGTTTCAAACTCCTGGGCTACATAGTGATCTCCCCGCCTTAGCCTCCCAAAGTGTTGGAATTACAGGCATGAACCACTACACCTGATCCTAATTTTACTTTGGTAGAAATTAATAATTAATAATTTTACTCACTGTTTTTTCGGAATTTTTTCCTTTTTTTTTTTAACTGATTTTCGAGTAAAAATTTTAGTTTTGACAAAGAAAATATATTCATAAACATACAAACTTTTATTAAGTCAACTCCTGGTATTATATTACATATACATATTCTAATATGCAGAATATATACATTCTAATATGCAGATTTTGCAGCTCGCCAAACAGAGGTATTTAAGATCACACACACATCAATTTTCAAAGACAAAAGGCAGCACACAGTGCAGGGAAATCTACGGTCCCAGAGGGAGCCCCCATGTCAGCTGGGCAGGACCCTTCACACCAGCAGCACTGATGGGGGGTGCCTGCCCCAGCCCCAGGAACAGGAACGCAGGAAATGAGCTCAGCGGCTGCGCTGGGGCAGGATGAGAGAGCGAGAATGAATCCTCACTCCTTCCTAGTACAATGCCAGGGTAGTCCTAAATATACACAGCGACGCTCTCCCACACACTCCAAACTGGGCTGGGACTGCCAGGACAGGAAGGAGGACGTGAACAGCCAGGAAGAGAACTGTCTACACATCTTCCTCCCGGAAGGCCTCGGACTTGCCTCCGTTTGACTGAGGCGGAAGGACAGAAGGGAGCCCCAATGCTCTGGCCACTAGAGCTCTGTAACAGAGTCCGTCCTAACTTGCTCTTCCTGGCTCCCTCACCCTTGAGACCGAGACTCGCTAACACGCTTCTAGAAGACAGTGGTCACAGCCCTCATAACAAAGTGCAGTGATTAAATGGTATCTACAGTGATTAAATGCTTCCTACCCGGCATTAAGAAGCAGGGAGGAAGAGTTTTAAATATAAGAAAGTAACAAGTTTGCAAAGCATCAGTAAATAAGGTTCAAAGAAGGGCAACTTAATTTCAGTAATTAGTAATTTGTGGAATTTTTAGCAACTAAATGTAATATCCATCAACCTCTTAGGATTAATTCAAGCGTACAACATAGTCTACCCTATTTGACAGAGATGAGACAGCAGGATCTTTTAATACTTTCAATTTGTTTTTTATTCTCTTATATCCTAAATATTTGATGAAATATTCAACCCACCCATTGCTAATGACAGTTTCCACTTTCTGAACATCTATATATGGGTCAGGGATGTTATATACTAATATCTCTAAAACCTGCAGGAGGCCAGGTGCGGTGGCTCATGCCTGTGATCCCAGCACTTTGGGAGGCCGAGGCAGGCGGATCATGAGGTCAGGAGATCGAGACCATCCTGGCTAACACAGTGAAACCCCGTCTCCACTAAACATACAAAAAAAAAAAAAAAAAAAAGATTGCTGGGCATGGTGGTGGGCGCCTATAGTCCCAGCTACTCGGGAGGCTGAGGCAGGAAAATGGCGGGAACCCGGAAGGCTGAGGTTGTAGTAAGCTGAGATCGCGCCACTGCACTCCAGCCTGGGCGACAGAGCGAAGACTCTGTCTCAGAAAAATAAAAAAATAAAAAAAAATAAAATAAAACCTGCAGGATACATATTATCCCCTTCTGATAAATAAGCAAACAGAAAACAGAAAGCCTATTTTCATATACATGTTTGGTTTTTCTTTTTTCATTTTTATTTATTTATTTTTTGAAACAAGAGTCTCGTTGTGTCACCCAGGATGGAGTGCAGTGGTTACGATCTTGGCACATGGCAACCTCCAACTCCCAGGTTCAAGTGATTCTCCTGCCTCAGTCTCCCAAGTAGCTGGGACTACAGGCACCTGCCACCACATCTGGCTAATTTTTGTATTTTTAGTGGAGACAGGGATTTCACTATGTTGCCCAGGCTGGTCTTGAACTCCTGACCTTGTGATCCGCCCACCTCGGCCTCCCAAAGTGCTGGGATTACAGGCATTAGCCACCACACCCGGCCATCTTTTTAAATTTATTTTATTTATTTATTTATTTTGAGAGGGAGTCTTGCTCTGTCGCCCAGGCTGGGGTGCAGTGGCCAGATCTCAGCTCACTGCAAGCTCCGCCTCCCGGGCTTTCTGCCATTCTCCTGCCTCAGCCTCGCGAGCAGCTGGGACTATACGCGCCCGCCACCTCGCCCGGCTAGTTTTTTTTTTTGTTTGTTTGTTTTTTTTGTTTGTTTGTTTTTTTTTTTTTGAGACGGAGTCTTGCTCTGTAGCCCGGGCTGGAGTGCAGTGGCCGGATCTCAGCTCACTGCAAGCTCCGCCTCCCGGGTTTGCGCCATTCTCCTGCCTCAGCCTCCTGAGTAGCTGGGACTACAGGCGCCCGCCACCTCGCCCGGCTAGTTTTTTGTATTTTTAGTAGAGACGGGGTTTCACTGTGTTAGCCAGGATGGTCTCGATCTCCTGACCTCGTGATCCACCCGTCTCGGCCTCCCAAAGTGCTGGGATTACAGGCTTGAGCCACCGCGCCCGGCCACTTTTTGTATTTTTTAGTAGAGACGGGGTTTCACCGTGTTAGCCAGGATGGTCTCGATCTCCTGACCTCGTGATCCGCCCGTCTTGGTCTCCTTTTTTTATTTTTTTGAGACAGGGTCTCCCTCTGCCGCCCAGGCTGGAGTGCAATGGCGCGATCTCAGCTCACTGCAACCTCTGCCTTGATGAGGTTTCACCATGTTTCCCAGGCTGGTCTCAAACTCCTGGGCTCAAGTGATCTCCCCACCTTGGCCTCCCAAGGTGCTGGGATTACAGGTGTTAGCCACTGGGCCCAGTCTAAATGTTTGGTATTTTTAATCTCTTGTTATTTGTCTTTACTCCCCAGATAAGACTTTTTATGTGTCAGTTTTAAAATCCAGAGGCAAAAATTAACTCCTCTCATTTTTCTTGTTGCTCTTAACTTCATCATCTATTAGACAGTATATTGTCAAATTTCTTTGTGCCACTGCTGTGAATTCAGAAAAGTCTAGTTTTCTTTCTGAGGAGTAAAATACCAGCTGCTTCTAATGTCATGATTAGTACCATCTTCTGAAGAACTGACAGTCCATGCAGCAAGCATCCTTTTAGTTTAAGGTGAACTATGTCTTTCAAATTACTTGAGAACTGGTAATTCAAGAAAGCAATTCTTTCACTCTCCTGTAATTACGCAAGCATACTGTCCGATATGCCACCCCTCTCCCGTACCAATTGCACTTGTATCACTTAGGCTAACATATGTGCACCCTATGGCCCAGAAATTCCCTCCCAGGTGAACACCCAACAGAAATGAGCAGTTATGTCTACCGAAAAGACATACACAAGAACATTCAAAGCAGCTTTACTCATAATTATCAAAAACTGCAAACTACCCAAATGTCCACTCCTGCAGAAGAGTGGATAATCTGTAGTATTCATGTAATGAACTAATACACATTAAAAAAAAAAAAAAAAAAAAGGGCCAGGCACGATGGCTCATGCCTGTAATCCCAGCACTTTGGGAAGCCGAGGCAGGTGGATCACCTGAGGT
Source organism: Macaca fascicularis (assembly GCF_037993035.2). Lineage (NCBI taxonomy): Eukaryota > Metazoa > Chordata > Mammalia > Primates > Cercopithecidae > Macaca > Macaca fascicularis. The sequence goes on from NC_088381.1 coordinate 171,186,552, forward strand.
CAGACGTTCAAGACCAGCCAGGACAACAGGATGTAACCCCGTCTCTACTAAAAATACAAAAATTAGCCAGGCGTGGTGGCACATGCCTATAGTCCCAGCTACTGGGGAGGCTGAGGCAGGAGAATTGTGTGAACCTGGGAGGTGGAGTGCATTGCAGTGAGCCGAGATTGTGTCACAGAATTCCAGCCTGACGACAGAGTGAGGTTCCGTCTCAAAACAAAACAAAAAAACCACATGTAAATCTTTGTGACGTTGGATTAGGCAATGGATTCTTACAGGTAAAACATGAGAAACAGGTCAGTTAAACTTCATCAAAATAAAAACCATTGTGTTTTTTAACTACAAACACCAAACCCGAACAAAAAAATGTTCAAAAGAAGCCATTAAGAAAGTGAAAAGACAAATGACAGAAGCATATAAAATATCATGTATCTGATGAGGGACAGACATCCAGAATACATAAAAAGCTCTCTCAACTCACTCATAAAATATTCCAATTCAAAAACGGGCAAAGGATCAGAATCATCATTTCGCCAAAGAAGACATATTAATACAAACGCTCAATATGCACAGGAAAAGATGCTCAATGTCATTCGCAATCAGGGAAATGCAAATCAAAACCGTAACGAGACCTCACTTCACACCCACTACGGTAGCTACAATAAAAAAGACAAATCATAACAACTGTTGGCCATGAGGTGGAGAGATGAAGTCTCACACACTGCCAGTGAGACTGATGTAGCCTGGCAGTTCCTCAAAGTGCTAAACACAGTTACCAACTACATGACCCCTCATTCCACCCCAGGTATATAAACAGGAGAAATGAAAATATCTCCGCACAAAAACTTGCGCACTGCATGTTTACTAAGAACCAGGTTTTTAAAAATTTAATATAAAAAAACTTGTACATGAATATTCACAGCAGCATCATTTGTAACAGTTAAGAAGTGAAAACCAAAATGTCCATCAACTGATAGCTAAAAAAACAAAATGTGGTCTACCTACACAATGGAATACTATTATTCAGCCAGAGAAAGTAATTAAATAACAATTAATACAACATGGATGAACCTTGAAAACACTATACTAAATGAAAGAGGCCAATTACAAAAGACTACGTATAGTGTGATTCCATTTATATAAAATGTCCAGAATAGGCAAATCCATAGAGACAAAAAGTAGATTAGTGGTTGCCAAGGGCTGGGGAGAGGTAATGTAAGTGCTGCTAATGGGTACAGGGTTTCTCTCAGGGGCGATGAAAATGCTCTAGAATTAGACAGTGGTGAGAGTTGCACAAGTGTGTGAATACAGTAAAAACCAATAAATCATACACTTAAATCAACAGGCTGGGTGTGGTGGATCACGCCTGTAATCCCAGCACTTTGGGAGGACAAGGCAGGTGGACAACCTGAGGTCAGGAGTTCCAGACCAGCCTGACCAACATGGTGAAACCCCATCTCTATTAAAAATACAAAAATTAGCCAGGTGTGGTAGTGCGCACCTGTAGTCCTAGCTGCTTGGGAGGCTGAGGCAGGAGAATTGCTTGAACCTGGGAGGCAGAGGTTGCGATAAGCCGAGATTGTGCCACTGCACTCCAGCCTGTGTGACAGAGCAAGACTCCTTCTCAAAAATAAATAAATAAAATAATAATAAAAAAACAAGCACAACGAATCTGTGATATGGGTCACAACAGTGTGTACCACACATAATGGTGTCACAACAGAGACTACTCGGGTGCGTGATTCATTAATTTATTCAAAAGGTATTAAAGATATTTAAAAATATTCCTGAAACGAAGCAAGACGTTGTGGCTGACAGTAAGCACCTGAGTTTAGACTTCACTGCCCCACTGTGTTGCAAACTACTGAGCGTGAACTCCAGTTTCCTTGTGGGTAAATTAAGGATAATCCCCGAACTGTGGGTGAATATGACAGTGGATGTTGACAAGGAGCAGTGCCAGGCTCTGAGACAGCCCCAGCACACAGAGCCAGCCTAATCGTTTTGTGATCACATACGTGTCACAGAAGACGCGCTGGGCTTCCCCTTTCCCACAGAAACAGCGCAGAAGCCCCTCCCAGGAACACGCCCGTCTGCAGGGCAGCTCGCGAGGCTGGTGCACAGCTGGTGCACAGCTGGCGCTCAGCAGGTGCATGTGAGTGAAAAGAAACCCATGGCTTCCCGAAGGCTCCTCCTGTGTCGCCTGCCTCCTCCTGTATTCTGTGCCCATGACCTGGACATCCAGAGCATATTCTTCTATCTAAATACAAGTACATGCAATTCTCCCTTAATAGGGCTGTTATTTATTTGTATTTTATCTTTCATTATTTTTAAACTCACTCAGTTGGAAAACACTAGTGACAAGAAAAACAAGTTCATGCCAGGAACTTTTTTTCATCCTAGCATACATCCTGAGATCAGCAGAGGCGATCTGAGCGGCTGAAACCTTCTGCATATAAACCATTTTCAGCAGGGTTCTTAACAACTGTCCAGAGCCAAATACTGAATTATCTGAGTCCAACTGTCAATCTTTCTAAATTGAATAGTCAATATGTCAGGAATACTACAGTGTTAAAGAAAAAAAAGCATGAAAGTAAACATTTTATGGGAAATTTTCTCTTATCCAAAATTCCTTCAAGTTTTTACCTTATTTAGAGATTGATTCTGCATTTCTGCATGAGGAATAAGTATGTCTCTGGAAGGAAAAATACTGTTGCTAATTATATGAACCTTCTAGGACATAATCCAGCGCCAGACAAGTAAGGCTAAAGAAATGCTAGACTGGCCAGGCGCGGTGGCTCACGCCTGTAATCCCAGCACTTTGGGAGGCTGAGGCGGGCAGATCACAAGGTCAAGAGATCGAGAGCATCCTGGCCACTATGGTGAAACCCTGTCTCTACTAAAAATGAAAAAAAAAAAAAAAAAAAAAATTAGCTGGGCATGGTGGTGGACGCCTGTAGTCCCAGCTACTCCGGAGGCTGAGTCAGGAGAATCGCTTGAACCCGGGAGGCAGAGGTTGCGCTGAGCTGAGATCGCGCCACTGCACTCCAGCCTGGGCGACAGAGAGAGACTCCATCTCCAAAAAGAAACAAAGAAATGCTAGATTGGAGCCCTCAGTGGCTAGACATGCATGTGAGCGGGAAGCAATATTCAAAACAGCAATAGCAATCCATCCAGCAACTCCAGCCCTCCCAGCACCCAAGGGGCTCTCCACCCAGCAACTCCAGCCCTCCCAGCACACGAGGGGCTCTCCATCCAGCAACTCCAGCCCTCCCAGCACCCAAGGGGCTCTCCACCCAGCAACTCCAGCCCTCCCAGCACACGAGGGGCTCTCCATCCAGCAACTCCAGCCCTCCCAGCACCCGAGGGGCTCTCCAGCCAGCAACTCCAGCCCTCCCAGCACACGAGGGGCTCTCCAGCCAGCAACTCCAGCCCTCCCAGTGCCTAACTGGCTCTCAGGGTGGTTGCTCCTGAACCAGAGGAAGGGCCACCAAGCCAGCTGCCCTCAGAGTGAGGCGCTCACTTTCTTTCCTGAACAGAGAAGTGTGGAGTGGCCGGCCCTGCCTCACCTTGTCCAACAGGAGTGACAGGTGGTCGCCCATCTCCATGGGGCATGCCCAGCATGGTATCAAAGCCCTCTCATGGCCATGAAGTTTAAGGTGGAAATGGTACCTCTTTTTAAAACATGTAAGAATGTTTAGAAGAATCTGGTTCTTTTAAAAAAGAGGCAAAGAAAGTTTGAGAAGCATAGTTTGGATAACAATGGCTTCAATGGCTTTACTCATTTTAAATGCTATTTATTTCAGCCTCAACAATTAAATGTGTTCAAGTGGCCAGGCACAGTGGCTTACGCCTGTAATCTCAGCACTTTGTGAGACCAAGGCGTGTGGATCACCTGAGGTCAGGAGATCAAGACCAGCCTGGCCAACATGGTGAAACCCCATCTCTGCTAAAAGTATAAAAATTAGATAAGTGTGGTGGTGCATGCCTGTAGTCCCAGCTACTTGGGCAGCTGAGGCAGGAGGATCACTTCAACCTGGGAGGTGGAGGTTGCAGTGAGCCCAGAACCCATCACTGCACTCCAGCCTGAGTGACAAAGTGAGACTCCATCTCAAAACAAACAAAAAAAAGTGTTCACAGCTAGCTCACACCTGTAATCCTGGCACTTTGGGACCTGAGAGGAGTGGATCACTTACGCCTAGATGTTCCAGACCAGCCTAGGCAACATGGCGAAACCCCGTCTCTACAAAAAAATCCACAAAAATTAGGCCAGTGTGGTGGCGTGCACCTATAGTCCCAGCTACTCGAGAGGCTGAGAGAGGAGGATGGCTGGAGCTCGGGAGGTGGAAACTGCAGTGAGGCAAGATTGAGCCACTGCACTCCAGCCTGGGTGACACAGTGAGACCCTGTCTCTACACACACACACAGAAAAGTGTTCAGATTGGGTGCCAGACTACCCACCTCAAATATGTCACATGTCCAACTGAACCTAAGCATTTCTGAGTTACTTTTTTTTTAAATAAAAAAATTTCTTTATGCTGGTATTTTTCAGTATTATAAAAATGCCGGCATGAAGGAAATGAAATCAAAAAAGAACATGACCCAGATACCAAGCAGAGAAAGACGGCCAGTATGCTCCTGTACTGTCGTCTTTGGCTCACCATCCCCACGGAATCGCAGTAATAAACAGGAAGGAAGGATGTTTTCACACAAGACCTGAAAATGTTCACTCTGATTTCATGAAAGTAATTGGTAAGCCAGGAAAATTACCCTTTTCACCAGATGCCTCGAGATGAGACAAACGAAATCAACAAACGAAAGAGCTTTCCAAATAATCAATAAAACTTTACGGCAAGGTCAGCGAAAGCGTAACATTTTGCAAAAGGACATCTAGCTTTGTGCGGTCTGCATTTCCTTTCATAAGCTACAAGAGCGGTCAAAAATGCTTCTCCGTAAACAAACGCTGCAGTAAAAATACAAGATTGATACTACCAGCGTTTATTTGATTATGAAAACGGTACTTTTCCAGAATGTCTGGCGATTTCCGATTTCGGAGGAACTTGGTATTTCTCTACAGGCACCCACACACAGGCCTTTCTCTAAGGCTCTCAGCAGGAAGTGCCTGGAGCTCCTAATAGCGCCAAGGCCCAGCCTCTGTTCAGCCTGATTTGCAGGTAGAATGTCCAACCCGTCTGGCTTCTAAGAGCTGGATTCCGGAAACAAATTAAAAAGCTGACGTACCAGAGACCACAGCATCACTCGCATGGATGGACAAGTATCAACTAATTTTTCTGAACTTCAATTAAAAAATCAAAAAGCTTAAGATCACATTTTAAAAAGCTGAGTCCTCACTAATTGTCAACTCCAAAGTGTCTCCAGTGAACAACTACTATAAGACCTGCCTTCTATTATTACTACATTATTATTATTTTTTTTTTTTTAAGAAAAATGCCACAAGCCGAGGGCATCCTCACCCGGCAAGCAGCACAGGGAGCTGAGAGCACTAGGCAACCAGCCTTGTGGCCTCAGGGCAGCGGCAGGTGTTTCTGATCATGAAGGCCTGGAGAAGCAACACACATTTCATTCACTTCTCCTTGTCCCCCTCTGCTGTCTCAGAGAGACAGATCCAGCCTCTCATGCCCACCCATGAGGACCAAGGAGAAGGGAGGCAATAACGCACTTCTCAGCCTCTGTGCACTCCTGTGTGGGCGCACACTTGGGCCTCAGGCCTCACCAGCTCCTGACTGGAATATACTTTACCACTGCAACATCTGAAATGAAATCAGAAATGCCTACTTTTTTTTTTTTTTTTTAACATCAATTGAGCCCCCAAATAGTTTATTTCCCACAAAATATACTGGGCCAACAGTATAGGAATGATCTGTCAAATGCCAAATTTGTCCAGCTAGGAAAACACTAGAAACCAGTTAAAACTTTTGAACAGGACAGGACAAATGCCCTGATTCGTCCACAAATAAACTGTGAACAAAAAAAATAAAAATAAAAAAGGAGGGAGAAAGAGCTTACAGATTAAAAGAGATTAAGGAGGTGTACAATCCAAATGCCACGGGCAGGTACCTGTAGAACTTACCCACTTTTTTTTTTTTCTTTTTGAGACGGAGTCGCTCTGTCACCCAGTCTGGAGCGCAGAGGTGCGATCTTGGCTCACTGCAACCTCCACCTCCCGGGTTCAAGCGATTCTCCCATCTCAGCCTTCCCAAGTAGCTGGGATTATAGGCATGGGGCACCGCGTCAGGCTAATTTTTATATTTTAGTAGAGATGGAGTTTCATCATGTTACCCAGGCTGGTCTCTAACTCCTGATGATCCACCTGCCTCGGCCTCCCAAAGTGCTGGGATTACAGGCATGAGCCACCGCGTCCAGCCACGAATCCACTTTAAAAAAAAAAATAATAAATAAATAAATAAATAAATTTAGGCCTGGCACGGTGGCTCACGCCTGTAATCCCAGCACTTTGAGAGGCCGAGGCAGGCAGATTACGAGGTCAGGAGATCGAGACCATCCTGGCTAACACGGTGAAATTCCGTCTCTACTAAAAATACAAAAAAGTAGCCGGGTGTGGTGGTGGGCACCCGTAGTCCCAGCTACGTGGGAGGCTGAGGCAGGAGAATGGCGTGAACCCGGGAGGCAGAGCTTGAAGTGAGCCGAGATCATGCCACTGCACTCCAGCCTAGGGGACAGAGCGAAACTCCTTCTCAAAAAAAAAAAAAAAAAAAGGGAAATTTAAACAATGACTATCTTATGATATTGAGAAATTACTGCTATTTTTTTCAGTGTCATATTATTATGGCTATGTTTTTAAAAAAAACCCTCATCTTCTTGAGGCACATCCCGAAATATTTACAAATGAGATGACAGATTTCTGGGATTTTCCTAAAACAATCCTTTTGGGGGAAAGGGGATAAAAGTGAAATACAACTGACTGTGAGTTGATAACTGTTGAAACTGGGCGTTCATTATTCTATATGTTCTACTTTTTTGGTTTTTTTGTTTTGTTTGCTTTGAGACAGGGTCTCACTCTGTTGCCCAGGCTGGAGCGCAGTGGCACGACTGGCTCACTGCAAACTCCTCCTCCCGGGTTCACGCCATTCTCCTGCCTCAGCCTCCGAGCGGCTGGGACTACAGGCACCTGCCGCCATGCCCAGCTAATTTTTTTGTATTTTTAGTAGAGACGGGGTTTCACTGTTAGCCAGGATGGTCTCGATCTCCTGACCTCGTGATCCACCTGCCTTGGCCCCCCAAAGTGCTGGGATTACAGGTGTGAGCCACCGTGCTCGGCCGCTCTACTTCTAAATGTATTTGAAATTTCCTATTTGAAATTTTAAACTTTGAAATTTGAATAGAAAATATTACCAATTACTATCACTTTTATTAATACTCATTACACAAATACCTCCATATGAAAAACTCACGATACTCCAAAAAAGGAAAAATGACAGTTTCATACATGAGCTCATCACTATTTTCAATAATACCTAAATAGAGGACAGCTGAGTGACATGGGATACTGGCTAGAAGTTTCTGAAAAATTAGTTTCCTTTTACAAATACTCAAAACAGGAAGATTGAATCCAAACCACTACAAGCTCCTGCCCCAAACTACACAGCAGTTTCCTCATTGGAAATGCATCGCCGCAGGAAAATCAGCCCCACGCCTGGTATATTTGCCATGAGTGCATTTGTTTTATTGCTGGCATTCCTTCTGGGTCATAAAGCAGTTTTATGAGCTGGTAGAACTTCTGTGCGGATTCTACAAAGCTGCCATGGCGAACGGCTTCAGGATCCAGCCTAACATATCTGTCTCCATCTCCTGCATCTGATTGATGCAGGCCCTTTGGGCTGACTGGACTTTCAAAAAGTCTATGGTGGCGACTCTCTTACTGTTAAAATGTTTATCTAAGTCTTCCTTTCAAATGTGGTACTGGAGAACGCTGTAGGACAAACAAGAAGCGGTTACAATTCTCCATACCAAACTTTATTTTTAAAAACATTTAAGGCCAGGCATGATGGCTCATGGCTATTTCCAGCATTTTGGGAGGCTGCGTGAGAGGATCCCTTGAGGCCAGGAGTTTGAGATGAACCTGGGCAAAATAGTGAGCCCTTATCTCATTTTAAAAATACACATTTAAAAAACAGTAAAAATGAAAACATTTAACGTTCATTTTACTGAGAATATTTCTCTCAAATTATAAATGCAGTATTTTAAACATCACTAAACTTGCAATACAATCGATGACAGGAATTACCATAGCCGGGAAAAAAATAAACTGTTAAGAAAAGGGATGCTGAGGCTGGGCATGGAGGTTCACGCCTGTAATCCCAACACTTTGGGAGGCCGAGGCAGGTGGATCACATTACCTGAGGTCAGGAGTTCGAGACCAACCTGGCCAACACGGTGAAACCCCGTCTCTACTGAAAATACAAAATTAGCCAGGCATGATGATACACATCTATAATCCCAGCTACTCGAGAGGCTGAGGCAGGAGAATCCCTTGAACCTGGGAGGCGGAGGTTGCAGTAAGCTGAGATTGTGCCACTGCACTCCAGCCTGGGTGACAGAGTGAGACTCCATTTAAAAAAAAAAAGCGGGGGGGCCGGGCGCGGTGGCTCAAGCCTGTAATCCCAGCACTTTGGGAGGACGAGACGGGCGGATCACGAGGTCAGGAGATCGAGACCATCCTGGCTACCATGGTGAAACCCCGTCTCTACTAAAAAATACAAAAACCTAGCCGGGCGAGGTGGCGGGCATCTGTAGTCCCAGCTACTCAGGAGGCTGAGGCAGGAGAATGGCGTGAACCCGGGAGGTGGAGCTTGCAGTGAGCTGAGATCTGGCCACTGCACTCCAGTCTGGGTGACAAAGTGAGACTCTGTCTCAAAAAAAAAAAAAAAAAAAAAAAAAGGGATGTAGAGGAGACTATGAAATTGAAACTAATTCAGAATAGCCTGGATTTTTAAAGTTTCTTTCCTTAATATTAAACAAAGTTTTTATTTATATTACAAACCAATTATTATTAAAATACTATTGGAGAAAAACTATAAAATCTGATCAACTGAGGATCTAGCAGTATTCAAAAATACCACCATTCAATAGGGGCAACTAGCAATTAATTCTATACTTTTTGTTTTTGTTTTTAAGACGGAGTTTCGCTTTTGTTGCCCAGGCTGGAGTGCAATGGTGAACCTCAGCTCACCATAACTTCCACCACCCAGGTTCAAGCAATTCTCCTGCCTCAGTCTCCCAAGTAGCTGGGATTACAGGCATGCACCACCATGCCCAGCTAATTTTGTATTTTTAGTAGAGACTGGGTTTCCCCATGTTGGTCAGGCTGGTCCCGAACTCCCGATCTCAGGTGATCCACCTGCCTCGACCTCCCAAAGTGCTGGGATTACAGGCGTGAGCCACCACGCCCAGTTCAAGTGGTTTTATAAATGAATACTTTAAAATTTCACTCTCTAAAATATTTTTCAGGGGTCAGGCATGGTGGTTCACACCTATAATTCCAGCACTTTGGGAGGCCTGCCAGGCAGGAGGAGCACTTGAGCCCAGGAATTGGAGACCAGCCTGGGCAACACAGTAAGACCTCCACTCTACAAAATACTAAAAATAAGGCCAGGCAGCCAGGCGCGGTGGCTCATACCTGTAATCCCAGCAGTTTGGGAAGCCAAGGCGGGCGGATCACGAGGTCAGGAGGTTGAGACCATCCTGACTAACAAGGTGAAACCCTGTCTCTTCAAAAAATACAACAAAATTAGCCAGATGTGGTGGCAGCTGCTTGTAGTCCCAGCTGCTTGGGAGGCTGAGGCAGGAGAATGGCATGAACCCGGGAGGCGGAGCTTGCAGTGAGCAGAGATTGTGCCACTGCATTCCAGCCTGGACAACAGAGTGAGACTCTCTCTCAAAAATAAAATTAAAAAAAATAAATAAATAAAATAAAAATAAAAATAAAATAAAATAAAATAAGGCCAGGCGCAGTGGCTCACACCTGTAATACACGACCACTTTGGAAGGCCAAGGCAGGAGATCGCTTGAGCTCAGGAGTTCGAAAGCAACCTGGGTAACATAGCAAAACCTCATCTGTACAAAAATACAAAAATTAGCCAAGTGTGGTGGCACGCACCTGGAGTCCAAGCTACTGGGGATGCTGAGGTGGGAGGATCACCTGAGCCCAGGAGGTCAACACTGCAGTGAGCCGTGATTATGCCGCTGTACTTCTGTTCCAAAAATAAAAATAAAATAAAATATTCTTGAACAGAAGACTGAAAGCTTCATAATTTTTCCTAAAACTACAGTAATTCTGACACCAAAATATTCCATAGATAACATATACAAGTTAAAACCACAGACTATCTACAGACTACTCCTCATTTAGAAATACAAATTAAAAAAAATAAAAAAACGTGCATACGACAGGCTCAACTGTGCAGTTAGAGAATAAAATGTCATGGCTAAGTGTGTTTTATTCTGGGAATGCACATACGATTCTATAGTATGTATGTCAATATAAACAATAAAAAATAGAGAAAGACAAAAATCACAGTTTTCTTGATACATGCAACAACCATATTTCAACATTAATTTCTCATTAAAAGTCTTGACTTCTTATTTTATTTACTTATTTACTGAGATAAAGTCTGGCTCTGTCACCCAGGCTGGAGTACGGTGACACAATCATGGTTCACTGCAGCCTCGACCTCCCAGGCTCAAGCAATTCTCCTGCCTCAGCCTCCTGAGTAGCTAGGACACAGGCCCACACCACCATGTCCAGCTAATTTTTGTGTTTTTTGTAGAGACAGGGTTTCGTCATGCTGCCCAGGCTGGATTCAAGCAATCTGCCCACCTCTTATAGGTGTGAACCACCACGTCTGGCCGTCTCAGACTTTTAGACTAATCAAAATTGATTTTTAATATTTAAAACAATCTTTCAAAGTAACATTCAATTTTAATGGAAAAAGACTAGAATATGCTTTAAAATAAAAAAGCAAGACAATTATAATAACTTCGGGGAAGACTTTCACTCTTCGTGGCATACTTACTTCTCGTACTGCTTGAATTTATTTTATCATGAGCACACTTTTCTTTTTCTTTTAGACAGGGTCTCACTCTGTCACCCAGGCTGGAGGGCAGTGGCACAATCACAGCTCACTGCAGCTTCGACCTCCCCAGGCTCAAGCAATCCTCCCATCTCAGCCTCCCGAGCAGCCAGGACGACAGGTGTGCACCACCATGCCCAGTTAATTTTTGTATAATTTGTAGAACTGGGGTCTTGCTATGTTGCTCAGGCTTATTTTCATAATTAAAAAAAATTAAAATTAAAATAGTACTTGCCGAACGCACTTTTTGTGATTGGTATTCTGATACTTTCAAATACATGGTATAAGAGGCAATCCCAAATCACAGAAAACTGCACCTCAGCTGACCTACGACCACCCTCCAAGGACGTTTGTAAAGCCCAAAGCTAAGGGAGGTGGCCCAAGAGCTATCTGGAGAGGAGTTTTGAAAGAATTTTAAAAACCGGCCAGGCGCAGTGGCTCATGCCTGTAATTCCAGCACTCTGGGAGGCTGAGGCGGGCGGATCATGAGGTCAAGAGATCAAGACCATCCTGGTAAACATGGTGAAACCCCATCTCTACTAAAAATACAAAAATTAGCTCGGCGTGGTGGCGGGCACCTGTAGTCCCAGCTACTCGGGAGGCTGAGGCAGGAGAATAGCGTGAACTGGGGAGGCGGCGGCGCTTGCAGTGAGCCGAGATTGCGCCACTGCACTCTAGCCTAGACAACAGAGCGAGACTCCATCTCAAAAAAAAAAAGGATTTTAAAAGCCAAAACAACTTCTGGTCACAGCACTCATTAATAGCCCCAAAGCGGGCAACCCAGATGTCCATCAGGAGTGGAGAGATAAAGAGAGGGATGAGAATACAGTGCACACTACATAATAACCACAAGGAACTAAGCTGCGGCTATTCCCAATCACGTGGATGGATCTCAAGTACTCTTACTTACAATTACTTTTTATTTTTTGAGACACAGTATCACCCTGTTCCCAGGCTGAAATGCAGTGGTGTGATCTCAGCTTACTGCAAACTCCACTTCCTGGGTTCAAGCAATCCTCCCACCTCAGCCTGCTGAGTAGCTGAGTCTACAGGTGAGCACCACCATGCCCAGCTAATTATTCTATTTTTTTTTTTTTTGTAGAGACGGGGTCTCACTATGTTGCCCAGGCTGGTCTTGAACTCCTGGACTTAAGCGATTCACCCACCTCAGCCTCCCAAAGTACTGGGATTACAGGCTACAATTACCTTTTATTATGGTAAAATATATGTAACATAAAATGTACAATTTTAACCCTTTTTTTGAGATTGACGAAGGAAAAAAAAAAGCAGCAACTCAAATTGCTAGGATGGAAATAAGAGAAGGGACATTACTACTAACATTAATAGAAATAAAGATTATTAAGAAAAACTATGAACAATCGTATGCCAACAAATTAGATAATCTAGGTGAAATGGACAAATTTATAAAAAGACACAAACTACCAAAATTGACTCTTGAAGAGAAAATGTTAATAGATCTACAACAGGTACAAAGATTGAACTAGCAATCCAAAACACACAAAGAAAGCTGGATAGCTTCACAGGTGCATCTACCAAACATTTAAGTAAGAGTTATTACCAATTCTTCACAAACTCATCCAGAAAAAGGAGAACGCTTCCTAAATCATTCTATAAGGCCTGTATTACCTTGATACCAAACAAACAAACAAAACGACATACAAGGAAAGAAAACTAGACTCAATTTCCCTTATGAATACAGATGCAAAAATCTTCAACAAAATACAATACTAGCAAACTAAATTCACCAACATGGAGAAAGAATTATATACCATGATCAAGCGGGATTTATCCCAGGAATGCAAGGTTGGTTCAACAAACAAAAACCAATTAATGCAATACACCATATCAATAGAAAAAAATGAGTCACACAAGTATCTCAATGGATGCAGAAAAATCACAACAAAGTCCAACACCCTTTTTCATGGCAAAAACTTAACAAACTAGAAATAGAAGGAAATGTTCTCAACCTGAAAAGGGGCATTTATGAAAACCCACAGCTAATGCCATACTTAATGGTGAAGGTTACATGCTCTCTCCCTAAGGTCAGAAGAAAGACAAGAATGCCCACTAGTGCTATTTCCACTCCACACTGTACTGAAGGTACTAGGTAGGGCAAGTAGGCAACAAAAAGAAATAAAAGGTATCCCAGTTGAAAAGGAAGAAGCAAAACTATCTGCATTCAGAGATAATTTTATATATAAAATTTATGTTTTTTTATGTAAAAATCCTAAGGAATTCATTAAAAAAGCTATTAAAACTAATTAAAAAGTTCAGCAATTTTGCGGGATATAAGATCAATATATAAAAATCAATTTACCTCAGGAATAAATTTAAGAAACTCTTACCCTGCACTGTGAATGTAATCAATGCCACTGAACTGAACACTTAAAAATAGATAAAGTGGCCAGGCGTGGTGGCTCTCACCTGTATCCCAACACTTTGGGAGGCTGAGGTGAGTGGATCGCCTGAGGTCAAGAGTTTGAGACCAGCTGGCCAACATGGTGGAACCTCGTCTGTACTAAAAATACAAAAATTAGCTGGGTGTGGTGGCGAGTGCCTGTAATCCCAGATACTTGGGAGGCTGAGGCAGGAGAATCGCTTGAACTTGCGAGACAGAGGTTGCAGTGAGCCAAGACTGCACCACTGCACTCTAGCCTGGGTGACAGCACAAGACTCCATCTCAAAAAAAAAAAAAAAAAAACACAGTTAAAGTGGCAAATTTTTATATATTTTTACCCCAATTAAAAAGAAAACTAAACAACTCTCACTCTGAAAACTATGAAACTTTTTTTTAAAATCTAATTTATTATATTTTTTGAGACGGAGTCTCGCTCTGTCACCCAGGCTAGAGTGCAGTGGCGTGATCCTCACTCACTGCAACCTCCACCTCCCGGGTTCAAGCGATTCTCCCACTTCAGCCTCCCGAGTACGTGGGATTACAGGCGGCTGCCACCACGCCCAGCTAATTTTTGTAGAGACAGGTTTTCACCATGTTGGCCAGGCTGGTCTTGAACTCCTGACCTCAGGTGATCCGCCTACCTCGGCCTCCCAAAGCGTTGGGATTACAGGCGTGAGCCACCACAGCCGTCCTTTTTTTTGAATTTTAAAAGATCTAAATAAGTGGAAAGGCATCTTATGTTCGTGGGACAAGAGTTTTTAATATTGTTAAGATGGCAATACTCCCCAAATTGACCTACAGATTCAATGAAATCCTTACAAGAATCCCAGCTGGCTTGCTACCAGAAACTGACAAGCTGATCCTAAAATGCATATGGAAACTCAAAGAACTTAGAAAGAATTGTCAAAACAATCTTGAAAAAGAACAAAGTTGGAGGACTCATACTTCCTGATTTGAAAACTTACTATGTAAGTAATGAAGACAATGTGGTACTGGCATCAGAACAGACATATACGTTAATGGAATACAACTGAGAGTCCAGAAAAAAACTCATACATTTATGGTCAACTGATTTTGACAAGGATTTCAAGACCATTCAACAGGGGAAAGAATAGTGTGTTCGACAAACGTTGTTGGAACAACTGGATATCTGCATGCAAGAGAATGAATGTAACCCCTCTGCATGCAAGAGAATGAATGTAACCCCTCTACCTCATGTCAAAAATTAACTCAAAATTGATCAAAGAACTAAATGTAAATGCTGAAACTAAAAACTCAGAAGAAAACACAGGTGTAAAAGAAAACACAGGTACGAAACTTTGTGAATTTGCATTGCCAATGGATTCTTAGATATGACACAAAAACAACAACAACAAAAAACAGTTAAATTTGTTTTCCTGCGCAGAAGGGCTCTAGGCAGCCATGGCGCCCAGCCAGAATGGCATGAAAGCTCTACTTCCACAAGGACTGGCAGCTGGCACATGGCCACGTGGTTCAACCAGCCTGCCCGGAAGATCCGCAGATGCAAGGCCAGGCAAGCCAAAGTGCCCCACGTTGCCCTGCACACCGCGTCAGGACCCATCCGGCCCATCGTGTGGTGCCGCACGAAGCAGTATTCACACCAAGGTGTGCACCGGCCGCGGCTGCAGCCTGGAGGAGCTCAGGGTGGCCAGCATTCACAAGACCATTGGCATCTCTGTGGATCCAATGAGTCCACTGAGTCCCTGCAGGCCAAGGTGCTGTGGCTGAAGGAGCACCACTCTAAACTCATCCTCTTCCCCAGGAAGCCCTCGGCCCCCAGTAAGGGAGACAGTTCTGCTGAAGAACTGAAACTGGTCACCCAGCTGACAGGGCCGGTCATGCCCATCCCAAATGTGAGAAGGAGAAAGCCCAAGTCATCACTGAGGAGAAGAATCTCAAAGCCTTTGCTAGTCTCCACACGGTCCATGCCGACGCCCGGCTCTTTGGCATACGGGCAAAAAGAGACAAGGAAGCTGAAGAACAGGATGTTGAAAACAAAAAATGAAGCCCTCCTGGGGACTTGTAATAAATCAGCAGTTTAAAAAAAAAAAAGTTAAATTAGACTTCATCAAAATGAAGAACACCTGTGCTTCAAAGGCTACCATCAAGATAGTGAAATGACAACCCACAAAATGGTAGAAAATATTTGAAAATCTTATGTCCAATATGGGGCTTCTATCTAGTATATACAAAGAACTCTTAAAATTCAACAAAAAGACAACCCAATTTTTTATATTTTTTTTTGAGACGGAGTCTCGCTTTGTCGCCCAGGCTGGAGTGCAGTGGCGCGATCTCGGCTCACCGCAAGCTCTGCCTCCCGGGTTCATGTCATTCTCCTGCCTCTTCATGTCATTCTCTTGCATTGCATTCTCCTGCCTCAGAGTAGCTGGGACTACAGGCGCCCGCCACCACGCCCAGCTAATTTTTTTGTATTTTTAGTAGAGATGGGGTTTCACTGTGTTAGCCAGGATAGTCTCGATCTCCTGACCTCATGATCCGCCCACTTCAGCCTCCCAAAGTGCTGGAATTACAGGCGTGAGCCACTGTGCCTGGCCAAAACAACCCAATTTTTTAAATGAGTAAACAACTTGAATAGACATTTATCCCGAAGATATACAAATGTCTAACACATGAAAAGATGTTCAACAACATTCGCTATTAGGGAAAAGCAAATCAAAACCACAATGAGAAACGACTTCACACTCACTACGACGGTTAGAATTTTAAGTCAGAAAATAACAAGCGTTGTCAAGGACGTGGAGAAACTGGAACCCTTGTGGGCGGCTGGCGGGAACGCAGACCGCTGTAGAAAACAACCTGGCAGTTCCTCAGGATGCTCAACACAGAGCCTTCACAGGACCCAGGAATTCCACTCCGAGGTATTCACTCGAGGGAAATGAAAACATGTGTCTCACAAAAACTTGTACATTAATGTTCACAGCATCGTTATTAAAAAATAAACAAAAATTACTTGGGAGGCCCAGGTAGGTGGATCACCTGAGGTCAGGGGTTTGAGCCAGCCTGGCCAACCAGGCGGCCAACAACCGCCTCTACTAAAAATACAGGAGTAAGTCGGGTGTGGTGGCACACGCCTGTAACCCCACCTACTTGGGAGGCTGAGGCAGGAGAACTGCTTGAACCCAAGAGGCGAAGGTTGCAGTGAGCCAAGATCACACCACTGCACTCCAGCCTGGGCAACAGAGCAAGACTCTGAAAACAAACAAAAAAACAAAAAAACAACAAATAAACAAACAAAAGGTAAACAGATGTCCATCGGCCGGGCGCGGTGGCTCAAGCCTGTAATCCCAGCACTTTGGGAGGGCGAGACGGTCGGATCACGAGGTCAGGAGATCAAGACCATCCTGGCTAACACGGTGAAACCCCGTCTCTACTAAAAAATACAAAAAACTAGCCGGGCGAGGTGGCGGGTGCCTGTGGTCCCAGCTACTCGGGAGGCTGAGGCAAGAGAATGGCGTAAACCCGGGAGGCGGAGCTTGCAGTGAGCTCAGATCGGCCACTGCACTCCAGCCGGGGCGACAGATTGAGACTCCGTCTCAAAAAAAAAAAAAAAACAGATGTCCATCAACTGATGAATGGACAAACAAAATGAGGGCTGTCCACACAACAGAGTATTATTTGGCCATAAAAAGGGATGATGCACTACATATGCTGCAACACGAGACGAACCTTGACAACATGGTTATCAGTCAGGAAAGACCCATATTATATGATGCCACTTACAGAAAATATCCAGAACGAGCAGATATATAATGAAAACAGATTTGTGGTTGCTCAGGGCTGGGGTAGGGGTAGAGTTGGGGGTGACAGCGAAAGAGTACAGGGTTCCTTTGGTGGTGATGGCGGAGATGGTTGCACAACTTGATGAATATACTAAAATACACCGACACTGAACTGTATGCTTTAGGCAGGTAAATCATGCATGACTTGAACCTCAATAAAGCTGTTACTAAAAAACAACAACAACAGGAAAAAAGAAATTATCTGGTAATTGTAAATGGTAGAGAAGCCTTTCTTCTTCACTAAAATAAATAAACTATCAGCAGTATAATTCAACTTAAGTTTCTCTATATTGCTGACAGCTGGTTTCTGCTTAAAAATCCTCCTAACATATTATGTCACAAGGATTATCAAAATTTCATAAACACAAATCTTGCTTTTTAAAAAAATAACTAAATATTTGTAGAAGGAAATATATCCAGGCTTCTCATTTTGGTTACATAAAACCATGTCTGATGTTTTGAGAAATATTTCTTGTTCTGATACCATATAATAGCAATGTCATCCCTGACACCTTAATTAATTGGTAAAACTGGAAATAGAGCATTTCCAGTAACTTCTCAATTTGCTGCTAGTCAGACAGTATTTCCCACATATTTGAATCCAGTTTCATTTTAAAGGTACATCCGAAAGCTGTTCTATCAATAAACAAAGACTTTTCAACAATTTGGTTTCAAATACTTCGGGTTAGAAAACAAACATCTATTTAAGACAGAGCTGCAAATTTATTATTATTACTTTTTGGAGACAGAGTCTCACTCTGTTGCCCAGGCTGGAGTGCAGTGGTGCAATCATAGCTCACTTCAGATTCAACCTCCTGGGTTCAACCAATCCTCCCCAGTAGATGAACTACAGGCGCACATGACCACAGCCAGCTAACTTTTCTTTTTGGTTTTTTTTTTTGAGACCGTGTCTCGCTCTGTCGCCCAGGCTCGAGCGCAGCGGCGTGATCTCGGCTCACTGCAAGCTCCGCCTCCCGGGTTCACGCCATTCTCCTGCCTCAGTCTTCCGAGTAGCTGAACTACAGGTGCCTGCTACCACAGCCAGCTTTTTTTTTTGAGACGGAGTAGTCTCGCTCTGTCACCCAGGCTGGAGTGCAGTGGCACGATCTCAGCTCACTGCAAGCTCCGCCTCCCGGGTTCACACCATTCTCCTGCCTCAGCCTCCCGAGTAGCTGGGACTACAGGTGCGTGCCACCACGCCCAGCTCATTTTTTGTATTTTTAGTAGAGATGGGGTCACCATGTTGGCCAGGATGGTCTCGATCTCCTGACTTCATGATCTGCCTGCCTCAGCCTCCCAAAGTGCTGGGATTACAGGCGAGAGCCACTGCGCCCGGCCCTAATTTTTTAAATTTAATTTTGTAGACACAGGGATCTCACTATGTTGCTCAGGCTCCTGGGCTCAAGCAATGTTCCCACCTGGGCCTCCCAAAGTGCTGGGACTACAGGCGTTGAGCCACCATGCCTGGCCTCCAAAATTAACCTTTAAGGATTGCTGCATAACCACTAATAAAATCAACATCTTTCTCAATAGTAAAGGGTCAATAGAAATGGTATTTCAAATTACAGTATAAGGTGGGTCGGGTGTGGTGGCTCACACCTGTAATCCCAGTACTTTGGGAGGCCGAGGCAAGAGGATCCCTTGAGCTCAGGAGTTCAAGACCAGCCTGGCCAACATAGGGAGACTCTGTCTCTAAAATAAAGAAATGCTGAAAAAGAAATTCAGCTCATCAATTTAAGTTTTTTAAACAAAGTGACATATTGAATTATTTTAATTCAATGATTTCACACTAACAAGGGTGAAGTACAACAGAGCAAGGGCGCTGAAGTGCTGTTTCGGATGCTGCGGTAAGGGAGTTCTAGTCACCTTTGTGTCTCACTAGAAAATGATGAGGGGTAAGAATATTTCTTATTCTGCTCTGGTCTATTTTCAATGGGTGATTTCCTAGATACCAAAAGCTCTGGAGGTTAAACACAGCTCTATGACATTTCCAGAAAGATGAAGTTTCTACAGGCAACTCCGGAGTCACAAAAGTCCAGCTGTGAACATCCCCACATCACATGGTCTCCACAGGGACCCCTGTGCCCTCCCAGCCCCGAGGAGCAGGCGCTGTCCAGCCACCGTTGTTCCCCTTTCAACACTTTCTTCAGCTACTCCCTGCTTCTTCACAGTCTCCTAACCCCCTTCTCCTCTCTCCTCCAATGCTTGTGCAGTTACGAGAAAAACCTGCTCTCCCCTCATCCCATTTCCTCCTTCTACTCATGGGGGACTCTTTCAAGTAAGTAAGTGTAAGAATAGAAACAGCAACATATCCAAATCAAAACAAAGAGGAACTATACCCTCACTCCGTGCAGAGGTTAGAGCTGGGGCGTCTCGCCCACCTGGAAACCACGGCGGCACATGATCACACCGCCACAGAGCCTCAAGGACGACATGAGCTCCAGGAGAACAGGAATTTTGTTTTCTTCACTGCTGCAATGCCTAGCACATCTTAAGTCCTTAAAAAATATTTGCTAAGTGAATGACAAGGGACGACAGCAGACTAGAAATGTCAACACGATTTTGCACAGTGGGAAAAAGCAAACCGATGAATGGTATCTAACTCAGCAAAGCCAGAAAACCAGAACTTAACTGGGCAGCAGGCAACGAGACTGGGGAATGAGAAGAGGCGCTGAGATGGCTGAAGGCCTGTGGTTAATGGGCAGAAAAGAGCATGCACTTCAAGTCCACAGGAAAAGCAGTTAGATCCTCCCCCAGCAGCCCTCCTCCACCTCAGCCACCTTACCAGAAACCGACAGCTATGCCCCCCACCCCATAAACCCCAAGCAGGAGACCGGAAACTTCTCCCTGGGGAGACCTACAGCCCCAAAATAAAGAATTCTATCACTAACTTCTGGCAGTGGCCCTCAAATTGGCAGGGTCCACGCTCTATTTCCTGATGGTGAGACTCAACACTTAAAGTCTGCCCCATGCATACAGGGAGTTTCCAATCGGCCGACTCAAAATCATGGAAACACAGTCAATAATCACCAGATTTTCAGAGAGACGCCTCTAACAAAGAGAATGACCAAAGTAGAAAACAGGTGAAAAAGAACGAGCAGGAAACAGACAAGATAGGAGGCAAAGGGAAACATCTACATAACAGACGTGTGCAGGAATCAATAAAACATTAAACAAAGAGAAATGTGTCTAAAACACATGGCCTTCATGAAACAGAAAGAGGATGTTATAAAAAGGAAGACTGAGAACAACAACACTTTTTTTTGGAGACAGTCTCTCTCTGTCAACCAGGCTGGAGTGCTGTGGCGTGATCTCAGTTCACCGCAACCTCCGCCTCCCAGGTTCAAGCGATTCTCCCGCCTCAGTCACCAGAGTAGCTGGGATTACAGGCACCGGCCACCATGCCCGGCTAGTTTTTGTATTTTTAGTAGAGACGGAGTTTCCCCATGTTGGCCAGTCTGGTCTCAAACTCCTGACCTCAGGTGATCCACCTGCCTTGGCCTCCCAAAGTGCTGGGATTACAAGCATGAGCCACCACGTCCAGCCTTACACTGAATTTTGGTTTCTGACATTGTATCTTTCATTTTTAAGTGTTCTTGGCTGGGCACGGTGGCTCATGCCTGTAAGCCCAGCACTTTGGGAGGCCGAGGCGGGTGGATCACAAGGTCAGGAGTTCAAGACTAGCCTGGCCAACATGGTGAAACCCCATCTCTACTGAAAATACAAAATTTAGCTGGACACGGTGGCGGACACCTGTAATCCCAGCTACTCGGGAGGCTGAGGCAGAGAACTGCTTGAACCTGGGAGGCAGAGGTTGCAGTGAGCCAAGATCACGCCACTGTACTCCAGCCTCGGTGACAGAGCGAGACTCTGTCTCAAAACAAAAACAGAAACAAAAACAAACAAACAAAAATTCAATGTAAAAACTAGAGGATAAAGTTGAGAACCTTTCCTTAAAAACTCAGAACAAGGCCCGGCACAGTGGCTCATGCCTGTAATCCCAGCACTTTGGGAGGCCGAGGTGGGCGGATCACTTGAGGCAGGAGTTCAAGACCAGCCTGGCCAACATGGCAAAACGCTGTCTGTACTAAAAATACAAAAAGTAGCCAGGCATGGTGGTGCACGCCTGTAATCCCAGCTACTCGGGAGGCAGAGGCACGAGAATCACTTGAACCTGGGAGGCAGAGGTTCCTGTGAGCTCAAATCACGCCACTGCACTCCAGCCAGGGCAACAGAGTAAGATTCCATCTCCCAAAAACAAACAAACAAACAAAAAACAAAAGAAAGAGCATTTTCAGACAGACTTGGTTCAAAAAATCTACCTCCGATGAATTCTTTCTCAGGAAGCTACTAGAAGATTCACTCCACCGAAAGATAAAGACACAGAATCCAGAAAAGGGAATTCAACAGAGGAAAGAGACACAAATAATCCCTGCAAGGAATGAAAAGCACTCCAAGGACTGCTCAGTAGCAGGCCTGCAGGACACACAGCCCAGGCTGAAACAGAGAAGTGGCAGGTCTGGAAGGGATGAAGGTGATAAGATTATTTGAGGTGTTTAATGGAGGAGTTCTAGTTAAACGTCTGGCACTAAATTCATGACTGTACACTAAAAACCAAGCTAAAGAAAATCCGGCCGGGAGCAGTGGCTCACTCCTGTAATCCTAGCACTTTCGGAGGCCAATGCGGGTGGACTGCTGGAGGTCAGGAATTCAAGACCAGCCTGGACAACATGGTGAAACCCCATCTGTACTAAAAGCACAAAAATTAGCCAGGCGTGATGGCGGGTGCCTGTAATCCCAGCTACTCGGGAGGCTGAGGCAGGAGAATCACCTGAACCTGGGAGGCAGAGGCTGCAGTGAGCTGAGATCATGCCACTGCACTCCAGCCTGGGCAACAGAGTGAGCCTCTGTCTCCAAAAAGAAAAAAAAAAAAACCAAAAATTTACTCCATGAGATTATTACAAGAAAAAAAAAAAAGAAAGAAAGTTCATTCCAATAACACAAAAATATTTCCCTTAGTAAGTTGTATCTTACATGGCTTAGCTGTGAAGACAGTTACCTAATAAAAACAGTGTAGACACTGAATATTAATTTAAACAAAATTATATAAACATATTTGGGACACAGAAAAAGAGCAAGGGGTGAATGTGTTTCAAGCAGTGGAGGGAGAATGTAGAACAGTTCTAAAGCCTCTTCTACAGCAGAAGTCAGCAGACAATGTCTAAAATGGAAAAATCAGAAATTAGCAGTACCAGCATACTATACAGAAACATGAAATTTAAGGCAGGCATTGCTCAGCACCCACCAATATCCACGGTTCTTGTATAGTAACAGCCCACCCTCGGCCTGCTTGGCTGAAGGAGGGTGGGATGGCCACCGTCTCAGATGGTGGCCTGAGGGTGGGAAAAGGCCACAGCCCCGGAGGCTTCTTGGAGCAAGGCCGTCCAACCAGCGTTGACTGCGGACACGTCAACTTCACGTGAGAGAAATCAACCTGATTTTATTTAAGTCACTGTCACTTTGTTCTCCATTACTGGCAGCTAAATGTGATCCTAACTAAAATGATAAGTAGAAACAGAGGAGTTAAAAGTGGCAGTCTGTGGGAAGTTGGAGCGCAGAGCAAGCAACTGGTAGAAGGACTGCTATCTTGCATGACAACCCAGTAGTACTGCTTGGTTTCCAAAACTAAGTAAATGCATTACATTGATAAAAGCTAAACTATATTTAAAGACAATCACCTCACGGGGCATGGTGGGAAGTGTTGTTAACCTTAACTTTTTTTAAATTTGAGACAAAATTTTGCTCGTTGCCCAGGTTGGAGAGCAATGGCACGACCTCAGCTCACTGCAACCTCTACCTCCTGGGTTTAAGTGATTCTCCCGCCTCAGCCTCCTGAGTAGCTGGGATTACAGGTGTGTGCCACCAGCCCGGCTAATTTTTGTATTTTAATAGAGATGGGGTTTGACTATGTTGGCCAGGCTGGTCTCAAACTACTGACCTTGTAATCCGCCCACCTTGGCCTCCCAAAGTGCTGGGATTACACGCATGAGCCACTGCACTTGGCCATAACCTTAACTTCTAAAACTAATATTAGATGCGTCTTTTGGGGTCAATTTCAAATTCTAATACTGACTTGTGGATATCAAACTTTTTATTTTAAAGGCAACAGAATATGAAGGCATTGCAGTTTTGGAAAGGTGAAGTGATTGAAGAGAGTTTGAGACTGATCTGGCAGAGGTATTTAAAACTTCAAGTGGGAAAGGCATTCATTTAGGCCTGAGGACTTGAGAGCTTTAGCTAGGTCACTAACAATGAGAATAGAAAGAAAGGGCTAAAATAAAATAAAGATATTTCAAAGCAGGCACCTGCAAGGAGGCTTGAGGCTGACCACAGTCCTGTGAAGGAAAGAAATGCTGGTTAGAGGGCAGCTCCTCCAGAAACAGTTAGGGAAAATGCTCAGAACCTAGTTTACCCAAGGGGAGCGGGGAGCAGGCTGGAGGGCAGGTTCATACGACCTCCCCAAATTCCTCACACAGCGGAGCGCAGTGGCTCACGGTTATAATCCCAACATTTGGGAGGCCAAGGTAGGAGGATTACTTGAGCCTGAGTTCAATTCCACCCTGGGCAACACAGCAAGACCTCGTTTCCACAGAAAATAAAAAATTAGCCAGGTGTAGGGGTGCATGCCTATAGTCCCAGCTATTCAGGAGGCTTAGACTGGAGGACTGCCCGAGCCTGGGAGGTCAAAGCCACAGTGAGACATGATAGAGTCACTACACTCCAGCCTGGGTAACAGAGCAAGACCTTGTCTTGGGGGGGAAAAAAAAATTCCTAACAGTCTTCCAACCTACGACTCTGCGATTTTGGAGGTCAGGGAAATCATCATCTAAACTAACACTGGGAATCACCTTACAGTAGGTCCCAAGTGTTCTCCAAAGAGGCTCCAATCCAAGGATGGAATTTGAATGAAATTATATAATTCCATTCAAAGTTATCTTTGAATGTCTAATTCCTAAGAAAAACAAAAATCCAAAGTTCTCTATTACATATCGATTCTTTTTGCGGTTTTAATCAAAAAACAATTTTGTTGCCACAGTTACCTACCAATCAATAAAACTAACCAAAAACCTAACCCCCAACACAGATTGTTTAAAATCAAACTGAAACTTGACCTTTATCTCCTAGTTAGTGGCTAGTCTATTGGGGGTGGGGGGGCGGGGAAGAAAGGTTACTACACACAGTTCACACTGCCAAAACACTTCTCATTTTAGATTTAAGGAGTGTGTGTTCCCTCTCATCCATTCCCATCAGCAAGAGAGCCTTTCCGTGAGCTTCTCACACAAATTTAAGGTAACCATAATATACTGTCGTCCCATAACACTAAGAATCTAAGAATAAAACAAACGTGGTCAAGAACTAATAGGTATTATGTCATAGGACTAACAGGTATGTTTTGGGAGGAGATTACATGGTAACATTGTTTTTGGTCTCTTCCAGAAAAAAAAAAAAAAAAAAAAGCTTTCTGTCTCTTTTCAGAGAAAAGCATTTGACAGTTTCACTGTATTTAATATAGTTTGGAATTAACAGTCCTGTGTGCCTGCCTGTTTATCCAGCATCACTAATGTCAGCACAAACAGGAGATATCTAAGGGCACCTGGCTTGGCGACAAGAGGGAGGGTGGAGGCAAGCAGAGGTGCTCTCTGTCAACCCTGCAGTGTTGTGAGTTCTGTAATTTACATGCATTTGAGTATTTTGCTTGAAGGACAATTCACTGCACATTTTAATTTTTCAGGTAGCTCACACAGTGGTATCCTGAAGTGAGAACTATTTCTTCAAATCCAATTTTATTTCTTTGAAATCTAGATTTAAGATAGATGCTGTTCACTTGTAAAGCCCAACTGCCATGGAAGGAAGGGGTTTTTCTTTTTTGGAGGCAGGGTCTTGCTCTGTTGCCCAGGCTGGAGTGCAGTGGCGCAATCTCAGCTCACTGCAACTTCCGCCTCCTGGGTTCATGAGATCCTCCTGCCTCAGCCTCCCGAGTAGCTGGGACTACCCGTGCCACCATACCCGGCTAATTTTTGAATTTTTAGTAGACATGGGTTTCCACCTTGTTGGCCAGGCCGGTCTCAAACTCCTGATCCACTCACTTTGGCCTCCCAAAGTGCTGGGATTACAGGTGTGAGCCACCACACCGGCCTGCAGTTTTAAGACAGAAAAGATAGGGCTGGGTTGTTAATGTTTAATGGTTTCAGCTGTCCTATCTCATGCTATTACAGTCAGTATCAAACAGCTACCATAGAACCTACATGATCTAAATTATATTATAATCTAATTTTTATCATGCAATCCTAATATTTCCCTATAATTCAGATCTTACTCAAAAGATCTATTTCTTAAGTCTATTATTTTAAAAAGTGTTCCCATGTTATGCAAACATTCTATCCAGAGAAATCATTAAGATAAAATGTATCTGAGCCAGGCACAGTGGCTCACGCCTGTAATCCTAGCACTGTTTATTATGAGATGTTTAGCACTGTGTCAATTAACCCTTACTTATTAAATTCGGTGGTGTCATCCCACTCACACCTTGGGCTGGCCATCCCCACACTAACAGCTACGGGCATTCACATCCATGGAGGAGGACTCTGAGAAGATACTGTCACACTCCTGGTGAGAAAAGCCACAAATGAGGAACCACCCAGAAGACTGGGAGGATTAATTCTATTCATGAAGAGGAAGCACATCTCGAGAGAAGATGCCCCGGACGGGAAACTGGAAACCCATGTTCTGCCTCTGTGACGCGTGTCCACACCAGCATCAACCCGGAGGCCTCCCTCCTGGTCTGCAGGTCACACAGCAGCCAAGGCAGAAGACCACTGGGGCCTGTCCAATGCCCATAGGCTAGGATTTCAAACATCAGCTCCATCCAAATGCAACACCAGCTGTTACAAATAAGATGTGGGAAAAATATTTAACACATGAGACAGTATTTGTATATGACAAAGATGAAAGACAACAAATTCATCTCATTGGGTTGTCCGTATTTGTTACTATTTACATTTGGAAACTATAAAGTGTTTTACATGTTCCTTCAAATGTATCAAGATATTTTCAAAAATAGCATAAAGAAATATACATGCAAGGCTGGGCATGGTGGCTCATGCCTGTAATCCCAGCACTTTGGGAGGCCAAGGCGGGTGGATCATGAGGTCAGGAGTTCAAGACCAGCCTGGCTAACATGGTAAAACCCCATCTCTACTAAAAATACAAAAATTAGCCAGGCATGGTGGCAGGTGCCTGTAGTCCCAGCTACTTGGGAGGCTAAGGCAGAGAACTGCTTGCACCCGGGAGGCGGTGCTTGCAGTGAGCCAAGAACACACCACTGCACTCCAGCCTGGGCAACAGAGTGAGACTCCGTCTCAAAAAAGAAAAAAAAAAGAAAAGAAATATACATGCAAAGCACAGCATTAAGGTCCAAGATTTCACAGAGGAAACCAATCAAGCTATAGGAAAATTAAAGACAAAAACCTACAATGAAAGTTGAAATGACTCGGCCAGGCGCGGTGGCTCACACCTGCAATCCCAGCACTTTGGGAGGCCGAGGCAGGCGGATCACGAGGTCAGGAGATCGAGACTATCCTGGCTAACACAGTGAAACCCCGTCTCTACTAAAAACACAAAAAAATTCAGCCGGGCGCAGTGGCTCACGCCTAGAATCCCAGTACTTTGGGAGGCCGAGGTGGGTGGATAACGAGGTCAGGAGATCGAGACCATCCTGGCTAACACAATGAAACCCCGTCTCTACTAAAAATAGAAAAAATTAGCCAGGCGTGGTGGCGGGGCCTGTAGTCCCAGCTACTCGGGAGGCTGAGGCAGGAGAATGGCATGAACCTGGGAGGCGGAGCTTGCAGTGAGCCGAGATCACGCCACTGCACTCCAGCCTGGGTGACAGAGCGAGACTCTGTCTCAAAAAACAAAACAAAACAAAAAATTAGCCAGGCATGGTGGTAGGTGCCTGTAGTCCCAGTTACTTGGGAGGCTGAGGCAGAAGAATGGCATGAACCTGGGAGGCAGAGCATGCAGCGAGCTGAGATCTTGCCACCGCGCTCCAGCCTGGGTGACAAAGTGAGACTCCATCTCAAAAAAAAAAAGTTGAAATGACTCTTGTCCCATGCAACCACTGTGGTGATAAGAAAATATGAGCCAAAAATAATAATCTTTTATTTATTTTTAAGACAGGGTCTCACTCTGTCGCCCAGGCTGGAGTGTAGTGGCACGATCACTGCTCACTGAAGCCTTGACCTCCCAAGCCCAAGTGATCCTCCCACCTCAGACTCCAGAGTAACTGGGACCACAGGTGTGCGCCACCATGCCCAGCTAATTTTTACATTTTTATAACATTTTATTTTTACATTTATTATAGAGACTGGGTTTTGTCAGGTTGCTCAGGCTGGTCTTGTCCTCCTGGGCTCAACCAATCCTCCACCTTGGCCTCCCAAAGTGCTGGGATTACAGGCATGAGCCACCACACCAGGCCACAATCTTCCTTTAAAACTTAAAAAGTTTACCACCTATACTTTCCAAATTTCCTCATTAAGCCTCCAAATCTGGGCTGAATCAGCTACTTTTCTTCCTTAAGTTTCAAGAATTCTCCACAATTGTCATTAGATACCTGGCAAGATTTGGGAAGTGGGGAAAGGTTGGCTTTTCCACATGACAGAAATCGATGTATCAGAGGTTTCAAATGTCATGGAGTGGTGAATCCAAAAACTGAACAGTCCACTCACTGACAGCCTATATGTGTTTCCTGAGCAGAAGTAATTGAAAGTTAGAGTACCTAATATTGCTCTATAAACAGTTTTATTCAAAAGCATTATTCTGTGCTTTCCAATCGAAACAACTAGGCAATTCCAAGCAACATTAAATACTAACTGCACACACGTTAACTAGAAATACACCACTTTAGAGTTACAATGATGCATATGTTAACATAAATGAGTTTAAATACTTGTAAAATATATTGATATTTCATTAAAACACCACCTTCTAAGTTCATTCTTCTCTATAACTGAAAATTTATACTTTTGTGCAAACTGAGTTCCTAAGAGAATAATGTAGTTTGTAATCACAATTTCCAAAGAGCCAAAATATAACTTTGAAAACATGTCTATGTTATAGCACACAGTTCCTGTTTAGATTTGGAAAGGTCAGATCTCATAAAATGTGACCTCCACACATGCTGAGAAGAGCTTCCTCCAGGGAAACCCACCAGTAATGCCTGGTGGAGAGAGGCGGCTGCACAACGGCCCACAGGGCCCCAGCCCTCAGACTAATCTCCTTCTGGGAACCAGGGAAGAGGCCAGTGGGACAACACCTTCCCAGCAAAACCAACTTTCTCTCTGTTTCCTCCTCCCAGTCACACTCACAGGTGGTGCACCAAGTTGAACCTGACAGTGGAACTGTGTGGGTTTCAACATCGAGTGATCAGAAAGGAACGGTAAACAAGCTGGATGCAGTGGCTCACGCCTGTAATCCCAGCACTTTGGGAGGCCGAGGCAGGTGGATCACCTGAGGTCAGGAGTACGAGACCAGCCTGGCCAACACCGTGAAACCCCATCTCTACTAAAAATACAAAAATTAGCCGGGCATGGAGGCGCGTGCCTGTAGTTCCAGCTACTCAGGAGTTTGAGGCAGGAGAATTACCTGGACCCAGGAGGTGGAGATTGCAGTGACCCGAGATCGTGCCACTGCACTCCAGCGTGGGCAACAGAGCAAGACTCCATCTCCAAAAAAAAGGAAAGAAACTGGAAACAAAATATTCAGATTTTAACATGCACCAAAGAACTCACTTTCAAAGCAATGGTGAAGTCAATTAATTATTCAGTTGGAAATCATGTCACTGACAAAGGATGCTAGAAAGTAAATATTCTTAATTTACTGATACTATAACTAACCAAGAATGGTAGTTCCCACGGAAATAAAGCATCACAGGCTGTCCTTGATCTCAGGGCCTCTTTCTACTGCTGCTCTCACAAGACAGTGTGTAACATTTCACTACAGAGCAACTCAATAGAAGCCCTCTAAAGAATACTGCAACTTACATTTCATTTGTAAACAAAATTCCAAATTCCAGTTACCAATCTGGCAGAGCAGGAGGCCTCACTGTGGAACACTTTCATTTGTTTCTTCGTATAAATATCAGCTTTATCAGCCCCAAAGATTAGAAATTACTGGTTCAAACTGAACAGTCCTAGCCCAGTGACGCAAATGACCCAAGGATAAGGTTTTCATAGGTCTGGCCTGAACATACGCATTTCCTCCTCCCACTCAGTGGTTTTAGGTGAGATAGTCTGAGGGTCTTCACAGCACACCGCTGTTAGGCAGAGATGAAGCCAAAGGGTTTCACTCTGCGCTTTTACCTGTCTTTAGGATCCTAATTATCGTTAAATGGTTTAACCAAATTTTTGTCCTAAAAAAGCATAATCGGTTAGCTGACCAATGATTAAAACACAGATCCCGAACTAACTAGAGAAGGCATGCAAAAATCAGATGAGAAAGTTTTTAAGTGATAGCTCCAACTACCCCTCCAAATATCACAAAGGTCTAGCAGAATTGGAATTTAAAAAGAAACAAAAAAAAGTCCTCTTGCACGGTTTATTTAAAATAAAGCCTTAACCTTAAAATCCCCTTGAAGGTGTTACAGCAAAGTGGGTGTTCAGGCTATGGCCAACAAGGGGATGTAGACAGGCTGTCACCCAGGAGGGGCCGTTAGTGCTGGGCTCGCTGGAGATGCAAGGGGGTCCCATGGGGCAGTGGGCGAGGCAGATGCAGAAAGCACACCCAGCTGCCCCCACAACGCAGAGGAGCGTGGGGTGGGGAAAGCGAACTAATTCCACGCTGCCTCTGGACCCCAAAGGCGAGGTGCAGGGGCGGGGGCGGGGGCGGATATCCCAGGGAGTGCTGCAGGAAATGATATCCAGACTCGGAGGGTGGATCTAGGAAGCGGCCAGGGCGAGGGCCCGGCAGGGGGGAGGGGGTGGGAGTGGGAACGTAGGATGTGGCTCCGAGGGGCAGGATGAGGGGGCGGGACGATCGAACGCGGATGTCCATGCTGGGGAGGGCAATGAGGGATGAAGAGCTAGCGGAGAGACGAGGGCGCACGGAGCGGCTGGAGAAAGATGGGCAGCGGGCCCGGGGGCGCTGCCGGGGCGAGAGGAGGCGAAGCCCACCGGCTGGGTGGGCAGGAGGGCGGCAGGGTCTGCCCGGGCGGGCGTGGGGGTGCGCGGGAGGGGGCGCAGGGGTCGCAGGGCCGCAGGTCCGGCCCGGCCGGCGTGCACTTACCCCACTCGAGGAACTCGGCCACGTACTTGTCGCGGCGCAGGGCCGAGTGGCTGCACTCGGTGTACAGGCAGACGAGCACGTCAAGCAGCGTCTCCACGCTCAGGGCGCTCTCGTTGCGCCAGGGCCCGTCCAGGAGCAGCTGCTCCAGCTTCTTGAGCCGCACCTTGGCCGACATGGTGCCGCGCGGCCCGCTCCCGACGCGCCGGCCTCTCGCAGCCCGCTCGGCCAGTCCGTCAGGGCGCGCCCTCGGGGGCTCGGCGGCCGCGAGCCCCGGCAGCAGCGGCGCCTCCTCGCCGCCCCGTCCGCGTCGTCGCGCCCCGGCCTAGGCCGACATCTTGGGCTCCGTCCCGGCGGCGCAGAGTCTGGGGCGCCGGGCCCCGCGGGTCCATGGGCCGCTCTCCTCCCCTCGGTGCCGCCGCCCTCCCCGCTCGGGCGGCCCGCCCCCGCCTCGCCGCGCCCCCGCCGTCCACCGCCCTCAGCCCCGCCTGCGGCCGCGCCCTCCCCGCCGCCGCCGCCGCAGACTAGGAGCGGCGAGGAGCCTAGCGCTGCGCAAGCCCGGCCGGCGCCCGAGCCCCGACCCCAGCCCCGACCCGGCGGCCCAGCCCCGCGGCCCGCAGCCAACCAGGGCGCGGCCAGCACCGGCGCAGCCAACCACTGCGGGGCCGGCCACTGCCGCGCTGACCTCAGCGCGCCGCCCCGCCCCGCGCCCGGCTCCCAGCTCCCGGCGGGCTCGGGCCTCGCCGCTTGCCGTAGGGAGCCGGGATGCTGGGAAGGCAGGGCCGGGCCCGGGGAGCGGCGCGGGGGGGACGGGAGGGGCGGGGCGAGTGCGCCGCCGAGATTGCGGGGTCCGCGCATGCGCAGAGCGCGCCCCGGTGGGCGTGTGCGCCTTCGCCCAGCGGACCCGGTTCCCTCGGTGTTTGGGGTCCGACAGCGCGCGTTGCGGATCCTGGGGCCGAAGATGACCCCAAGTATCGAAGAAGCAGAATCGCGATCTCAGGCCGTCGGGCCCCGTCCCACAGTCCCCGCGGGCCCATGTTGCCTGGGGGTCTCGGACCGGCCCGGCCGAGGTGGGTGTCGAGGGCCGCCCGGCAGGCGCAGCTCTGATGGCCTCGGCGGGGCTATTTAAAACGGCTTGTCCCAGCTCGAATTGGTCCTAGAAGACTCGGGTCCTACCCCTGACTTTACCGACGAGAGATCGAAGCCCAGACGGTGTGGGGTCAGGGCCCAGGCTTGTGGGGGCTGCTGCCAAGGCGGGAGCCAGCGTCCCCAGTGCCCGGTGGATTCGTGATGGCCTGCAGAGGGTTTCAGTTTCCACTGTCCAGCCCTCCCTGCAGACCAATACCTGGGTGTGACAGTTTGGTTGCGGGGCGGATATTTGTCTCCAGGCTGGGTTTGCCTGGCGAGTCGCTGTATTTACTAAGATTGTTGGTTAATTTGGGTGGCTGGGGGAGGGAGGTTGATGGAGATACCCCCCACCCCAACAAACCCTTGGCGTCAGGAGAGGAGGGGCTATTCCTGAAGCTTGCGGAAGGTCACCGAAATCGTGGGGGTGGGTGAGAGCTTCTGGGGCGCGCGAGTACAGGGGAAGGGGTGGAGCCGATGAAGGGGCAGATAGGGGTTTGAAGCCGGAGGCTAAGGGAGCCTGAAGCATAACTAATCTCTGGAGCTAAAAACAGGAAAGGGCCCGGCGCGGTGGCTCACACCTGTAATCCCAGCACTTTGATAGGCCGAGGGGGCGGATTGCTTGAGCTCAGAAGTTCGAGACCAGCCTGGGCAACACAGTGACACCCCGTCTCTACTAAAATACAAAAAATTAGCCGGGCGTGGTGGCGCGCGCCTGTAGTCCCAGCTACTCGAGCGGCTAAGGCAGGAGAATTGCTTGAACCCGGGAGGCGAAGGTTGCAGTGAGCCAAGATCGCTCCACTGCACTTCAGCATGGGCAACAGAGCGAGACTCCGCCTTAATAATAATAATAATAAGAAGAAGAAGAGTGGCTGCCTATGCCGGAGTTGTTGACCGGAACAGGGCGAGGAACCTTCTGGGCTGCTGGTAATGTTCTATGCCTGGATTTGGGTAGTAGTTACATGGGAGTACACATAAGTAAACATTCTTCAAATTGTCTTCTTAAGATCAGTGCATGTCACTGTGTGAATATGTATATAATACCTTCATTTCTTAAAGGCAGGTGAAAACAATCTGGTGTTAGAGGTGCGAGTACTGGTCGCCTTTGGGGTATGAACTGGAAGCAGACACAAGGAGAGGCCTCTGGGGGGCTGGGTACATTCTGTATCTTCATCAGAGCCATCTTGTAATGTGGGTCTGTAAAAGTGTATAAATTCATCAAACTATTCTAAATATTTGCATGTTACTGTATGTGTATGAAACCTTAATTAAAAGTTGTTTTAAAAAGTCTGAGCAGATCACCTGGCTCAAAATCAAAGACTTCCCACTGGTTTTAGAATAGACACCAAAGTTTTTTTTTTTTTGTTTTGTTTTTGTTTTTTTTTTTTGAGACAGAGTCTCCCTCTGTCGCCCAGGCTGGAATGCAGTGGTGTGATCTCGGCTCACTGCAACCTCTGCTTCTTGGGTTCAAGCGATGCTCCTGCCTCAGCCTCCCAAGCAGCTGGGATTACAGGTGTGTGCCACTACTCTTGGCTAATTTTTTTTTGTATTTTTAGCAGAGACGGGGTTTTGCCATGTTGGCCAGGAGGGTCTTGAACTCCTGAGCTAAGTGATCCACCTGCCTTGGTCTCCCAAACTTCTGGGATTACCAGAGACCAAATTCTTTACCAGTAGAATAGCCAGATATCTGCATTTGTAGATATCTGGCCTCTTTCTTTCTTTCTTTTCTTTTTCTTTCTTTTGTTTTTATTTTTGAAACAGAGTCTTGCTCTTGTCGCCCAGGCTGGAGTGCAATGGCATGATCTTGGCTCACTGCAACCTCCGCCTTCTGGGTTCAAGTGATTCTCCTGCCTCAGCCTCCCTAGTGGCTGGGACTACAGGCACCTGCCACCATGCCTGGTTAATTTTTCTGTAGTTTTAGTAGAGACAAGGTTTCACCATTTTGGCCAGGCTGGTCTCGAACTCCTAACCTCATGACCCACCTGCCTCAGGCTCCCAAAGTGCTGGGATTACAGGTGTGAGCCACTGTGCCTGGCCAGATCTCCATCTTTCATCCTGTCCCTGTGTAAGTTTTAACTGTATCCTCACAGGTGACTGGATGTAGACAATGTGCTCCCATCTCCTGATACCACAGGCTCTGCCTGGCCTGCCCAGCCCTCCCACCCTGTTCTCTGCCATGTCTCTTCAGCCTGTGACTCCAGTCTCCCTGATCTCCTTGCTGCTCCTCAGTGGTCCCTGCTCCTTCCTGCCTCCCGGCCTTTGCACTTGCCTGCCCCTCTGCCTGGGATGCCCCTCCCACACTGCCTCCACTTTGTCCACTTAACCAAATCTCTCTTTCCACATGGCCTCTTCAGGGCAGCCTTACCTAACTCTCTGGGCGAGATCAGGCCCCAGTTCGCCCTGCAGGTTTCCTTCTCGGCACTTGATACAATGGGTATGTGGGGGTCTTGCCTCCTAGCCTGGACTAGAAATGTTTTTGTGCCTCAGTCTCAGATGTAAAGGCGGAATAATAGGACTGACCTCGGCATTTCAGTGAGTTTGGGAGGGGATTGAATGAGTTGATACCCAGGGAACACTGAAAACAGTGCTTGGCTCATAGGAGGTGCTGCTATCATACATTAGAATGAGTATTTCAGAAGCCAGGGACTCTATGACCAGCTGACAGATGGAGCAACCATGGGTCCTGGCTCTTGGCCCCTAGGCCAGGGAAGCCCAGCTGTATGTGTCCTCAGGCACCTGTGAACTTCTGCTGTATCCTCACAATAAACTTCTACTTGACTGGTTCCAGTGAATTTCTGGTCTTTGCAACACACCAACCCCAGACTAAGCATAGTCTTATCCCCAGTAACCTAAAATGTACGCACTCTACAGCTACTTCAAGCCAGAAATAATAAATTGGTTCAGAAATCAGAATGTTGAGATTTGCAGAGCTAAACCTCTGGCCTTAACTTTAAATCTTCCCCCTTGGACCCCTTAGGACCTGAGATGAGCAAGGGGAAAGGGGGCTGTGCCTGGTGCCATCTCCTTCTTCCCCAAACCTCCCTTGGCTCGCTCAGCCCCCTTCTGCCCATCTAGAGC
Organism: Macaca fascicularis; assembly: GCF_037993035.2. Lineage (NCBI taxonomy): Eukaryota > Metazoa > Chordata > Mammalia > Primates > Cercopithecidae > Macaca > Macaca fascicularis. Next base: position 171,221,441 of record NC_088381.1, read on the forward strand.
CACCACCGGGAAGGGAGAAGTGGGGAAGGGCTCCAATCCCATCTGGATTGGCAGAGGGTAAAGCTGACCCTCTCTCTCCTGGGAACATTCATGGGCTCCTTGGTGGTTCCCTACTGCTTTGTCTCCTGAAGTCCCCTTAACCCAAGCAGGTGTGCCACTGGGTGGGTGCTTACCTGGTGACTGTGGAGGGGAGGGGCCCTCTGCTCTTCCTGAGGGACTCTTGGACAAGACCTCAATGGCTCCATGGGTCTCATGCTTGCTCATCCACCCAGCTCACATCTGTCCTCAGGAAACACTGGCACACTTCTCGCCCCAACGTTAGTGAACAGGTGGATCCCAGCACAGCAGCACAGCTCTGCCTCCGAAACAGCACGTGAGCCCCTCCTTCCTGGCTAGGAGCCAACCCCTAGGCCACTGTACCCTCCAAATGGAACACCAAATATTGAGCTCTCTGAGAAATCCCTTGGAAGCTCCCCTCACAGGCTTAAAGTGAAGGAAGGAGGGCCCGTCCTCTGTGTCCCCGGGCAGGATCACCTCACCAAACCTTCTCTTCCACTCTCATCTTTTATTCCTGAGTGTGGGACAGATTTCCACACATTTCCCTTGACAATCTACACGTGGCGATCTGACATAGCATTTGAGAAGTCCACATCTGCTCTCTCTTCTTGCCTCCTGGAAATTTCCATGTACTGTTCTTATACATTTACAAATGTACGCCAAAGGTCACTGTCCCTTTGGTGGACAGTCCTTGTATCGGTCTGCCCTCACTCTCTCTGTCTCCTGAACACCATGCCCTGTGAGTCTCCGCTCCAGCTCCACTCTGATCATAGGATTCTAGAGGGGCTGGCACCACATGTGACCCAAGACCCTAGTCAGCACTTCATCCCCCTTCAGTCATCATGTGACTGAAGCCAGGCCAATCAGAGAACTTATTTATGTATTTGACAAAATCATAGCTCACTGCAGCCCCGAACTGCTAGGCTCAAGCAATTCTCCCATCTCAGCCTCCAGAGTAGTGGGGACTACAGGTATATGCCACCACATATGGCTAATTTAAAAAAATTTTTTTAGAGAAGGGGTCTTGCTATGATGCCCTGGTTGGTCTTGAACCCCTAGTCTCAAACGTCTTGCTCCCTCAGCAGATAACTTATTTAGAATGTTTTATACTGGCTGGGCGTGGTGGCTCACACATGTAATCCCAGCATTTTGGGAGGCTGAGGCGGGCAGATCATTGGAGGTCAGGAGTTCGAAACCAGCCTGACCAAAATGGTGAAACTTCGTTTCTACTAAAAATACAAAAAATAAGAATAAAAAATTAGCTGGGCATGGTTGTGCACACCTGTAATCTCAGCTACTTGGGAGAATGAGGCAGGAGAATCACTTGAACCCAGGGGCGGAGGTTGCAGTGAGCCAAGATGGTGCCACTGCACTCCAGCCTGGGTGACAGAGCGAGACTCCATCTCAAAAATAAAAATAAAATTAAAATTAAAAAGAAGGCCAGGCGCAGTGGCTCGTGCCTGTAATCCTTGTTTTGGGAGGCACTTTGGGAGGCCGAGGCGGGTGGATCACTTGAGATCAGGAGTTTAAGACCAGCCTGGCCAACATGGTGAAATCCTGTGTCTACTAAAAATATAAAAATTAGCTGGGTGTGGTGGCACATGCCTGTAATCCTGGCTACTTGGGAGGCTGAGGCAGGAGAATCACTTGAACCCGGGAAGCAGAGGGTGCAGTGAGCAGAGATTGTACCAGTGCATTCCAGCCTGGGCAACAGAATAAAACTCCATCTCAAAAATAATAATAGTAATAAATAAAATAAAAAGTAAAAAGAATGTTTCATACTAAAACTGGGGGAGCTTCTTATCCCCTCCTTTAGACCAGGGGTGGGTAAACTTTTTCTGTAAAAGACCAGACAGTAAATGTTTCGGGTTTTGTGAACCCTACAGTCTCTGCATCTACCATTATAGCAAGAAAGCAGCCATAGACAGTATAGAAAAAAATGAGCATGACTGTGTGCCAGTAAAACTTTATTTACAAAACAAGCAGCGGGCTAAATTTGGCCTGCAGACCCGTAGCTTGCTGATACTTGCTTTACAACACAAGCTGTGATGGTGAGACTTAAGATCAACAGCCACAACACCCATTAGAGAAAGGGAGCAAAATGAGAGAGAGATCTGGTTAAATGAAACAATAAATTTTCCTTTTTTTCTTGGCCAGGTGTAGTGGCTCATGCCTGTTAATCTCGACATTTTGGGAGGCCAAGGCGGGCGGATTGCTTGAGCTCAGGAGTTCGAGATCAGCCCAGGCAACATGGCAAAACACCATCTCTATAAAAATGCAAAAATTGGGCTGGGTGCGGTGGCTCAAGCCTGTAATCCCAGCACTTTGGGAGGCCGAGACGGGCGCATCACGAGGTCAGGAGATCGAGACCATCCTGACTAACGTGGTGAAACCCCGTCTCGGGCCGGGCGCGGTGGCTCACGCCTGTAATCCCAGCACTTTGGGAGGCCGAGGCGGGCGGATCACAAGGTCAGGAGATCGAGACCACGGTGAAACCCCGTCTCTACTAAAAATACAAAAAATTAGCCGGGCGCGGTTGTGGGCGCCTGTAGTCCCAGCTACTCGGGAGGCTGAGGCAGGAGAATGGCGTGAACCCGGGAGGCGGAGCTTGCAGTGAGCCGAGATCGCGCCACTGCACTCCAGCCTGGGCGACAGAGAAAAAAAAAAAAAAAAAGAAACCCCGTCTCTACCAAAAAAACACAAAAAACTAGCCGGGCAAGGTGGTGGTCGCCTGTAGTCCCAGCTACTCGGGAGGCCGAGGCAGGAGAATGGCGTAAACCCGGGAGGCGGAGCTCGCAGTGAGCTGAGATCCGGCCACTGCACTCCAGCCTGGGCAACAGAGCGAGACTCCGTCTCAAAAAAAAAAAAAAAAATGCAAAAATTGGCCAGGTGTAGTGGTGTGTGGCTATGGTCCCAGCTACTTCGGAGGCTGAGGTGGAAGCATCACTTGAGCCCAGGAGGCAGAGGCTGTAGTGAGCCAAGATCACACCACCGCATTCCAGCCTGGGTGACAGAGCAAGCAAGACTGCCTCAAAAAGAAAAAGGAAATTAATTTCTGCTTCTAGCTTAGATGGTGTGATCGGGACCAGATTTACTCTCTTACCTGAAACAATGATAGATAAAAAAAAAAAAAAAAAAAAAAAAGAAAGAAAAAAAGAGAGAGAGAGAGAAAGAAAATGGACAAATCACCTAAAACAAGGATTTTCATGACACTGGAAATCAGGCATCAAAGGACAGTAATTAGCCAAGCGTGGTGGTACACACCTGTAACTCCAGCTACTCTGGAGGCTGAGATGGGAGGATGGCTTCAGTTCAGGAGTTCAAGGCTGCAGTGAGTCATGCTGCACCATGCACCCCAGCCTGGGCGACAGAGCAAGACTCTGTCTCAAAATATACATATTTTTGACAAAGTACAGTGATCCCTATCCCCGAGACACAGTAAAGAGGTGGTTCTATGACTGCCCTGCCAGGGAAGGGGAACTGAGGTCGAGCTTAGTGGATTCCCTTAGGTGAGGAGACAGAGCAGAAACTGGGGAGACCAAGGCAGCTAGACCTCTCAGGACAGAGTACCATAAATGAGTGAGCTGCACAGGGAAAGCCCTGGAGATTGGTAGAGAGTCTCCTCAGGCATCCAGCAGCACGCTGGCCAGTGCTCATGCGGATGGAAGCTACCGCAGGCTGGATTAGGGGAAATAGTGCCAAAAAAGATTGGAGGAAATGGTGCCTGATGCTCACACAGACTGAGAGTAGTGTTGTTTTCCACTGGCCAGACTGGAAAAACTAATAATTCACAGGTATTGGGTAGAATTCTCAAGAAAGTTGTACCTTAGTAATAGGATTCTACCACTAGGAAGTCATCCACTTGCCTTTGCCCCAGCATCCCAGAAAAAGCTCTAGACTGAGCACTGCTCCAGATCTGCCTAACAAATCACAAATATAAGACACGAAAGTATTAAACAGTTTCCAAGTAATTTCATCCCAGAACAAAGCTTAAGAAAATGTATAGGAATACAAAATATTCAGCACCCAAAGAGGTAAAATCACAATGTCTGGCATCTAGTCAAAGATTACCAGACATTCAAAACACAGCCTATGATGAGGATGTCATCAGTTAATCAAAACCAACCCAGAACTCACACAGATGTTAGAACTATCAGAAAAAGACATTAAATGTTATTATAACTGTATTTCATGTGTTTGAAAAAGTTAATAGAATCATGAAAATCATTTTTAAAAACTAATAGAATTTCTAAAGATGAGAAAACTACTATTTCTGGGATTTAAAATATACTGTATGGGGTTCATGGCAGATTAGACACTATTTAACAAAAGGTTAGTGAATCTGAAGAAATAGCAATAGAATTTATCCAGAATAAGACAATGAGAGAGAAAAAAAAAAAAAAAAAGAATATGAACAGAGCATCAGTGAACTGTGGGACTATTTCAAGCGGCCCGATACATGGATAATTGGAATCCTGAAGGAGAAGAGCAAGAAAGAGGAGGAACAGAAAAAATATTTGAAGAAATGACTGAAACATTTCCAAACACAATGAAAATTACAATCTCACAAATTCAAGAAGTTCAGTGAATCCTGAGAACAGGAAATATGAAAAACAACAACAAAACACCAAGGCACATCATCATCAAATTGCTCAAAACTAGTGATAAAGAAACAAAATAGGCTGGGCACGGTGGCTTATGCGTGTAATCTCAGCACTTTGGGAGGCCAAAGCGGGCGGATCACCTGAGGTCGAGAGTTTGAGACCAGCCTGACCATCATGGAGAAACCCTGTCTCTATTAAAAATATAAAATTAGCTGGGTGTGGTGGCGCGTACCTGTAATCCCAGCTACTCTGGAGGCTGAGGCAGGAGAATCACTTGAACCTGGGAGTTGAAGGTTGCAGTGAGCCGAGATTGCACCATTGCACTCCAGCCTGGGCAACAAGAACAAAACTCTGTCTCAAAAAAAAAAAAAAAAAAAAAAAAGGCTGGGCGCGGTGGCTCACACCTGTAATCCCAGCACTTTGGGAGGCCGAGGCGGGCAGATCACGAGGTCAGGAGATCGAGACCATCCTGGCTAACACAGTGAAACCCGTCTCTACTAAAAATAGAAAAAATTAGCAAGACGTGGTGGTGGGCGCCTGTAGTCCCAGCTACTCGGGAGGCTGAGGCAGGGGAATGGCGTGAACCCAGGAGGTGGAGCTTGCAGTGAGCCGAGATCGCGCCCATGCACTCCAGCCTGGGCGACAGAGCAAGACTCTGTCTCAAAAAAAAAAAAAAAAAAAAGAAAGAAACAAAACAAAACAAAAAAACAAACATACCCGAGAAATAAAACACATTACATACAGGGAAACAGAGATAAGGGTGACACCGAATTTCTTATTGGAAACCACTAAGTGAGAAGACATTGAAACAACATCTTTATTTATTTATTTATATGTATTTTTGAGACAGAGTCTCGCTCTGTTGCCCAGGCTGGAATGCATGCTTACTTCTGCCAACACGTTTTCTTCATTTCAGAGGCAGCTACTGGCTTACTACTGGGTCTTAATATAAACTGAATCTTCGGCCAGGGATACCAAGAAACTATGTGACCCAAGCTGTTTGGCCATCAAAAAGCAAATGCTATCTTATCCACTGACTCATAAAACTAGATATGTGGCCGGGTGTGGTGGCTCACACCTGTAATCCCAGCACTACAGGAGGCTGAGGTGGGTGGATCACCTGAAGTCAGAAGTTCGAGACCAGCCTGTCCAACATGGCAAAACCCTATCTCTACTAAAAATACAAAAATTAGCAGGGCATGGTGGTGCGCACCTGTAGTCCCAGCTACTTGGGAAGGAGGCCAAGGCAGGAGAATTGCTTGAATCCAGGAGGCGAAGATTGCAGTGAGCCAAGATCATGCCACTGCACTCCAACCTGGGCGACAAAGCAAGACTCTGTCACAAAAAAAAAATAAACACACACACACACACACACACACACCCAGCAGCATTCCATTGTAAGATGAGAGTAGGCCCAAACATTTCCAGGAGGAACAAGTAAACTTCCTGAGTAGGTGCCTTAGACTCTTAACAGTATTTGCTCCTACTGTTTTGCAACATTTGTTTTCTTTTTGGTTTTTTGTTTGTTTGTTTGTTTTGTTTTGTTTTTGAGACAGAGTCTTGCTCTGTCATCCAGGCTGTAATGCAAAGACTCAATCTCGGCTCACTGAGACCTCTGCCTCCTGGGTTCAAGAATTCTCCCGCCTCAGCCTCCCAAGTACTGGGATTACAGGCATGCGCCACCACACCTGGCTAATTTTTGTATTTTTAATAGAGATGGGGTTTCACCGTGTTGGCCAGGCTGGTCTTGAGTCAACTTCAGGTAATCCACCCACCTTGGCCTCCCAAGCATGAGCCACTGTGCCCAGCCATTTTGCAACATTACTTTTTTTTTTTTTTATTTTTGAGATAGAGTCTTGCTCTGTCGCCCAGGCTGGAGTGCAGTGATGTGCCCTTGACTCACTACAACCTCCACCTCCCAGGTTCAAGCAATTCTCATGCCTCAGCCTCTCGAGCAGCTGGAATTACAGGCATGTACTACCACACCCAGCTAACTTTTGTATTTTTAGTAGAGACAGGGTTTTACCATGTTGGTCAGGTTGGTCTCGAACTCCTGGCCTCAAGTGATCCACCCACCTCAGCCTCCCAAAATGCTGGGATTACAGGCATGAGCCACCGCGCCCGGCCCTGCAACATTCTTAACCTGCAGCTATGCCTTCATGGGGAATACTTTGTGATCAGTCAACAGAAGATGAAAAAGTGGGTCTGGTCCGAAATTTTTTCTGCCTGGAGTGCTAGCTTCCATTAGAGGTAGACGTCTAGTGCTTTACAGACATAGGAGAGGCCCAGAAAGTCAGCATTGAAGAAAAATCCTTGCAGAAGACAAAACTTGTCCAGTGATTCACAGGCTCTAGCTAATGGGTTGGCTGGACAATTAGAGACTTGACTAAAATGTTCCAGGTGGTCTTCCGGACAGGCAAGGGGATGGATTTCTCAGAATGGACACAGAGTACCCATAGGAATGAATGCTCATTCATTCACGGGCACTTACTGCAGAGGAGGCTCTCAGTACCCAGGCAGACAAGACGGCCTCTTCTGAGGACATCCATTGGCCTCCTCCCTCCCCTTCCCCAGTGCTGCTCAAAGAGCCTGTGGACAGATGACTGAGGCAGCAGAGAGGGAAGCTATGTAGGGGCTCAGAAGCATGACCTTTCCTCACCGAGGCTGATTTGGTATCCATATGGCTGAGTGCCCAACCCTCACAGCAAGGATCCACCCTGAGCTCCTAATGTGGTGCCATTCCCACAAGGTACAGTTGCTGGTGGCCAGCTTGATGACATTGGACCCCTTCCATCACGGAAAGGGCAGTGATTTATCCTCGAATGTTTTAGGTAAGGACTTGTTTTTCCAGCCACATACTTCTCTCAGCACTACCATGTGTGAACTCGGACAGCGCTTTATTTATCCATCATCATGGCATCTCAAACACCATCACTTTGGACTGAGGGACTCATTTCACGTTGAAGGCAGTATGCCGGAGAGTTCATGGCTGTGAAATTCCCTGAATTTACCATGCACCCCATCACCCAGAAGCAGCTGGTTTGAGAGAATGGAGGAATCGTCTGCAGAAGATGCAGTTAAGGTGCCAGATGAAAGCCAATAGCCTGTGAGGTTAAGGTACCATCCTACAGGGTGTGGTGTGTGCCTCAAGCCAGCAAATGGTATGTGGTACCATCCCCCGATACCCTGAATGCATGGGTCCAGGAACTGAGCAGTGGAGGCAGGAGGGGCCCTTCCCATTACTACACCAAATAACATACTGGAGGAATTTTGCCTTCCTTCCTGTGTGTGACCTTGGGCCAGTGTCCAGGAAAATGTTTCCATCAGGAAACACAGTCATGGTTTCGATGGATTATGGTGGAACTGCCCCTCCCCCCACTGGCAATTTCCGGTTCCTCGTGCCACTGAACCAACAGGCAGACAAGGGATCACTGTGCTGGCTGGGATGACAATCCTCATCCTCAGAGGGAGTTTGCATTGAATCGATTCTCACACTGAGGCAAGGCGTGACTTACCACAGTCATGCACCACATAATGATGTTTTGGTCAGTGACTACCGCATACATGACAGTAGTCCCATAAGATTATAATATTTTGTTTTTACTGGACCCCTTCTATGTTTAGAGACACAAATTCTTGCCGTTGGGATACAGTTGCCTACAGTGTTCAGTACAGAAACATGCTGCACAGGTTTGCAGCCTAAGAGTAAGAGCCTGTATCGTACAGGCTGGGCGTGTCCCGTCTAAGTTTGTAAGCTCACTCTGTGATGTCCACGCAACAACATTGCCTGATGACACATTTCTCAGAATGCATACCTGCCACTAAGTGACGCATGACTGTACTTTCTTTTTTTCTTTTTCTTTCTTTTTTTTTTTTTTTTTTTTGAGAAAGGGTCTTGCTCTGTCACCCAGGCTGGAGTGCAGTGGCACAATCTTGGCTCACTGCATCCCTGACCTTCCCGGCTCAAGTGATCCTCCCGATTTAGCACCGACACCCCACCCCCGCCCCTTTTCAAGTAGCTGGGACTACTGGTATGCACCACCATACTTGGCTTTTTTGTTGTTGTTGTTGTTGCATTTTTTTGTAGAGTTGGAGTTTCACCATTTTGCCCATGCTAGTCCCAAACTCCTAGGCTCAAGTGATCCGCCTGCCTTGGTCTCCCAAAGTGCTGGGATTACAGGCATGAGCCACCACACCCAGCTGTGACTGTACTTCTTGCTTAATATTTTTTATTATCAGGAAAAGGGAAGGGAGCTCATTAAAGACAAGAAATAAAGGAATCAGATTCTGAAGGAACAAAAGTTTGGCTATCCCACCAAGGCTTTAAAAAAAGAAAAAAGTGCTGGCCAGGCACGGTGGCTCACACCTGTAATCTCAGCACTTTGGGAGGCTGAGGGAGGCAGATCACTTGAGCCCAGGAGTTAGAGACCAGATTGAGCAACATAGGGAGACCCCCTTCTCAAAAAAATACAAAAATTAGCCAGGTACCGTGGCTCACGCCTGTAATCCCAGCACTTTGGGAGGCCAAGGCGGGCAGATCATGAGGTCAGGAGTTCAAGACCAGCCTGACCAACATAGTGAAACCCCATCTCTACTAAAAACACAAAAATTAGCCAGGCATGGTGGCGAGTGCCTGTAATCCCAGCCACTCGAGAGGCTGAGGCAGGAGAATTGCTTGAACCTAGGAAGGCTGAGGTGGGAGGATCACCTGAGCCTGGGAGGTGGAGGCTGCAGTGAGTCGTGATCGCACCACTGCACTCCAGCCTGGGGGACAGAGTAAGACCCTGTCTCAAAAGAGAGAGAAAAAAAAGTGTTGCTGAGGAGCCAGCCGAGGGGAGAGGCCATGGAATGGCAGCTGAGGAACGCGGCCTGGGCAGTGTGGCTCAGGGGCATCCGTTGGCAGGTTGCTTCCCTCCTGCCCATTCCCACCCCCTGTCACCTCAGTGAAGAGGCTGGCAGTGCCCGGCTCTCAGCCTCAGGTTGGTGCACACACAGTTGAGGGTGACGGGACGTCATGTGCCCTGGGTGCTGGAGACGCAGGGCAAGCGTGGAGACCAAAGGGCAGCAGGGTGGATAGCTGCTGGATAGCTGCCTTTGCCCCTCCACACCCACTCTTCACCCTGCTCTGTATCCCAGATGGGCTGCGCCCACAGGCCACCTGGTCCTCCAACTGCTGGGTTTGGCCAGTGGGGGCTCTGGCATGTGGCTGGGAGCTGGGGGAGGGGGGGGAGTACTTGTTCCCCAGATTTCCCTGGGAGCTGCGCCTTGGCCACGTCTTTCTACTGAAGTCTGGGGTCCCTCTCCTCCGAGCTTTTCTCTCCAGGATCCGGCCACTCTTCCCTCCTGCCGTCCTCAGAGGACCCAAAGGTGGAAACAGCTCCCTCCCTGCCTGATGTGCTAGCACCCTGCCCACACCTTGGCAAGGTGGCCTCTTTCATCCTCTCCTCCATCCCCCGTGTCAGTGTGAGCCCTTCTGGGACTGCCTAAGACACAACATGCACAGTGACACTCATTGCAGTGCTCCTGGTTTTAAAAATGAAAGCTTAGGCCAGGCGCAGTGGCTCACGCCTGTAATCCCAGCACTTCAGGAGGCTGAGGCAGGCAGATCACGAGGTCAGGAGTTTGAAATCAGCCAGGCCAATACGGTGAAACCCTGTCTCTACTAAAAAATATATATATAAATTAGCCAGGCGTGGTGGCGTGCTCCTGTAGTCCCAGCAACTCAGGAGGCTGAGACAGAAGAATCGCTTGAACCCAGGAAGCAGAGGTTGCAGTGAGCCGAGATTGAGCCACTATACTCCAGCCTGGGCAACAGAGCGAGACTCCTTCTCAAAAAACATAATAAAGGCCAGGCGTGGTGGCTCACTTTGGGAGGCTGAGGCGGGCAGATCACAAGGTCAGGAGATCAAGACCATCCTGGCTAACACGGTGAAACTCTGTCTCTGCTAAAAACACAAAAAAATTAGCTGGGCGTGGTGGCAGGTACCTCTAGTCCCAGCTACTCGGGAGGCTGAGGCAGGAGAATGGCATGAACCTGGGCAGGTGGAGGTTGCAGTGAGCCGAGATGGCGACAGAGCGAGACTCCATCTCAAAAAATAAAATAAGTAAACAAACAAATAAATAAATAAACAAAAATAAATAAAAATAAAATAAAAATAAAGATAGCCTAAGTGTCCATTGATAGACAAATAGGTAAAGAAATTATGGTGCATCTATAACATGGAAGCCAGGTAGCACTAAAGACGTGAGGCAGGGCCACTCGTTCCAGCAACCCAGCGTGGCTGGCCACCCACTGCATGCACGGTTCTGGGTGCTGAGGACTCCAGGGTGTCCCTTCTGGTCTAGGGGCAACAGGCCGCGTTCACCAGGACACAGGGGAGTAAAAGAGAATTTCGGAGAGGGATGAGGGTTGCAAGAACAGTGGACGGTGTAACTGGTGTGTGAGGGGTGCCTGCCTTACAGATGGGGGAGGCTAGGAAGCCTCTCTCCAGCGGCGACTTTTTAGGGAGATGCAAACAGCCAGGAGGAGGCAGCCCTGTGCAGCCTTCCAGGCACAGCAAAGCTCAGGGCACAGATGGGAGCCGAAGGTGGCTGCCGTGGGATGCTGGCGTGGTGCACAGGGCCAGCCCTACAGGCCTGGACGAGCATGGCTGGGCCTCATAGGTGGGAGTCTCTGCAGTTCCCCTTCCCTGCCCAGCATGGAGGAGTCTCCAGGCCCACGGCCATGGTGACCCTGGCATTGGTTCCTAGGGTTTCCTGCTGCCTAACTCTGCAGCTCTTCTGAACGGTGTTTCTCCTCCTCATTCTCAACATCCATGCTGACCACATTGAAGGTCAAGCAATTGAAGGTCAAGGGCCAATACCCTGCCAGGGCCAGACACAAAGAGAGTGCCCACAGAAGTGTCTGTGAGATGGAAGGAGGCAGAGAGCCTGTGATGAGGGGGACAGGAGGGGATGCGAGGGGCCGTAAGTGCTGCGGGAGGTGGGGGGCCATCTGGAAGGTGGCCGGGTGCATCAGGTGGTGGGGTAGGGGAGGGCGACAGCCTCTCTCCTCCTCTTTCTTCTACTCTGCAGTGGTGGTGGTGGCCAGGGAGTCAGGGGAGTCATTATCCTGGAGGCCCAAGTAGCCAGGGACACGTGCATAGTCTCAGAGAGCCAGGAGGCCGGTCCTGTAGACCCCACCAGGACCCGGGAGAGGGGAGCCAGGCTGGGGACAGCCTCAGAGCAGAGCTGGACTGTGGGCCAGTGGCCCTGTATGCAGGCTTAAAACTTTGCTGTCAACCAGGGTCCCAGCAGGAAAGAGCTGGCACCTTCAAATTAGGGTGAGTCCAGGTGCGTCTATTTGGAAAGAGCCCAATGGGGGGTCCACCAGGGCTGGTGCAGGAAGGAGCTGGCAGCAGCACAGCTGTCACCACCCATGTACCACATCTTCCAATGTCCTCAGGGCCACTGCCACCTCTCTCCTGGCTCTGTGCCTGGGAGGCCGCCTGTGTGGGCACCGTCGGCCTCGGCCCTCTGGTTTCCACTTGGGGTCAGCTCCTGGAAGTCCTGATGGAGGTCGGGAGGGAGGGAGGAGACAGCAGAGGGTTTTTATCTCCCAGCTCCTTCCCTGCTGCATGGCCCCGGGCAGTGACCCCGTCCAAAAGTCACTGTCCTGTCCAGACAGCCAAGAGTCAGCGACACAGTTTGCTCTGCGTTCCAGTCTCTGAGGCCTTCACTTCTTCCTTCTAGCCGTGGGTGGGGCCAGCCCTGGGGCTGGCAGCTCTGCCAGGCCTACACTGTCCTCTCTGAGCCTGCTGCCTCTCGCTTCTGGGCACCCTGGTCTAACCCTGGCCACAAGCCCTGCCCTCCTGATCCCCTCGCAAATGTCCTTCAGGGCAACGCTCCACTGCAGCCAAGAATGTTCCCTGCATCGAAGAGCAGTGAAGCCAGCAGGGCCCGCCTGAGACGCCCTGTGGGCTGGGAGAGGGCTCACCCACTGACTCTGTGACCTCCTTCTAAGGGGAAGAGGAGCATCTGTAGTCATCCTTGTGAGGTTTCATGGAGGTTGCGGGTGCAGCCCGCAGTCACACTGGGGACAGAATGTACAGACAGCCCTCTGTGGTGTTAACAGGCAGCAGCTGATGACATGACGCAAGGTGAGAGGCTGGAGGCGCTGCCCAGCACAGCCTGCGCAACCCGTCTGAGCACCACTGCACTCCCCTCCCCAGCGGCCTCGCCCAGCTTCCCTGGGCTGCCAGAGGCGTCTTCCCCAAGGCTGACTCTGTCCACCTCTCTCTCCTGCCCAGAAACCCGCCAGGGGTCCTTACTGCCTCGGGGATGAAGGGGGGCTCCTGGGCGTCCAACCAGGCCCTTTGGAGCCTCTGATCTAGGATTCTCTTCCCAGAGCCCACCGTGTGACCTGAGGGAATTACTCATGCCTGGGTGGGGTGGGTGTGGAGGCTGAGCCAGGAAGGCAGGGAGGGGCCATTAGGAGGCACTAAGGATTCACAGTCATGGCTGCAAACACTCCACATCAAGCCTGTCCAATCTGCCGCAGCTGAACGGGGCTCAGGACGACTTTGGATACGGCCCGACACAAATTCATAAACTTCCTTAAAGAAAGGCTGAGCGCGGTGGCTTACGCCTGTAATCCCAGCACTTTGGGAGGCCGAGGTGGGCGGATCACCTGAGGTCAGGAGTTTGAGACCAGCCTGGCCAATATGGTGAAACCCCATCTCTACTAAAAATTCAAAAATTAGCTGGGCATGGTGGTGCACGCCTGTAGTCCCAGCTACTCGGGAGGCTGAGGCAGGAGAATTGCTTGAACCTGAGAGGCAGAGTCTGCAGTGAGCTGAGGCCATACCCCTGCACTCCAGCCTGGCGACAGAGCAAGACTCTGTCTCAAAAACAAACAAACAAGCAAACAAAGAAACAAGAGCACCATCTCAATGGCCTCTGTGTGCCCAGCGCTTCCCTCACATCTGCTCAAATAGCTGCACGCGGCCTTGCTCCCCTCCTCACTGTGCCGATAAGGAAACTGAGGCTCAGAGTGGGCAAGAGACTCGCTCAGGGGCACCCGGTGAACTGAGGGAGGTGCCTGGACTTCATCTAAGCTGGTGTGGTTGGCAGAGGCCGGGCATCGCCCCTGAGCACAAAGATGTCCACAGAGGCTGCAAAGCTGTCATATCCTGTCTGGGATGTGGACCAAGGAGGCCCCCTCTCTGGGAGAGGCAGTCTGAGGACACTCCTGTGGACTGGCAGCAGCAGCGCTTGGAAACTTGTTTGAAATGCGCCCCAGACCCACTCACCCAGAGCCGCTGGGGCTAGGCCTGGGGGCTGCAGGCGATTCTGCTGCACACTCCAGGTTGAGAGCCCCCGCTGTGGGCTCTACAGTGATGCCTGTGGTGCAGTTTCCCTCAAGGGCCTCTGCTGTTGGCCCGGATAGGCACTCACCTTCCTCCTATTCCCAGCACCACCCTCCACCTCTGGCCAGGGCGAAGCGGAGCGAGAGTGGAGGGAGGGAGGTTTGGGAACATTCGGGGTGTTGTCAAGTTTGGACAGCTGCCATGGCCAGTCCACCACCTCCCCTGTCTGAGCCAGGGGCAGATCAGACACTCATTAGCAGATTGTTACTCATCTGCTAACTGGGTACAACTTCCGCCCCACCACACAAGGCTGTGAGGCTAGGGTGGGATTCTGCACCGGGCGGGGTACGGGGTGCTCCATATCCCAGGTCTCCATCAGTTACCGCTATCGTGGGCCTGGCCCCGTCCCTCCCCAGTGTTCAGAGGATAGTCTCCTGACATGGCCTTGGATACCCGGCTCACTGGGTCGGGGAGCCTGAGGCTGGGATGCCAAGCCTTTGCACGGAGACTGTCCCAGAGGCCACCCCTCCCACCGGCACTTCTCACCTTTCTCCACCCTCACGCCCCACCCAGCCAGCCCAGGCTGCACACCCCTCAGGCACAGTGTTGGCACTGAGTCTAGTGACCGCTCGCTGGGAGGAAATGTTGGCCTGCATGGCTGAGTGACCTGAGTGCTGGGAGCAGGGGCTGGGGGAGATGGGATGTGGGGGGAATGGGTACCCAGGCCAGGACAGAGTGCGCCCAAGCAACCCAGCCTCAGACGTCGGTTCTCCCTGACTACTCTGGGGCACAGAGGCAGGGCAGGGCCCAGGATGTCAGGCCCCACCCTGCAGCCATGACGTAGAGCTGAGGCCAGCCTGGCTTTGAACCCTACCCCCAAACCCTCGCAGGTGGGGCCAGGGCCATGAAGGGCTGGACCCCTATCTCCCTGGTGGCACAGTCACATCTTTGCCCCTAGGGTGCAGGGGATTCACTTGGAGGGTTTTAGAGCTCAGCAAGAATCAGTTTAGCCTGTGCCTGCTGGGGAGTGGGCGGGTTCTGCATGGTTTGCAGGCCCAGCACCCATCATGCCTGTCCTCAGGACTCAGCGCCCCTGGTGCAGGAGGAGAGGGTGACAGGGCTCCCCTGTGGGCTGCTGGCCTTGGAGGTTCCTCCCTTGGCTCTGGGCTTCTCCAGCTGTGGTCCCAGGGCAAGTCTCTTTCCCTCCCAGTCTCAGTATCTGTTCCCGTACATCCCCAGTGCTGTCCTGGGGCTGGAGGTCTCCAGGCCCCAGCTGGGGTGTGGCCAGTGTCAATGTGGCTGCAGTAAGAGGCTGTCTCCCCACCCCGGCACCTTCCTGCCCTCGGGCCCCGCAGCCCAGTGCACAGTGTCATGGCACATTCTAGGATGGAGCTCTCCCCTCACAAGCTCTGTGACCCTGGGCAGGCTCCTCAGCCTCTCCGTCCCTGGTTTCCTCCCTGTAAATGGGATAATATGCCATCTTTATAGGGTTTCCATGATTCAGTGAAACCATCTAGTTTCAGGCCAATTGCCTGGAGAGTGCCTGCTCATAGGACATGTGATGAGAGCTGAGCTAGGATTACGGCATAGCTCTCCAGCACAGTTGTGCACTATACACACACATAGGCATTTTTGTCTTACCCACCACCGTACTAAGGAGGACTTTGTAAAAGGGGCACACACTTTAGAGTTAATGTTTGTTACACAAAGGTGGCCCACGACAATTACTGCTCATTTAGCACGTGTCTGGCAGCAGGACCTGCCCACCTCTGTGAACAGGAGCTGCCCCTTAGTGGGGTAAGGCTGTGCTGGCCACATGGCAGGACCTGGCCATCCCCAGAGCTTCCCAGCTGGAGGCTGCCAGCCGCTGCCCTCAGCAGTGAGGAGTCCTCAGAGGCTCTGGAGGTTACAACCCTGACCCTGTGCCTGAGATGCCAGCCCTGCCAGGCCTGTCTGTGTGCACAGCACCAGGGTTAAAGTGTGACCAAGTAGGGCAGGCGACAAGCAAGGTCCCCTGCGGTGGGCGGGCCGAGGGTGGTGCAGGCTGAACTCTGCCAGCTCAGGGTGGGCCCGATGACCTCAGCCCCGGGTGACACCGGTGGGCGTCGGGCGTGGCCTCAGACAGCTCCCTTCCTCCCGGGCTGGCTGCCAGGTCAACACTGGGAGGGACTAGCCTCGGTGTCGGCAGCAGTCCCATGCTCACGGCCTTTGGGTTCTTGCATGCGCCGTCCCCATCACCTGGCTGCCCCTCTCATTTCCGTCTCCACCTGTCCCGGGTCACCTGTCCTTCAAGCCAGAAATCAAGGACAGCACCGCCTGGCCGCAGTCCCGGGATGGGTGCTCCTAGTCACCTAGATCGGCACCCCCCTGAGCCCGATCCCCCTCCCGGCTCCGTGCGGGAGCAGAGCTCCCTGCGCCGGACCAGCAAGCGCCCGGACCTCGACTTCCCCTTCCGTGCAACGGGAAGCAAGCCTCTCTTCCCTATGAGCAGGGTGTCGGCTCCGCGCGGGCCCCAGCCCCTGGAACCTGCCTGGCTTTGCCTGGAGCCTCATTCTCTCCGGCTGTGCCGGGGGAAGCTGGAGGCTGCGGCGAGGGGGACAGGAGTGTCGCCCGGGCTCCTCCGCCCTCGGCAGCCGAGGGACGTGGTCGGGCGTTCGTTTCTCGGCCGGGAGGGGGCGCTGGAGCACGGGAAACCCGGGACCGTCAGCACCGCCCCTCCTGCCGACGCCCCGCCTCCGGCCGCGTTTCCCGCGGCCCGGTCCCGCTCCACTCCGCGGCGCCTCCTCCCCGCACCTCCCATTAGGAGGGCAGACCCTTACCCCGAGCCGGAGGCCGAGTCCGCGCAGTCGGGGTCCCGCGGAGCGGCGGAGCATCGCTCTGCGCCGGGCAGGGCCTGCTCCGCGCCCCGGGGCTGCCCCTGTGTGTGGAGCCTCTCAGGACGACATCCAAAAACTCTGGGCCGGCGCGGGGCTCACGCCGGGAATCCCAGCACTTTGGGAAGCCGAGGCGGGCGTATCACCTGAGGTCAGGCGATCGAGAGCAGCCTGAGCAACATGGTGAAACCCCGTCTCTACTAAAAATACGAAATTAGCCGGGCGTGGTGGCGGGCGCCTGTAATCCCAGCTATTCAGGAGACTGAGGCAGGAGAATCGCTTGAACCCGGGAGGCGGAGGTTGCCGTGAGCTGAGATCACGCCACTCTGCACTCCAACCTGGGCGACTGAGAGAAAAACAAACAAACAAAATAACTCACCAAAAAATAAAATCTGAAACCGGATTTTTTTTTTTTTTTTTTTTGATAGGGTCTTGCTCTGTAACCGAAGCTGGAATGCGGTGATGCGATCACGGCTCAATGCAACCTCAACCTCTCTGGGCTCAAGTGATCCTCCCACCTTAGCCTCCCAAATAGCTGGAACTAGAGGCGCCACCACTCCTGGCTCTGTTTTTTTTTTTTTTTTTTTTTTTTTTTTTTTGAGACAGAGTCTGCCTCTATCATCCAGGCTGGAGTGGCTCGATCTTGGCTCACTGCAACCTCCACCTCCCGGGTCCAAGCAATTCTTCTGCCTCAGCCTCCCGACTACAGGCGTGTGCCACCATGCCTCGTTAATTTTTGTATTTTCAGTAGAGACAGGGTTTCACCATGTTGCTCACTCAGGCTGGTCTTGATCTCCTGACCCAGATGATCCACCTGCATCGTCCTCCCAAAGTGCTGGGATTACCGGCGAGAGCCACCGTGCTCGGCTAATTTTTTTTTTTTTTTAGACGGAGTCTCATTCTGTCGCCCAGGCTGGAGTGCGGTGGCTCGATCTCGGCTCACTGCAAGCTCCGCCTCCCGGGTTTATGCCATTCTCCTGCCTCAGCCTCCTGAGTAGCTGGGACTACAGGCGCCCGCCACCACACCCGGCTATTTTATTTTTAGTAGAGACGGGGTTTCACTGTGTTAGTTAGCCAGGATGATCT
Organism: Macaca fascicularis; assembly: GCF_037993035.2. NCBI lineage: Eukaryota > Metazoa > Chordata > Mammalia > Primates > Cercopithecidae > Macaca > Macaca fascicularis. Next base: position 171,239,408 of record NC_088381.1, read on the forward strand.
CGTGACCTCCTGATCCACCCATCCCAGCCTCCCAAAGTGCTGGGATTACAGGCATGAGCCACCGTGCCCGGCCAATTTTTGTATTTTGAGTAGAGACGGTGTTTCATCATCTTGGCCAGGCTAGTCTTCAACTCCAGACCTCGTGATCCACCCGCCTCAGCATCCCAGAGTGTTGGGATTACAGGAGCCACTGTGCCCAGCCTACCTTTTTTTTTTTTTTTTTTTTTTTTTTAAAATAATACTTTTTGTAGAGATGGAGGGATCTCACTATGTTGCCCAGGCTGGTCTCGAACTCCTGAGCTCAAGTGATCTACCCGCCTTGGCCTTCCAAATTACAGTGGCGAGCCACTGCTCCCGGCCATAAAAAACCCCTGTGAAACCAGATGATTTATAATACATCCAGAGAGAAACATCTGGAAACTGCTGTCAACCAACACTTAGGGCTGGGGATTTAGTGAGGGAGAAGACAGCTGGAAGTCCCCGCACCAGGGCTTCCTAGCAGCATGAGACAGTCCCAGGAGGGGCTGGAGGCTTCCTCCAGTCACCTTCTTCTTTCACTCTCCATTCACCCCCCGGGCCCCTCCAACCTCCACCAGGGTCATTTATTTAGGACCCCCTGCCTGCCAGTCTGCCAAGGGGCACAGGAGTTGGTCCTCGACCTGCCTTGTCAGAGGATCAGCACGAGGACAGAGCATAGGGCCACAGTGCTCACATGGCCTGGCCTGGTGGCATGAGCCTGTGCAGTCCCAGCTACTCCAGAGGCCGAGGTGGGAGGATCTCTTCAGCCTAGGAGTTCGAGGCCAGTTTGGGAAACAGCAAGGCTGCATTTGTTTAAAAAGAAAAAAGAAAGAAAAAAAAGAAAGAAACATGTAGCAGAGAGGAAGGAAGGAGAGAAGGAGAGGAAGGGGAGGGAGGGAGTAAGAGGAAGGGAGGGAGGGAGAGAGGGGAGGAAGGGAGGAAGGGAGGAAGGAAGGAACAATTATATGTAGCAGGTACATGCAGATAAAACGAAGGAAGGAAGGGAGGGAGGGAGAGAGGGGAGGAAGGAAGGGAGGGAGGGAGGGAGGGAGGAACAATTATGTGTAGCAGGTACATGCAGATAAAATGAAGGAAGGAAGGGAGGGAGGGAGAGGGGAGGAAGGAAGGGAGGGAGGGAGGGAGGAAGGAAGGAAGGAAGGAAGGAAGGAAGGAAGGAAGGAAGGAAGGAAGGAAGGAAGGAAGGAAGGAGGGAAGGAAGGAAGGAATATATGTAGCAGAGGCATGCAGGTAAACACCTAAGTGGTGTATTGTCACGGCACAGTCCTCCATGTTGCCCAGCGAGTCTGTGGTGTCTTACTCCAGGACGGTCACAAGAGGGTGCCAAGAGCAAGCCTTTCTGGCCCAGGGCCAGGCTTTCTGCTTCCAGCGGAGCACCCCAGCAGATGCTCATTCCACCCTCACCTCCGTTCTTTTTTTTTTTTTTTTGAGACGATCTCACTTTATCACCCAGGCTGGAAAATGCAGTAGGGCAATCACGGCTCACGGTAGCCTCGACCTCCTGGGCTCAAGTCATCCTCCCAACTCAGCCTCCTGAGTAGCTGGGATTACCAGCATGCACCACCACACCCAGATACTTTTTTTCATATTTTTTGTGGTCCCACTATATTGCCTAGGCTGGTCTTGAACTCCTGGGCTTAAGTGATCCTCCTACTTCAGCTACCCAAAGTGCTGAGATTATAGGCATGAGCCACCGTGCCCAACCTGTTCAAGCTTTGGAAGGTGTGGAGGCTGGGGAGCAGGGCTGGAAGAGGGTAACGATAGCCTCAGTGCAGCCAGAGGATGTCAGGGATGATGCTCCTTCACTTAGTCCACCTCATGCCCTTACTGCATTGGCAGGGATAGGGAGGCCCAGAGAGGGTCAGGGGCTCCATAGACACACAGCAGACATTGGGCATGGCCAAGCACAGCTCCTGCCTCTGGATCTGCCAGTCTCCTGTGGAGAAAGGCCCATGGTGGTGGCAGGAGAGAGGGGGAGAAGCAGCATTTCCGAGGCTCGAGGCAAAAACAGGCCCTGAGGCCAACTGTGCAGCTCTGCTATGAGCTCCAGGCCTGTCTTTACAGATGCTCCCTGCCCCAGCTGCCATGGCTTGGTGCCTCAAGGGGCTTCAGCACCTCCCGAGCACCCCATGCCCCATTGAGAGCAAGCCCTAGAAGCTGGGAGGCCCCTGCCCGCCAACACTTTGGATGACAACTAACACCTTAGGTGATAGTTACCACTTGCACTAACAAGTTGGGAGAGCAATTTCTGCCCAAGTGGCAAGGGGGTGGGGTGGCCTTTTGGGGGATAGGGCAGTGGAAAGGGAGCATGCCAGCTGACTTTCCTGACATGAGGGTGTCTGGGTCTTCAGAGGGTGCAGTTGCAGTCACAGTGATCAGGGTGTCAGGTTTCGGACCTACTCTGGCATTGGTGTGTGACACTAAGGCAGGCCCCTGTCCTTCTGGTCTGTGCTCTTGCCTGCAGTAGTGTACAGATGTGGGGAGCCCCTTCTCAGAACGTAGCTGACTGGGGTTCTTGCCTGCCCCAAACCCTCTCAGAACTCCTTGTTGCCCCTACATCAGGGATTGGCCTCTCTGCCGGGCATTCTCAGCCTTGCACAATCTCTGCTACCTTCTTTATCCAGTCCCACCTCCCTCTATGCCCACATCTTCAGGTCTCCCGAGCTGCAGCCACAGTGCCCAGGTCAGGCCTCCACTCACCCTGCTGTGATGCCCCCTTGCCCATCCTCTTCCCGGAGAACTTGTGCAAAGAGCTCCATCCATCCCACATCCAGGAGAATCCAATTCACATTTTCACACAGACACTTCTCTGCCTGACCTGGTTCTCCGTTTTGGACCATTGGATCATGAATTTGGATTGGGTCTTAGTTCTCTCAATGATCCCAGAATCTAGCATTGACATGGAGTCAAAAATGCTTAATATTAATATTTATTAATACATAAATGTTTTGTTTATGAATGAATGGGCAAAAGAATGGTGAGAAGATGGATGGATGAATGGCAGGGATAGGTGGTGGTGAGATGAAGTGAGAACGGTGGACTGATGTTTATGTATATAGATAATATAAGAATGTAACTTAAGGGTAATAGATGAACACATGGATGAGTTAATTATTATGTGACTGACTGACTGGTGGGGGACGAATAACTGTCTGGGTGAGTGATAGTGGAAGAATGATGGACGTAATGATGGAATGAGTATGTGGTGGGTAGAAGAATGTATGGATAATGATTGGATGGGCACTGGAAGCATGGTAGAGGGTGATCCTAGATGGTGGATGGATATAATATGATGGATGGTAGATGCATCTATGTAGTTGGTGACTGATTAAGTGATGAAGAATAGATAAATACACTGTAGATTGATAGATGGAAAATGGATGGACATGGATGCTGAATTGATGGATTGATGGATACCACATGAATCCATACATAGTGGATATAAACTGCAGGCAATAAGTATTAATAGTAGATGGTGGATGCTTAGTGGGTAGATACATCATGGAAGTGTGGGTGGATGGTGGATAAATAGAGGTGGATGATTGTGATGGATCTATCCACAGAGAATGGATGGGCAGATGGGACAGAAATACCAATGAGTATATGACTGATGGATGGATCATGAGTGGCGGACAAGTAAATGGTGGCTGCCTGGTGCATGAATGATTGCTAGCTGGATGAATAATGGGTTGTGTGCTGTGGAGGTATAGATAGATGGATGTGGATAGATAACAACTGGATGGAATCTGGATGATGAATGATGAATGGATGTTGAACGGATGGATGAAGGTTAAACAGCAGATGGCTACAACTTGGAAATGTGATGCATGAAAGGTGAATGTGGGTGGGTAGATGGAGAGGTGGTAAATGGATGCTTTAATGTATAGATGGAGGAAGATGGATACATAGCAAGTGGACAGTCAATGGATGTTGAATGAAGATGAATACTGAATGGAGAGTGAATAATGAATGTGGGATGGTGCATGAATACTGACCAGATGGATGGTGAGTGGATTGTAATGGTGGATGGATAATGGCAAATAAATGCTCACTGCTGTCTCTCTACTCTGTCCTCAGCACCTCAGAACAATGTTTGGCACATAGAAGGCAGCCAATATTTTTTTTCTAGAATGGGTGAATATGAATGGATGCTAAATGGTATTTGGATGGATTTTGGATGAATAGTGAATTTTGGCTGGATGACGGGTGGATAGATAGAGAATGTTGTGAGATGGACAATGAATGAATAGGTATGTGGTGGATGTGGATAAGAGATGGTGATGGTAGTCTGGGTGTGGTGGCTCATGCCTATAATCCCAGCACTTTGGGAAGCCATGGATGGTGGATCACCTGAGGTCAGTAGATAGAGACCAGCCTGACCAACATGGTGAAACCCTGTCTCTACTAAAAATACAAAAATTAGCTGGGTGTGGTAGCAGCCACCTATAATCTCAGTTACTTAGGAGGCTGAGGTAGGAGAACTGCTTGAACCCAGAGGCAAAGTTTGCAGTAAGCTGAGACTGCGCCATTGCAATCCAGCCTGGGTGACAGAGCGAGACTCTGCCTCAAACAAACAAACACCAAAAAACAGATGGTGATGGTAGATGGTTGGTGGATGGATACAGGAATACAGTTCATAGAAATATGAATGGATAGCAAATGGTGAAAGACTGGTGGCTGAATTGTAGATGGATGAATGGTAGCTGATTTGATGGAGGTTAATGGGATAAATGAATAGTAAATAGATTGATGATTCACAATTAGATATGTGGATGGAGATGTGAATGGTAGATGGATGTGTTAAATATCTGATGGAAAGCTGTTACACAGTGAGTGATGGATGGATAGGTGGTGGATGGATGGTTGGTGAATGAATGTTGGATTGATGGGTATTTAGTGGTGTACTGATGCTTGGTAAATGATGGGTGCTGGTGGTGAATGGATGGGTGCATGATGGATGGGCAGTGATTGGATAGAGAATGGTGACTGGAGATGGATGGTTAATGGACATTGGATACCAGATGGTGGTTGAATGGTGGATTGTGAATGGATGGCTGGTGGTTGCATGAGGGAAGGTAGATGGTAGATTGTGGATGGGATGGATGTTGGGTTATCGAAGGCAGATGGTGAACTGTGGATGGGATGGATGTTGGATTATTGAAGGCACATGGTGGGCTGTGGATGGGATGGATGTCGGGTTATCGAAGGTAGATGGTGGACTGTGGACGGGATGGATGTTGGGTTATTGAAGGCACATAGTGGACTGTGGACGGGATGGATGTTGGGTTATTGATGATAGATGGTGGACTGTGGATATGATGGATGTTGTGTTATTGATGGTAGATGGTGGACTGTGGACAGGATGGATATTGGGTTATTGATGATAGATGGTGGATTGTGGATGGGATGATGGGATGGATGTTGGGTTATTGAAGGCAGATGGTGGACTGCGGATGGGATGAATGTTGGGTTATTGAAGGTAGATGGTGAATTGTGGACGGGGTGGATATTGGGTTATTGATGGTAGATGGTGGACTGTGGGCGAGAAGGATGTTGGGTTACTGATGGTGGATGATGGATGGCAGATGGTGGGTCTCAGATGGTGGCAGGATGGCAAAAGATAGATGAATAGCTGTGAATGGTAGATAGACAGTGGCTGGACTGTAGATATTGAATGGAAGTGGGATGTTAGATAATTGATGGTGGAGGTTCCTGGTTGCAGGCTGGGAATTACATGGACCAGAGATTATGCACCTTGGCTTTAGGTGTCAGGTCTGTGCACTGGACTGAACCAGACAGCTTGTCCCAGGGCTGTTTTGCTCCTTTTTGGGAATGGAACTGGAAGTGAAGATGAGAGGGGGGTTGCGGGGTGATCCCCCCCTTCCTGCAGCCCATCCCAGTTTGTTTGTTTTTTTTTTTTTTAAGACGGAATCTCGGTCTGTCACCCAGGCTGGAATGCAGTGGCTCCATCCTGGCTCACTGCAACCTCCGCCTCCCGGGTTCAAGCGATTCTCCTACCTCAGCCTCCAGAGTAGCTGGGACTACAGGCATCTGCCACCGCGCCTGACTAATTTTTCTTTTTTGTGTATTTTTAGTAGACACGGGATTTCACCATATTGGTCAGGCTAATCTCGAACTCCTGACCTCAGGTCATCTGCCTGCCTCGGCCTCCCAGAGTGCTAGGATTAACAGGCGTGAGCCACTGTGCCCGGCAGTTGCTTTTTTTTTTTTTTTTTTTTTTGGCCTTTTTACTCCTCTCTTATTCCCCAACAGGAGGGAGTCCTCTTTCCATGTATCTGGCCCCACCGAATTCTGCACCTCAAATTTCTGGACGCCAATCTTGAGGCTCAGTCTCAAGTGGCCGGGGGCAGGTCCTTGGGGAGGAGTCGACTTAAGGGAAGATGAGGCCGGGCCCTATCGGGGGGCTGGAGCTGGGAGGGCGGAGGCGCCGAGGGCGGGCGGCCAGACCCGTGGAGGGCCAGTGCGAGGGAGGCCGGGAGAGCGCGCGTGGGCGGGGAGCGCGGAGAGGAGGGCGAGCCGGGCGAGCGCGGAGCCAGCAGAGCGCGGAGGCCCCAGCGCCAGCACCCGCGCGGGCGGTGAGTATGAGTGTGAGTGTGGCGCAGGGTCGCCCCGTCCCCAGCCTGGCCCCGGCAGTGCGGGTCCCAGGCGCACCCTGACGGCCAGGTGCGGGGTGGTTGGGAGAGGGAGGAGCATGGGGGGATTTGGGGAGTTCTGAGTCCAGTTCCCTGGGGAAGGGGACAGCGTGGGTTCGCAGGGTCAGCCCGGCTGTGGGACGCCATGCCTCCACGCGCTTTTGCCCCCGGGGCTGTGCCCGGCAAGACCTGGGATCCCGCGGCGCTGGGGGTGGTGGGCGCCTTCTATGTGTGGTGCCCCAGCTGGCACTGGACCCTGGCGCTGGGCAGGGCAAGGCAGCCCTTGGGCACTTGTTTCCTGATTGCCTGCTCCCTTCCCACCCGCCCCCACCTGCCCCCACCTGGCTCAAGCAGACAGCTCTATCATCTGCCTCTGTCATTCTCTCTCTCCGGGCCAAGTGTCATCTGCGGGTCTGTTTCTGTCTCTCTCTCTCTCTCTTCTCCTCTGTCTCCAGCTCAGTCACCTCTCGCCTGGTCTCTGTGGCAATATTTTTCTTGCCTCTCCCTCTGCCTCCTTCCCAAGTCTGGCTGGGTCTCTGTCCTGGCTGCCCTGGGTTCTGGGGTCCTGGGATGGGATCCAGGAGAGGCTTGATGGAGGGCTGGACCTAGGGGCACTGAGACATCCCTGGGCTCTGGGGTTGGGCAGAGGAACCAGAGGGTGCGGCTTCGCTGCCCCGAGAGGCCTCCTGCACTGTGTGCCCTCCTAGCCCTCCCTGGGCCCTCGGTGGGACCCCAGCTGACCTGAGTGGGGTGTTTGGTGAAAGAAACCTCATTTCTCAGAATAGCAGCCCTCTGCTTTGCTGGCAGCCACGGGACCACCCTCACCCACCCCAGCAGGACGTCACAGGTATTCCATCCTGCTGGTCTCTGTTCTCCTACTGCCCCGTCCCCTTCCTGCAGGGCTGCCCCTGCCCATGGCCCTCTGCTGCCTGCATGCCAGCCACTGCCTGACCCAACCCCCATTTCTGCCTCTGACCTGGGTGTGGCCCCAAGAACCCACACGGCAGGTGAAGGGTCTGGCTGGTGCCGACTCCTGGCAGGGGCTCTCTTCCCAGAACCCTTGCTGCCAGGGCTCCAGCGGGGCTCCCTCTGCTGTGGCCAGCCTGAGTGGGCATGGCCAAGTGCAGGCAGGATGTCAGTTTCCCTTGGGCTGTGGGTGCTGAGGGCCTGGCCCCGGGGTGTGCAGGGTGCGTGTTCTCAAGGAGGAAATGGGCACCTTGGTCTCTGGCTGACTTGAACCCAGTCCCTACTACTACCAGCCTCCTGTCTCAGAAACCCAGGAGAGTTGGACGCTCTGTGTCCTTCCTGAACTGTTCCTGTCTCAGAATGCGCTTCTGTCCTCCCAGCTGGCCTGGCTACCTCCTGCTCATCCCTCAGGCCTCAGATCAGCGGACTTCTTCCAGGAAGCCTTTCCAGGTCTCCCCTCCTGCCTGTGCCCTCTTGTAGGCACACTATGCGGCCAGGGTCCAGTGCCCCCTCTGGCAGCGGGCTCAGGCAGGGAGCAGTGCAATACAGGTCCAGCTGGAGCCACGGGCACTGGGCCTGGGCTGGGGTGGAGTGGGGTGGGCTCAGTGCCTGAAGCCTTCGGGGGAGGGTAGATCCAGCATCAGGCCAACAGCAGACACCCCATTTCTGCTCCCAGTCCTAGTGCAGCTTAGTGGCGCAGTGGCAGCAGCAGCATGAGCACCCCCCGGCCTGCTTCACCACAGCCAGGCACTGCTGAGGGGGCTGGAGGCCCAGCAGGGAAGGTACGTGCTTGGGACTCTGGGGGTTCGGGAGGGAGCAAGTCTCAAACTCTGTCCCATGACTTGGGGCATGCCCTGCCTTGCTGCTGGCCTCAGTTTACCCATCTGGGTGGGGGAGATCATTGCTCATTTATTTTTTTATTTATATTTGACATGGAGTCTTGCTCTATCACCCAGGCTGGAGTGTAATGGCACGATCTTGGCTCACTGCAGCCTCCGCCTCTGGGGTTCAAGCAATTCTCCTGCCTCAGCCTCTGGAGTAGCTAGGATTACAGGTGCCCACCACTATACCCGGTTACTTTTGTATTTTTAGTAGAGACAGGGTTTTGCTGTGTTGGCCAGGAGGGTCTTGAACTCCTGACCTCAGGTGATCCACCCGCCTTGGCCTCCCAAAGTGCTGGGATTATAGGCGTGAGCCACTGTGCCCAGCTCGTTGCTCTTTTATAAAAATATAAAGGATAAAACAATTGAAGGCCAGCATTCCTTGCTTACTGAGCACCCCTTCCTGACCTGAGGACCCCAGGGATTGTCCCCCAAGGCACGCTTTGCTCTCTGCTGAGTGAGGAAATGCCAGGGTTCCCTGCCCCTAGCGTCACATTTCGGTGGGGGATGGGGTGGTGCTGATGAAACTTAAAAAAACCAAGCTCCCTATACAGGGTTGCAGCCTTAGTATTCTGAGTGCTAGAGCCCAGCTAGAGCCCAGCCGTTCTCCTTGTCAGGGAGCGGTGGGGCCAGAGAGGGGAACCAGCCTGGAGTGACATAGGGACCAGTCTGGAACTTGGGGTTGCAGACACAACCTCCCAGGCAGGGTGGACAGAGGTGAGCACCAGGCCTCAGAGCTGCAAACACTGCTGGCCTGGACCTCATTCACCCCAGTGGGCAGACTTGGAGAGGAGCGCCCTTGGTTGGGGGCAGGAAGGAGAATGGCACATGGGGAGGGAGAGCAGGCTGGGGAATGAGCCCCTGGACTGGTAATGCCAGCATGAGGGTGGCCTCCGGGAGGGTCCAGCCTTTGGGGTAGGGATGGGGTCCCTGCTCTGCTGTCCTCTGACAACTCCTTCATTCCACAGACATCTCAGTCCAGTGACACCTGTTCTCACACTTGAGGGTCGCCTGTGGTCCTTGGTTAAAAGAGAGTCTGGGCTGGAGCTCAGGAATGTGTACTGTTCAGGGATCTTGCCGCAGTGGCTGAGGGCCGTTCAGCTAAGTCCCCCCTGCTGCGTGGCTGTCCTTCCTCGAGGCCCTTGTGCCCTTTTGGGAAGGTGGACCCAGCAGCTGCCCTTCTAGGTGAAGAGAAGGGAGACAGGGAGCTCCAGGCAGGAGCATCTACCTGAGCACAGGCGTGGGGGTGGGACAGGGCAGGCAAGTCAGGGCCACTGGGGTGCGGAGGCACAGAGTTCTGCACGTAGCACTGCAGCCTCAAAGGCCTTGAATGGGAGGTGGAGATGCTGAGGGCACCGGGAAGGCCTGGGGATGCAGCCCCCGCACACTCCTGTGAGCACTGAACAATGAACCAAGAGCGAGCCCAGAGCCAGCCGCTTGGGTTGCCATGGCAACTGCTTCCCAGCTCCTCTGAGCCTGGAGGGGGCCAAGGGCCCAGCAGGGAAGACCCCAGGAAGGGGCTGGCAGGAATCCGGGTGCAGGAGGCAGCTGGGGGTGCGCAGAAGCCTGGGCTCATTCCTGGTGACCTTGGCCTCTCTGGCCTCTGGCTCTGGCTGTGCAGTGGGCTCCTGGAGCTGAGCACAGCTGCATCCTGTGGTGCCTCCTGAGAGCTGTGACCCCAAGAGCTGAGCACCCTACCCCCAGGGTTGGGACCTGGTAGGGCCTGGGACCCGTCTCAGGGATGTTCTTGTGCAAACACACATGTGCCCATCCTTGCCCTAGGGACTGGGTGGGAAGGGTCTCTGATCCCCCTAGTGGGGCAGTGTGCGGGACGGGGGTAGGAGGGAACAGGAGTACCAGGCCGGGCATGGCCGTGCTTCTGCCCATCCTCCCTGCAGGCTGTGGCGGGTGCCCGGGAGAAGGGCCCTCGACTGGGCCAGCGGCTGCCCTCAATCGTGGTGGAGCCCAGTGAGGCGGACCCTGTGGAGAGCGGGGAGCTGCGCTGGCCCCTGGAGAGTGCCCAGAGGGGCCCCTCTCAGAGCCAGGCTGCTGCTGGTAAGTGAGGGCACCTGTGGGGGTGTTGAGAGGAGGAAGTGGCCACTGCCAGGGTCAGAAGCAGGGCATGCTTCCTGTGGCTCTGGCAGACAAGGCCTTCCTGCCTCCTGCCTGTTCACACTCCATCCTCTGCCCACCTTGGAGCCTCTGCCTGGGGCTCTAGGTGCTGCCTGGCCTTGACCCCCCTCCCTAGCACCGTCCTCCCTCCCACCAGCAAGTGAGGTCCCTCATCCACTCTCAGTCGCAGGCCTGGGCACGGGAGGTGCACGTTGCATACTTGTTGAATGAGTGATGCCACATTCTCGCCCCTCATCATCCAGTGCTTGCTCGTTGTCATCACCTTTGGAGCAAGTGTGCCTTGCTCACTAGGGCCTGGGAGGCTGTGAGGGTGCAGGTGTACGTGGTGGGGGATGGGCTGGCCTGTTGGCAGGCTCTATCCTGCTGCAGGTGCCCTGCTTAAAGGCTGAAAGCAGGCCAGGCGCAGTGGCTCATGCCTGTAATCCCAGCACTTTGGGAGGCTGAGGCAGGCGGATCACTTGCAGTCAGGAGTTCGAGACCAGCCTGGCCAACATGGTGAAACCCCATCTCTACTAAAAATATAAAAATTAGCCAGGCATGGTGGCGGGTGCCTGTAATTCCAGCTACTCAGGAGGCTGAGGCAGGAGAATCACTTGAACCCTGGAGGCGGAGGTTGCAGTGAGCTGAGATCATGCCACTGTACTCCAGCCTGGGCGATAGAGTGACTCCGTCTCAAAAATAAATAAGTAAAGGCTGAAACTTCGGGAGAATTGTGTGAGCAGAAGGGGGCAGCCGGGGCCAGGCCAGGCAGGAGAGGCAGCAGGCTGGGCCATGGGGACCTTGTGGACGGCTCTGAGGGCCACTGCAGACTGAGCAAGGGGCATGAGCTGTGCCCTGGGAGATGTTGTCCCCTGGAGACCCCTGGGAGTCCCTGAGGAGGAATTGAATTCGGCCACAGCTGGCGCTGCTCAGCACCTTGTCTGCCCTCTCTCATCCCCAGACCTCAGCCTGTACTGGCCAGGAAACCCCCTTTTCAGTGTGGCCAGAAGAGGTTATCTGTCTGGACCCATAACCCCCACCTCTGCCCAAAGCCCCCTCGACCTCTTGTCAGTTTCTGCCCAGGGCCCAAGACAGCATCAGGGACCACCCCTTGGGTAAACCCTGGGACTTGGGCTCTGGGGAGGTCCTTGAGTCTGCCCTGGACTTCCCTTCCCTCTGCCACCCCTTCATCTGGTGGATGTGGGAGCTGCCCCTGCTTGCAGAGCCCAGCCTCATTCTGCCTCCCTGGCCAAGCACCCCTCCTGCTTCTCATCACCCAAGGGGACCTCCTGGCCTGCCCCAGCCCAGTTGCCTGCCAGAGGCTCATTTCAGGCCCCTGGGATCCTCTCAGGCTGCAGTACCCCCCACAACCAACACGGCCGCCTTTATGTTTCTGCAGCCTCCTCCCCGAGTCTGCCTGGAGAACCAGGGAAAGCTGCAGATGCTGCTGGCAGAGAGTATGCCTGCTCTGAGGACCCAGCAGCCCCGGCCCGGGGATAGGACAAGGATGTGGCTGGGCTCTGCTGTCTGACTGCTGAGGGCTTCTGCCCCAGGGTGGCCAGGCTGGTGCACAGGAGGGCCGGGCCTGCCTAGCCGGGAGAGTCCAGAGGCTGCTTCCTGTCTCACCAGGCCTGACCAGCACTGCAGCCCTGCCCTCTCCTGCCCATGGCCCAGGTCTGGATCACACCCCGCTTTGTTCCGTGGTTTGAAGCAGAAATAAAGGCACTTCCTGGTGGCCAGCAGGCACACTTGATGGGGATGCAAGAGACTGAGGACAGTTTGGGTTCTGCCTATGGCCTTCCAGGTGAGGGCCTCAGCTCCAAGCCCAGGCTGGTCAGTCCAGAGCACCTCTTAGGTGACCACTTGCACATGGCACTGGGGCAGGCTGGGCAGGGCTGAGTTGGCTCTGTGGCTGGTGCCTCTGCCCAGGGACCCTTTCTCTGCTTCGGCCAAGGCTGCCCAAGGCAGAACCAGCCTCCTCCAGGCGGCCTCCCAACCCTCCGTGGGACCTCCTTGGGGCCAGGGCTGGACCTGGGTGCAGGAAAGCACAGCCGTGGCACCTGGGGTGGGCCGCACCATTCCAGGTTGGATCTCGTTAAATTCTTGTGAAGGTCCCATTTTACACGTGCGGGAACTGAGGTGCAAAGCAAGGTGCCCAAGGCTAGGGGCTACGAAGGGAATCCCTGAGGTCAGGAAGCCACAAGGCTGCCACAGAACCCACATCAGAGGTTGGTTGAGGAGGCATCTCTTCCTGCCCTATGTGGGGGTCCTGTCCCTCCACTGGGTCCATCGATATGGTCTCTGGGCTCCGTTCTACTGCAGGAGGGGAGCCGTGCTGCCTGGTTGCAGCTGGCATGGGAGCAGAGCCCTGAGTGTGGCCCAGGCCCCCTCCCCAGGTGTGTCCCCCCAACCTGGCCCTCTGCCCTTAGCCAGCCTGAGCCAGGCTGAGGAAGCTTAGGCCGGGCAGTGAGACACTCCATAAATGTCAGCTCTGCCAAGTCCATGGCCCTTTTGTGGCCCAGGCAGGCGTGCCAGGGACCCATGAGCGGTGGGAGGCAGGAGACACTGCCCCTCTGTGCTTTCCTGCTGCCTCGGCAGCCTCCAGGAGGAAGATGCACTTTCTCCTACAGCCTTCTAAAAATAGCCACCCCCCGCCCCCAATGCGGGAAAGGTGGGAGGCAAGGTGCGGAAGTTGGCCTGGCAGCCTGCTTCAGTTTTAAACCTCAGGACCCCGTGGGCTCTCCCCTGGACTATAGCTCAGGAGAGGGGTGGGGCGGGCTTTCAGTCTTCTCCGTCCTCCTCCAGTCCTTCCTGTCGGTTCTGGAGCCAGGAAGGGAGAGGCTTGACCAGGATGGGGGACATGGGGGTAGTTTTGTGAAAGGGGACAGACATTTCGCAGGATGCCTTGCAGACACGTGGGATGTAGGGTGCAGGAGGCCGGCATGTGACTGGGCGATGACGCCATTTACTGAGATTTAATCCTCACCACATGGCTCCAGGGCGAGAATTATGACACCCATCTCAACGCCACTGCCCGGGACCCACACAGCCGAGCGCCCGAGCTGCGGCGGAGTCCCAGGGCACCCACAGCGCCCCGCCGGCGCGCCCAGTCCAGCAGGGCAGCTTTCGGGCGGAGGCGACCCCCGCCGCAGGTCCCACGACCCTGCGTGCCCTTGAGCCAGGGATGCGGAGTCCCGACCGCGGGGCACTGCTCCACCCCGCCGCCCTTCACCGCCCGCCGGGGCCCAGAACGCCCAGCCACGCCCAGAGCCCGCGGGCGCAGACGGCAGGGGCGGTGCCAGCCAGGCCCCGCCCCCGGCACGCGGCGACCTGGGGACGCCCTGCAGGAGTCGTCCTGCGACTCCCCCTGGCGTCGGCTGGGGCCACCGCCCGGGCTCCCACCTGAACCCTGAAATATGGGATTGGGGCAGAGTGGTCTGCTGCCCGCTGCCCGCAGCCGCTTCGAGTTAGGGAGGGAGCCTGGGCCTCCGGGGCTCACGCTGCGCTTAACGCTGGTCGGGGCAGCAGTGAGGGTTGTAGCGGCCGCCTCTGGCTTCTACACCCCAGGTGTGACAGCCTGGCCTCTCAGCAAGCCCACGGTCAGGCAAGCATCTGGTGGCGGGGGTCCTGCTCCCTGGCCTTCCCTACCTAGGAACCAGGTCCTCAGCCAAGGTGAACCCATTTGATCCCGACGACAATCCCATTTTCTGGAGGAGCAAACTGAGGCTCAGAAATTGAAGTGCTTCTCCAAGGTCGTGGGGAGCTGGGTTTGCCCTCTAGTCAGTGTCCCTGGCTAGGCCTCTTCCCTCCTAATGGCCCCTCACTCTGCCGTCTCCTGACCCCAGACCAACCCTGTGCCCAGGCTTCTTTGAGACAAGGCTGGGTTTTTCCAAAGGGATTTTACTGAGAAACTTTGGGAAAACCATGGACATAGCATGAAAGAAACATTGCAACCTCATGCTGAGAGCGGGCACAGGCTCAGGTGGCTGTGGGGAGCAGATGGGAGTTGAGGGGATGTCCAGGAGCAGTCCTCAGGCCCTGGGCACCACCAGCTTTTCAGGCACCTGTGTATTGAATGGAGCGACCCATAATGGGAGGTCCCAGGACCCCAACATGCCCTGTGAGCTGGGAGGTGGGAGGATCAGACCAGGAAGTCTCCAGTCCACCAGGGCCTGGCTCTATGGGAAGACCCAGTTCACAGAACCAGAGACCTAGGTTGCAGTCCTGGCCTCTCCGGGCAGCTGCGTGGCCGAGAGCAGGTCACTGAGCCCTGGGAAGCCAGCTACCTTGGACCCCGGCTGTCTCTGCTCAGTTGTACTTATTCCTTGTTACCCCTCATCTCTGCCTGTTGGAGACAGGCGGGGTGGGACAGGCCAGCAGGTGGGACTGGGCTGGGAGGACAGGCCTGTGGGCTGCTGGGCACCTCTCGGGCTTGAAGTGGGACTCTTAGCACCCCACTTCACAGAGGGAACTCAGGGCTCAGGGTAGTGACTCGAGTGGTTAATTGGTGGGCTTCCTGGAGGAGGTGCTGGCATCTTTGAGTCTAATTTGGCCCCTCTGCAGATGGTACTGCAGCATCTCAGGCACCTTCTGGTCTGTTACGGGCTGCTTTTCCCCTATACAATTCGTATGTTGGGTGGGTGCAGTGGCTCATGCCTGTAATCTCAGCACTTTGGGAGGCCTAGGCTGGCCAATCACCTGAGGTCAGGAGTTCAAGACCAGCCTGGCCAACATGGTGAAACCCCATCTCTACTAAAAATACAAAAAATTAGCTGAGTGTGGTGGTGCGTGCCTGTAATCACAGCTACTCAGGAGGCTGAGGCAGGAGAATCGCTTGAACCCAGGAGGCGGAAGTTGCAGTGAGCTGAGATCGTGCCACTGCACTTCAGCCTGGGTGACAGAGAGAGACTCTGTCACACACACACACACACAAAAAGTCCAATCTTAGAATGTGACCTTATTTGGAAAATTCCTTATAAAAACATGTGACGTGTAAAGAGGTAATAAGTTAAAGTTAAGTCATTAGGGTGGACCCCAACCCACATGAAGAGGAAATATGGATGCAGATACATAGAGGAAGACCCGGTGGAGAGCCAGGAAGAAGGGGGCTACCTACACAGCAAGAAGAGAGCCCCAGGAGAAACCAGCCCCACAGATTCCTTGATCGCGGGCCTCGGGCTTCCAGAACGGGGAGAGAATAAACGTCTGTTGTTGAGGCTCAGTCCCTGGTCTGTTGTGGCAGCCCTAGGATGCTGGGTACATGGGACCATCCCTGCCCTCAGCCCTAGGACGCTGGTGCACCAGCCTGTCTCTGCCCTCAGCCCTAGGACACTGCATGCATGGGGCCATCCCTGCCCTCAGTTGTAGGACGCTGGTGCGCGGGGCCACCCCTGCCCTCAGCCAGAGGATGCTGGCGCAGGAGGCTATTTCTGCCCACCTCAGTACCCTGCGGCGGCCCCGTCGCACACCCTTGTGGCCCCAGCCCAGGCTGGGACAGGCCTGGATCTGTCCTCTTTGGATTTTCCCTGAATTGTTTTCTAGGACGCTCGCTGCGGAATCCCCCTATGCAGGGGTGAGGCTGCCTCTTCTGGGAAGTGTCGGCGGCCCTCCTCGCAGCAGTTGCCCGCCTGATCCCCCGCCTCCACACCTTTGCCCCTGCCCAGGATGCCGTCCCTCCTCACTCCTGAGTGTGCCCTGTCTCTCCCTAGGACCCCATCCCTTCCCCCAGCTCCTGAAGCCCTGAGGAACAGCCTGTGGCTCTCAACTGCTTCCTTCACTGTCACCATGAGCTTCCCTGACAGGCAGGGAGCAGGGGTCTTGGGATGAACTCGATGGACTGGCCCTGTGCTAGAGCCTCTGTCCTGGAGGCTCTGGGCTCTGGCACTGTGGGCTGAGTGTTGCCCGAGGCCAGCGCCTGCTTCCGCTGGCCTCTGAGCAAAGGAGGGGCCGGTGGTGTTTCAGGTGGCAGGCAGTGTCCACCCCTGCTACCTCGAGCCCTGAGTGCCGAGCTCTACAGCCTTCCCCTCCCTTGTTCTCTGACCCTTGGACGGAGCCCTGAGCTGTCTGGAATGGAAAGCTGGAGTGACTGCCTCCGGAACGAAAAGGAAGTGGGAACTTCTCTGAAAGTGAAAGTATGGGGTCCTGGCAGAGGGTAGGGCTGTGGGTGGGGCCGGGTGGGCCTGGCAGGCACTGACCATGGCTGGGAAGTCCCAGCTGTTGGTCACTCGCTCGGGCCGCTCTGGAGGCCCGATGGCCAGGGCCCGGCTCTGAGGGCCCCACGGGCCAGCTTCTCAGGTGGCTGCGTTCTTCCTGGGCCAAGGCTGCGTGCCCAGCAGGTATGTTCTGGCCAAGTGGAGTAGGAGGGCACGGGGTGCTATGGGCAGGCGGGGGTGGCGACTCATGGGCTTGAGGACCATTTTGGCTCTGCATGTGGCCTTCCAGGCCAAGGGCCTTACTCAGAGCCCGGGCTGACCAGGCCAGAGGGCCAGCGCAAGTCACAGTGGACACAAACACACCGGATACACAGGCAGACACGCTGAGGCAGAAGCACAGACAGACAGACACAGAAGACACCAAGATGGGCATGCGGGCACAGACACAGACTCAGAAGCACTGGCAGACCCTCTGGGGACACTCCAGGGCAGAGTCACGCACATACAGGGAGACACTCTCAGGTCAACATACAGATGTGCAAAACCGATGCCCAGAAAAGTGTGCATATACCCGTGCGCTCACGTTTAGGCGTCAGATTCACTTGCCTGGTTTCCCTGGGAAAGTGCCGAGTACTAGCCATGGCTGGGGGCTGAGTCAGGCTCACTCCCTGCCTTGCGAGTCTCCTCGTCTCCAGGCTCTGTAACTGTCCCTCCGTCATGGCAGGTGTGCCCAGGGCTGGGGTCAGGCCCAGAGCAGGAGGTGCCGAACATGGTATGGGCTCAGCTGGTCGGGGAAGGCTTCTCACGGGAGGAGCCATTTCTGCTGAGCCTTCAATGAGTTGACAGCTGAAGAAGAAGGGGCTGAGCTCACTGTAGGCAGAGTGCAAAGGTGTGGAGGAGAGGTGGGTGCTTCTGAGTGATCAGAGTGAGGGAATAAGTTGGAACTGAAGCCAGAGGGGTCATCAGGAGAGGCCTTGAATGCCAGGCTAAGGATGGAGCTGTGCTGCTTCTGAGGGCAGCGGTGGCCCAGGGGGCTTATGCTTTGTTGCTACTGTGAAGGGAAGTCTTTTAAGTGTCTCTTTCTAATAGGCTTTGCTGGGGTACAGGAAAGGTATTGCTTGTATTTACATAATCAATGCACAAAACTTACTAAACCCTTTTATTATCTCCAATAATTTTCAGTCTCATTTTCTAAGCCGATAATCATATCACCTATGAATAATGACAATTTAATCTGCTCCTTCCCAGTGTTTACATCTTTTATCTATTTTTCTTTCCTTATTGCCTTAACTTGTTCTTCCAGGCAAATGTTGAGGATTCAGAGTGGTGAGAACAAACATCCTTGTCATTTTCCTTATTTGCAGGGGCTGGAAGGAAAAGGAAAGCTTACAAGGAAAGCTTTCAAAACCCACTTTTACACGTGCCTGGGTTTATATCCTGATCATTGTCCCTCCCGCTGTGCTCTCAGGCGATAGATGATTGGCTATTTCTTTACCTCCTCTTTTTGCCTAATTAGCATTTTTGTGAGCCCTCTTTACTACTTGATTGGTCAGGTGTGAGCTAAGTTGCAAGCCCTGTATTTAAAGGTGGATGCAGTCACCTTCCCAGCTAGGCTTAGGGATTCTTAGTCGGACTAGGAAATCCAGTTAGTCCTGTCCCTCAGTCCCACCTCTCAACAGGAAAACCCAAGTGCTCTAACTGCTAGGCAAGATTCTTATGACTGATCCTAGGAGGCAGCATCGAGGGGGCCTGGAAAGGAGAGCAGCTCAGAGGCTGTGATCAGGTGAAGGTGGATTGCAGGCGTGGAAGTGAGAGGGGACAAGCCCCACACAGGGCTTCAGCCCAGGGCACAGTACAGGCAGTCACCTGCAGAGGCTCCTTTGGAGCGCTGAGGAGTGGAGCGGTGGCCCAGTCCCAGCGTAGGTGGGGAGGCTGGGGGGTGGGTGAGCACTGCAGAGTGATCGGGAGGATGAGGAGCAGCTACGGGAAGGAAGGTCTAGGGGAAAGTGGGGAGTAGAAGCTGAGGCTGGGGGTTGGGAGGGTGGGGAAGTTCAGACTTGACTTCTCGGTCACAGCTAGGGTGGCCCAGGGTGGGAGGTCTCAGTGACTGTGTCTCTGGGTGGTTTCTTGCCCCTGCTGCTGGCCCCACAAAGGGGGTATTAGCCTGACCTGGGGAGAGTGGGACCCGGGGCTCAGGCCGGGCCTCAGTCTCCAGGGTCTTACAATCAGGGAGCGGCAGCATAGGATCTGGGGCCCCCTGGACCCTCCAGGCACTGGGGACAGAGAGACACAGAGAGAAAAGAGAGCCAGAGACAGTCCAGGGGGGTGTGGGGAGGCAGGCACAAGGAGAGGCCAGGCGAGAGCCTTGGGGGTGGAGGAGGGAGCTGAGAGGGGCCTTCAGGTCTCAGCCCAGCAGGCGCCAGCATGGCAGCAGGCAGGCCAGTCGGAGGAGGCAGGGTGACCCTGACACCGATGTTCCCCCTGCTTCCAGGCTGTGCTCTGGGGTGACAGGGGTAGATGGACAGAGGCTGCCAGGCCAGTGCAGGAGGGCCACCTTATCACAGGGACAATGCCGAGTGCCCACTGAGCGGATAAATGGTGACGGCAGGTGGTGCGAGGCATCTGAACCCCGAGGTCCTGAAACCCAGGTCAGATTTGGCGAACAAACGGTGCAAGAAAGGGAATGGTCGGAGGGGAAGCCGGAGGCTGGGCGTGCAGCTGGGAGGACAGAGAGGAGGCTGGGTGGGATGCAGGTTGTCCGTGAACCCCAGGGGAAGCTGGTGAGGTGTCATCAGCGAGAGGTAGAGGTGGAGGAAGGAGGTTCCAGGATGGATGCCTGGCTGTGGGGCTCAGGCAGGAGGGAACCATGGAAGGGCTTAAAGCAGGGGAGTGACCTGGCTGGACTTTTGCTTTGGGAAGGTCAAGAATGGCTTGGGAAGCTGTTGGGAGCTGCAGGGTCAAATGAGGCATGGCTGGAGGCTGAGAGGCCATCTAGGGACCTTACTGGCCCTTCAGCGAAGTTCTGGTTTGTGACAAAAGCAGGCTGAGTGGCCCCCACGCCTCTGCCTATGTAACCTCCTAAGAGATTCACTCCCACAGCTGCCCCTCCTTACCTGGCCTTCCTCTAGGCTTCCTGGGAGAGGACCTCCACATCTGACCCCACTCTGGGACCTGCTGACACCTGGGGTCTCCTCGCTGGGAGGGGGGCTTCTGGGCAGCAGTTCTGATTCCCTGGAGGTGGAGACACGGCCCGTCCTGCCTCTGCTCCCAGCTCCAGGCAGGTTCCCCAGCCTGAGCTACGCGGCCAGGGGCAGACTCTGTCCCTCTGTGGGCCTCAGGTTCCTCGTCTGTGAAATGGGCAAATGACACCCCCTAACTTTGTTGTCACAGTAGCTGATCTGTGTCAGGCATCGAGGTGGGCACACAGTAGGTGCTTACTAAGTGTGAGCTCTCCCAAACAAGAAGGCGGGGCTTGGCTTGTCCTTGCCCCACATCCCGGCCTCCGTCCCCTTGACAGGGGTGGATGCGTCGTGTGCCATCACCCCTGTCCGGCTGGGCGCCAGCCCCCATGCCAAGCATGGAGGGGCACCAGGGAGAGGGGAATGGAGGCTGGGACAGATGGCGCCCTGAAGTGTGTGGGTCACGTCCGAATCAGGCAGCGTCCCTGAACCTTGGCGCTGGGGGAAGTAGCCAACCTGTGGCCAGGGCGGGGCTGAGAAGCCCCATCAATCACCTGGCTGCCTCTCCCACCCCGCCTCCATCCAGCTGCTCAGCCGCCTCCGTGTCTCTCCCACCCCGCCTCCATCCAGCTGCTCAGCCGCCTCCGTGTCTCTCCCACCCCGGCCTCCATCCAGCTGCTCAGCCGCCTCCGTGTCTCTCCCACCCCAGCCTCCATCCAGCTGCTTAGCTGCCTCCGGGAACCTCAAGGAAGGTAGGTGGGTAGGCCTCTGCTGGACCCAGCAGGCACCTTGCTGGAGGGCGAGGGTGGGTGGGGGTCTGGGCCCTGCCCACCTTGGTGTCATTCCACCCCAGCAAACTGGGGCCTGGGGAGGCACACTTCCTGCCTGATGTCACCCAAGGGTTGGGTGGTGGGTCAGGCGGGGGCTTTGGTCCTGGCACCTGGGTCGGGGGCCCTGGGGCTGGGCTAGGGGCAGGTTCAGCCCTTCTTTGGCCCCAGTTTCTCCCAGGGGAAAGTGAGGCTTTGCCAGCCTAATGACCTCCCCAACCCATGGCCCAGCTTGTGTAATGGGGTGGGTGGGAGGCCCCCTCCTCTCTCCCAACCTAAAGCCAGGAAAGCAAAAGCTCCTAAGGCTGGAAGGGGGTGTGGGTGGAGCCTGGCAGGCCAGGGTGCTGAGGGCCCTGGGGGAGCAGGAGCAGCCACAGCTCAGCCACTCCCATGTCCCTGGGACACTCCCTCCATTCCCTGTGTTGGGGAGGGGCCAGAGCACACTACAGTGAAGAGGAGGAGGAGTGGGGGGAGGGGGAGAGGCAATGGGTGGGAAACAGTGTTGAGAACCCCCCAGTCCCTGGTTAAATATAGACCCGAGGCTCCTCCTGCTGCCGGCCCTGCGGCTGCACAGCCATGATAAGCAGCAGGGTGGCCTTGGCCACTGCCCTCAGGCCCCACACCACCTCAGCAGACTCTGCGACACCCGGGGAAGGGGTGGGCTCTCATGGGGGTCCCTGCCCTCCCCTTGGAGCCAAAGTAGTCAGGCCTTTTGGGCTGAAGTGGGGTGAGCTGAGGGACCTGGAGGGCAGTGAAGGAGCTGGTGGGGGATGGGGGGAGGGTTTTAGGCCTCAGGACCTAACATCTGGGAAGGCCTAGATGTGGCTGCTGGTCCTGCCCTCGCGTGTTATGAGCCGTGGTCTGGACTGGGCCCCAGAACCTGCATGTCAATGCCCTTCTCCAATTCTAATGGGAGGGTCTGGCCTGGCAGGCTAAGTGATGGTGGGCACCTGGGGAGACCCTCTTTGGGGGATGGTCTCAGGAAAGGCTCCTGATGGAAGCAGCTGTCTATATCTCCGTGCCCAGCTGCGGCCTGGCACACTGAGGGCTCTCGCCAAGAGAGTGGCCTGATGATGCTTCTTTTTGACAGCCTGAGGGCTGTCTCCTCTGGGGAGCCTTCCTTGACCAAGCCCCTGGGTGTGGCCAGGCCCCACAGGGCCACACCACGTTTCTGCATCTGCTCCTGTGGCCACTCCTTCTTGCCCTCAGCTCTCCTGCTGCCAAGATGCCATTGCCACAGACAGAGACTCCTGGGCTGGAGCTGCAAAGTCCCAAGGAGGCTGAGGAGTCGCAGACTCCAGCTCAGGGCTCCCGGCGAACAAGCAGCAGGAAAGAGCCCAATGCCCACTGCAAGGATGGCACAAGGCTGGGCCTGGGCACCTTGAGGCAGGCCTTCTCCCGGGCCAGCCAACGGGCTTTGACCCAGGTCTCCAAGGAGGATACAGGCCTGTTCCGGCGAAGCTCCTGCTCCCTGTTCCGGTCCTTCCGGCAAGCCCTGGATGAAGGCCCAGCTGCCGGCCATTTCCAGGCCACTCCTGAGGTGCCCTCGGGGGTCATGAATGGTGTTAGCCAGCAGGCATCCACTGGGGCAGCGTCTGAGGAACTGAAACCCGAGGCAGGTAAGGGCCTCAGAAACAACACTAAATATGAAAGGAAATGGGTGAGAGGTTGGGGCAGCTGAGCTGAGGCTTCTGGAAAGGCTCTCCTCCCTGGCTCCCCAAACCGCGGCCCCGGACACGTGCACTTATTTATTTATTTGAGACAGGGTCTCCACTCTGTCACCCAGGCTGGCATGCAGTGGTGCAATTACAGCTCACTGTGACCTTGACATCCTGGGCTGCAGTGATCCTCCCACCTCAGCTTCCTGAGTAGCTGGGACTACAGGTGTGAGCCACTGCACCCGGCTAAATTTTTTTTCCTTTTTTTTTTTCTTTTTTTTGAGACTGAGTCTCACTCTGTTGCCCAGGCCGGAGTGCAGTGATGCAATCTCGGCTCACTGCAAACTCCACCTCTCTGGTTCAAGTGATTCTTCTGCCTCAGGCCCCCAAGTCGCTAGGACTACAGGCGCCCACCACCACACCTGGCTAAATTTTTTTTTTTTTTTTTTATTTTTAGTAGAGACGGGGTTTCACTATATTGACCAGGCTGGTCTTGAGCTCCTGACCCCGTGATCTGCCCCCTTGGCCTCCCAAAGTGCTGGGATTACAGGCGGGAGCCACTGTGCCTGGCCTAATTTTTTAAATTAATTTTTATTTTTTGTAGAGATAAGGTCTTGCTATTTTGTCCAGGCTGGTCTCAAACTCCTGAGCTCACTCAATCCTCCTGCCTTGGCCTCCTGAAGTGCTGGGATTACAGGCGTGAGTCACCATGCCCAGCTGGACAATTGCACTTTAAATTCTTGCAATATCTCTGCAATGGGAGCTCCCGCATTGGGCAGATGAGAAAAGTGAGGCTCAGAGAGGTGGAGTGACTTGCCTGAAGTCTCACAGCATGGAGAATGGGACTCGAACCCAGATCTGCATGGCCGGCCCTAGATACCTAGCCTCTCCATGACCGGTCATAGCCTGGCTCCTGGCCAAACTAGGGCCATGCACATAGCTGATCACAGGGTTGCAGAGGGTGCAAGGCTCGCAGAGGTACCCGGAGGGAAGGTCAGGGGGATTGGCCAGAGGAGGATACACTGGGGTTGGGAAGAGGGGGACACGGTAGAGGTGGAGAGCTCCTGTTGGGTGGAGGCTGGTGGAGAGCCCGGAGCAGCAGGAATGTAAAGCTGGACAGGGCAGGAAACGCCCCGCCTGAGCTCCGACCCTATTAGACCTGCAGTCAGGACTGAGCATGAGGCTGTCAGGTCCGGCTCAGCTGGGAGTGGAAGGTGGGCGTGGGAGCCAGGCGGAAGGTAGGGGTTGACCCAAATTGCTCTGTTCAGCCAGGCTTGGGGTCCCAGGGTCTGCCTCTTCAAAGGTGACTCTAAGGAAGGGTTCCTGGCAGCTGGGGCCTGTTGTTCCTGGAGCAGGCCTTCAGCTGGGCTGGGGCATCTGGTAGAGGCCAGGCAATCCAGCCCGGATGGACTCAGTCGCGGCCTGCAGGTCTTCATCCAGGTCGGGGTCTTGGGGCCGTCTCTCTCACCGCCCCTCTTCTCGCCTGCCTGTGCAGAAGGCAAATCCGTGGCCGACCTCATTACTGAACGGCAACTGCTGGCGGCCTTCGAACAGCTTCTGCGCCTGGAGACACGGCTGGTGGCGGAGAAGGCCTCGCGCACCTTTGAGCAGGACCCCACGGCCTTCGCTCGGCGCGCCATGGACGTGTGCCTGCATTACGACGGGCTGGCAGCGGAGCTCAGCGCCATCGTGCGCGAAACGCTGGGCAGCGACGGCGTGGACGCGGCCGTGCTGGCCGAGCTGGCCCGCGTGGTGAACGCAGAGGAGGAGGCCCACCCCTCGCCCCCCGACGACGGCGACTTCCTGCGCACGCCGCGCCACTGGCGCCAGCACTGGGAGGAGGCCGTGCGGCGGAGCGCTCAGGAGCGCGTGCGGCGGCCGGGCGCGGGGTGGGCCTCTGCGGCGGCGGAGGGCGCCTCGGGTCTGGCCCAGCTTCTGGCAGAGCTGGGTGTATTGGTTCGCCGCGATCTGCAGAAGGTGCGGCAGGAGGTGCAGCCCGCTTATGCGGCGGCGGGCTTTCCGGCGTGGGAAGTCTATCTGCGCGCCTTCCACAGCGCGGTGGCCCAGCGCCTCCAGGAACTCGCGCGCGACGCCCGCGGCTGCGAGCAGCTCTATGTCCTGCTGGACTGGGCCGCCAACGTCTATGGCAGGTGAGCCTCGGCCAGGGCGCCAAGTGGCGAGGATGGCTGCCGCTTCCCCCGCAGGCCTTGGGGAGCCCGCTTTGAGGAGCACCAGGCCTTTCTTCTCTGTTCCCTCCCTGGGAGAGGGCTGAGAGCCGAGAGCTTCGACATGCTTTCCTCGGCGGGTTAGGCCGTGGGGCGCTCCCGCCCCAGGTTTTCTAGGGGTCACCCATACACAGTTCCAGAATTTGAAAAGTTTCCGCGGGGAGGTTCCCATGGGAGTAGGGCCTGTGCTGGTCCACCAAGTGCCTTTGGGCGCATCAGAAAAGGGCACATCTTGGCCAGGCACCGTGGCTCACGCCTTAATCCCAGCAGTTTGGGAGGCTGAGGGGGCTGATCACGTGTCAGGAGTTCGAAATCAGCCTGGCCAACACGGTGAAACCCCATCTCTACAAAAATACAAAAATTAGCCAGACATGGTGGCATGCACCTGTAATCTCAGCTATTCTGGAGGCTGAGGTAGGAGAATCACTTGAACTCGGGAGGCGGAGGTTGCAGTGAGCCGAGATCACGCTACTGCACTCCAGCCTGGGCGACAGAGCAAGACTCAGTCTCAAAAAAAAAAAAAAAAAGAAAAGAAAAAAGAAAAGAAAAGCGAAAAGGGCACCCCGCTAGACCGGACTCAACCCCCGCGGGTTCGCAGCGCTTGGCGTGGGTTCAGCCGTGCTATCCCCTTTGGACGGGCATCTGGGTTCAGGGTGCAGCCTGCGGGGAGCGGCCGCCTCTAGCTCTGTGCCTGGGATGAGGGTGGATTGCGTCCCCTGCGGAGCGGTTCCCAGCCCCACCGGCAGGAGCGCCCGCGGAGGTGAGGGGTGGGGTTGCCTGAAGTCCCGCACTCCTTAAATTTCTCCTTAAATTGTGTGGGGTCAGACCTATGTCCGCCCCGCTGTGGGCCTCCCTGCTGTGGATTGGAGGTTGACCGACCCCTGAGCTGTGTTTGAGAAGGCGGAGTGCCATCTGGGTAGCCGCCCTTCAGCATTCTGCAGGAAAGCAGGAACCCAGCTGTCAGAGGCTTCCGGGGAGGGAGTGTGGCATGGCAGCCTGGAGGCGTGTGTGCGTGTGCGTGTGCGTGTGTGTGTGTGTGTGTGTACAGATGCCCAGGTTCGGGATTAGCGCTAGACTTTGAGCCTGGCCAGAAGAGGGGCAGCTGCTGCCGCATCAGAGCCGCGCCCGCCCTCAGCCCCCTGCCCTGCCTTCCAGTCCTGACTTCCTGGGCCCCCCGGGCCTGGCGCTGCCCGCCGAGCCCCTGCCCCCGCTCCTGGCGCCCGACGTGTGGGCCCGACTGGAGAGCGACTACACCAGCTTCCTGGAGGTCAGGCTGGGCGGGCCAGGCTGGAGGGGGCGGGCCCTGGGGGGATGTGCGGCGCCCAGGCTAGCCGCCGCCAGAGCTGGCGCTGGTTCATCCTGTGGCCCCTGGCGCGGGCTTGTGACCCCACAGGGCGGCCCTAATCCTGGACGGCGCGGGACGCAGTCCGGGAGGGTCTCACCGCGGCCCCATCCCTTCTCCCGCAGGCCAAGATCACAGGCTGCTTCGACAACATATTGCAGCTGGAGCAGAGTCACTGGGCGGCCGCCAAGGACCCCGAGGTGCTGCAGGGCCTTTACCAGGCGCCGCTCTCCATGGACGTCCACATGGTGCGGCCGGGAGCAGGGGCTGAGCAGGGGCGTGTGTTCAAGCCTCATGCACACGGTGGCGATACCCAGAACGAATTCCTATCCAGTCCCAACCAACCCTTCCGTTAGATGGGAGCCTGAGGCCCCACGTGGGGGGAAATCGGGGACCCCCGGCATGCCGACGGGCTGGGAGGCTGCAGGGTGGGGGTTTGCAGGAGTTGACTCTCGGATGGGCGGCTGAAAGCTGGAGGAGCCAAGACTGAGAGACACAGCGGGGAGGGCTGGAGGTGTGGCGGGGCTACCAGGGGAGCCGCGGCTTCAGGTCTTCGGCTGGGACGCACGCTCAGTGCAGGACTTCGCTCGCAGCTCGTGGCTGAGCACGTGAAGGCGGCCGGCGCCATCTCCGCGGAGCTGGAGGCCACCACCCTGCGAATCTGCACGCGGGCCCTCGGCCTCTTCGTGCCCAGGTGCGGACGCATCCTAAGTAGGGGAGCGACCCAGCCTGGTGTGCTCTGCAGGTGGGAGGGAGTAGTCTGCCTAGGGACCTGATTGGGAGGGTGGACCCAGGGTCATCGCGCAGCCAGGGAGGGTCCCCAAAGGCTCTGTGGATCCCGTCCTAGGTTTGAAAAGGCTTTTCTGGCGTCAGAGGCGGTGAGCGAGCCCCACCTGGGCGCCTACATCAACGCCTGCGAGGAGCTCAGGTAGGGCTCGCCCGCTCCTGCACAGGCGCAGCGTGGCCAGCAGGGGACGCGCGAGCGCCGGGAAACTGGATGGAAGGGAGTGCGCGCGCGTGGAGGGGGCAGCGGTGAGGAGTGTGTGTGTCTGTGTGTTGGTGGATCTGAGGAGTGTGTGTGCGTGTGTGCAGCAGAGTTGGGTGTGTGTGTGCGTGATGGAGCTGAGGGTGCGTGTGTGTGTGTGCATGTGTGGAGAGCTGAGGGTGTGTGATGTGCGTGTTTGGCAGAGCTCAGGGGTGTGTGTGTGTGTGTCAGAGCTAAGAGGTGTGTGTGCATGTGCGTGCAGGGGTGGAACTGAGTGGTGTGTGTGTGTCAGAGCTGAGGGGCGTGTGCCGTGTGCATGTGTGTGTGTGTGTCCATCTGAGCGGAGGCCCTGGGGGAGTGCGGGCGGCTCTTCAAGGCTGAGCAGAGGGCGAGGGGTTCCAGCGCCCTGCCTGCTGCCCTGGGTTTTTCCCTCCCTTCATCCCAGACTGCATTTCTTCCATTTTGGGACACCTCCTCCTCTGGGAAGCCTCCCTCAGCCTGCACCCTGGGCTGTGCTGGGGTGAGGTCTGGGTCTCTGTGAACGCAGAAGGCAGAGGCCCTCCCTGTAGGCTGCCGGTGGCTGTCGGCCTTCTGTGCCCTGAGCTCCAGGCCAGGCCTCAGCAGATGCAGCAGCGCGGAGGGCGGCCAGTGCCGGAGGCACAGACTGAGCCACCCCCGTCTGGGTTCATCCTTTTTCAACAGTTTGTAAATTGTAATGTCCCGAAGGACTTCTCATTTATCTGACTTCAGAGAGCAGCTGTGCCACCTGCTGGCTGTGTGCTCAGGGACAAGCCACCTCCCCTCTGTGGCTCTTTTGCCACCTGTCAAATAGGATCAGAGCACCTGCTCCCTGGGGCGGTGTGGGAACTCTGTGCCTTAGGGGACTCAGTTCCCATTGGCTCTTTGTGAGCATTCGTGAGTGCCAGGCACTTTGTGAATGCCTTCCCTGCCTGACGGGTCTCCTCCCAAGTGCAGTGTACCCACGCACAGGTGCAGAGCACAGGCCTGGAAAGGAGGTGCCGCTTGCCCATGGCCATGCAGCCAGGAAGTGGCGGAGCTGAGACTTGAACTTGGCCTGCCTATATCCAAAGCATGACCATGAGGCACGGCTTCTCCAACACTCTCTTGTCCTTAATCTGTGCCAGGCTTGTCCTTGGCCCTGGGACCCTGGGGTTTCAGCTCCAAGGAGCGTTCTCTGACCCTTGGTAGGCAACCTCTGGCCAAACCCTTGATGGAACTCCAGCCTGCCCTACTGTGTCCCTGGCTGTGGGGACTAGGTGTAGCCTGGCCCTCAGTTTCCTCAACAGTGAAATAGGGACATTGTCATGTTCAGGGAGCAGTTATGAGGCTCAAGGTAGGGTGTGTTCCAGGCATGGCTGTGCCGCACTGTTTATTACCAAGAGGGGTGGGAGGTCTGTCCCAGAGCTGCCAGAGGGGAAAGGGTCACCCGCCCCTGACCCACCCCTCTGTGACTGGCTCCCTGGGCTTCTGTGCTGTCCCCCACTTGACTCTGCTTGCAGGCAGCTACACTGGGGAGCCCCACGGGCTGCCCTTCACATTGTAGTCTCAGTGAGTGGAGCTGTGTGCCTGGCCCTGTTCCCCAGCCTGGTCTCCCTTGCCCACTCATCGCTGGTCCTGGCCACTCCGCAGGACCAGTATTCTCTCTAGGTTCCCAGGAACTCAAGAGGAGCTGGAGAAGCCCCTGGTGGCGGCCACCTGCAGCTTCCAGAAGCACCTGCTTCAGGGCTTGCAGCGTGAGTTGCAGGTGACTATGACAGGCCCTCTCTCCCCACTTCCCATGCCCAGGAGGTACCCCCTTTTTCCTAGAGCCTGGAGGCCCAGGTCACAGCATTCATTTATTCCAGGGGCCAGCTCATGGGTGTGTGTAGGGTAGTGGGCAGGGGACCCAGGTGAGGTCCCAGCTGAGCAGGGGCGGCTGGGAGACACCTGCCTTGTCACTTCATTCTCCAGCTCTTAGTGGTCACCCCCGAAGCCTGGGATGGTGGGTCCACGGATCCAGGCCCAGGGTCCTCATCCAGTCCCTCAGGCTTCCCCGGGGCACACCCTGAGCAGATCTGACTGGACAAACTCAAACCCTGCCCCTGGATCATGGGGCCCGGGAGAGGCATTCTGGGAAAGGGCTCCTGATATAACCTGTGGCTAGGAGGGGGAATGGCACCCCAAACCCAGGAGGGAAGGGGTCAGGAGTGGCACACTGGGCTTCGAGGGAGGGGTTAGGTTGGGGGGAGTAGTGCACATTTGCAGACTCCCAGCCCCTCTTTCCCCAGCCGCTCTTCAGGGTTGTGTGCACCAGGGACTGGCTGGCGCAGGACTGGCTGCGTCCCCTCATGGACAAGGTAGTGAGGTTCACCGGTCATCTCCAGCGTGTGGCCCAGCCACGGGCACAGGTACCACAAGGGGGAGGGCCCTGGCAGGGCTGTGTCCATGGTTGGGGCTGTTGACTCTGACCCTGACCCTGACCCTGGGTCGCCCAGGAGACTCTGCAGGAGGTGCACCGGTTCGTGGTCCGCGAGTACCTGGCACAGGCGCTGAAGCCACGGAAGCGGTTCTGGGCCATGGAGCGCATGCGTGGCTCCCAGAAGATGAGCCTGGATGCCCAGGCCATCAGCGACACCTTCCAGGGCCTGGTAGGGGTGACATCTGACTGCCCCTCGGTGCTCGCCTCTGTGTGGGGAGGGGTGGCAGTGACTAGGGCCATAGCGCCAGAAGGGCTTTTGGCGGGAGTGGTTCTCCTGACGCTGGATCAGGTGAAACAGGGACTGGGGCACCTGTGGGGCTGGGGGGTGGGGGGAACCAGGTGGGAGGGTGGCACTTTGCAGACATTTGCATACAGTTTGCAGGGCCTCAGGGAAGGGGCGAAGGTCACAGCCCCATCTCATGGTCAGGGTCTGTGGGAGGTGTTCCCCACCTCAGGCCAGAGCCCTCAGAGTGGAGGCACCAGTGCCCTGCATACCCCTTGTTTGCCCCCAGCAGCAGCACGCTCAGGCTGGCCTCAGTTTTCCTGTCCGAGCAGGATGGGATGGGAGGGGAGATGAATGCTGTGCGGTCCATGAGCCCTGGGTGCCCAGGCACGCTCCTGTTCTGTTTTGGGGGAGGCAGTCCCAGTACCGAGCTGAAGTGACTGCAGGAGGGCTGACGCTGCGGGAGGGCTGACCTTGCGCTGACCTGCTGCTCCTGCAGGAGTTGGAGCAAGGGTGGGGAGAGGGCTCCTGGGGCAGGTAGCAGTTCTGTCTCGCAGGGTTCCGAGGCCACATGGTTGGACCAAGCCATCCAGTGCGTGGCCGAGATCCTGGGCGAGACTTACAAAGACGACATCCAGCGGCACCTGGAGACTCTCATCCGGAGCTACCCCGACATTAGGTGCGTACCCTACCTGCTTCCGTTAACTTCCTACCAGAGCTTCGGGGCCAAGGGGCTGGTATTGGAGGGACCCCAGCCCGTACCTGACTGCCCAGGGGCCTGGAGACCAGAGGCAAGAGGTAGGCCTTGGATCCTCAGACCCTCAAGGCTGGAGGGGGTATGGAGAGCACCCCTTCCTTCTCCTAATCTGTTCTCGGCCATCCTCCATCAGCCCTACGGGGGGTGGCGCACCTCCAGTCCTGGAATCCAAGGGGGAAGGCGGGCCCCCACCCCTGGAGAGAAAGCCCTCTCTGAAAGCCAGGGGATTCTGAGATCGGGTCAGGAGGAAGGGCTTTGATCCCGGGTTGTGCTGGGGCGATGGTGAGTCATCCAAGCTTTTGGAAATCCCAGTTCAAATCTCTCCAATTCCATTCATTTGAAGATTCTGGGATGTGGAGCTCACAGAAAGTCCCTGGTTCATCCCTTCCCTGGGCCGCCCTGCCATGGGGTGGGGAAAGATTCCCTGACCCCAGCTGGCCTGTATTCCAGGCTGTGGCTCAGAGAGAGAGTGGCCCTCATGGCACCCTGGGGGTTCCCCTCCAACTACTCCCCCACCCCATCGGCCCATCACCCGCAGCTGCATCACCCCCTCCCTCCCTCTCCCTCCACCCTGTCCCCGTGTCTCCCTCCCTCCCTCTCCACCCTGCCCCTGTGTCTCCCTCCCTCCCTCCCCCTCTACCCTGTCCCGGTGTCTCCCTCCCTCCCTCTCCCTCCACCCTGTCCCCGTGTCTCCCTCCCTCCCTCTCCACCCTGCCCCTGTGTCTCCCTCCCTCCCTCCCTCTCCACCACCTGACCCTGGTCTCCCTCCCTCCCTCCCCCTCTACCCTGCTCCTGTGTCTCCCTCCCTCCCTCCCCCTCTACCCTGTCCCGGTGTCTCCCTCCCTCCCTCCCTCTCCACCCTGCCCCTGTGTCACCCTCCCTCCCTCCCTCTCCACCACCTGACCCTGGTCTCCCTCCCTCCCTCCCCCTCTACCCTGTCCCGGTGTCTCCCTCCCTCCCTCCCTCTCCACCCTGTCCCGGTGTCTCCCTCCCTCCCTCCCTCTCCACCCTGTCCTTGTGTCTCCCTCCCTCCCTCTCCACCCTGCCCCCCCACCACGTGTCTCCCTCCCTCTCCACCCTGCCCCCCCACCCCGTGGCTCCCTCCCTCCCTCTCCACCCTGTCCTCGGGTCTCCCTCTGTGCCTCTGCGTGGGCTCTTCCCCACTCTGCACACCCCTCTCCTGTGCCCCTTCAAGCCCAGCTATGGTGGCCCCCCCTCCCCTGCCGGCCCACGCTCTGCCCCCTCCCCCAGCACAGCTCTTCCTGGCCTCAGTCAATCTGACCTCCCTGACCGACTCCTGGAATGCAGAGTGACTCACGCTAACTCCCAAGCCCATGGGTTCCCCTCATCCTGGGGCCGGGGGTGTTGCGGAGGTGTAAGCCTACAGTGAGCGCCGGCGTGTCTCTGCAGGCGGGACCACATACTGGCCATTCTGGCGCTGCGCCGACTGGGCTGCCGGCGGAACCAGCATCTCTTGCAGCACACCCAAGACCTGCTGAGAGCTGAAGCTGGGGTGGTGGGTGCGGAGGCCCCCCGGGGCCATGTGCTCTTTGAGGAGATCAAGGTGCCCAGTGCCATGGCTGTGCGGATCACCTGTATCTAGTTCTCTCTGGCTCGAGAGGGGGCCGGCCGCCGGCAGGGGGCTGTGGTCAGTGGGGGTCAGCCAGGAGCCCAAGGAGTCACTCTGGGCCCTGCCCCCAACTCTGACACTGCAGTTAGGGAATTTTTGTCGTCAGCAGCCAAGCACAGCTGTCTGGCCAGAAGGAGCAGCTGTGCAGGAGGCATTTCAGGCGTTGGTCGGGAGTGTTTTGGGGCCGCAGAGCTCTCAGTGCTGCCTGTCATGGGGAGCCTCCCGCCCGACTGTCCGGCTTCACCCTCCAGTCTGAAAGTGAAGAGCAGAGTATTTATTTAAAAAATAAATGTGAATTAAAATGGTGCCTCCCTAAGGAGTGGGCAGGGGATGGGAGGCCTGGGTCCCGGTGTGCTGAAGGGCCAGGCCGGAGGCTCTCTGGTGACACCATTTGGTGGGTGGCCCTCTGGTGCCCGTGGAACCCATGGGAAGACTGAGGCAGGTCCAGAGCAGGGAGGGCCCATGCCTGTGGCTGCCCCCACCACGGCCCGGGTCCACTGGCCTTGTGCCCGCTCAGCCTCGTCTCAGCCAAGGCAGAGTCAGGGCTTCCTGGGGACAAAAAGGGGCCAAGACTGGTTCTGCAGCTTGAAGAATTTGGGTTAGATGTGGGAGGGACTTCCCAGCAGTGAAAGTTGTCAAGTTACTGCAGGGGGTGTGTGACCCATGGAGTGTGTGTCCGGGAGTGACCATGAGGTGTCAGCAATGGAGGCAAGCGTAAGGAGACTGCTGCAGCGTGCACCTGCATCCCCGCTTCTCTCCGCAAAGCTGCCGCTGAAACTTGAAGCCTTGAAGCCTTCGGGCTGGGTTGCTGGGAAACCCATTTGCATTGGCAGCCGGGCTTGCTGGGGAGGCTGAAAGTTGAGATGGGGAGATTTCTAGGGAGCAGCTGAGACAGGTGGTGACAGGTGCCCCTCCCAGCCCTCCACAGTGGGCCCCCATAGTGTCTCTGGGCCTGACCCCGACCCTGGCGGGAGTGGGGGGCAGGTGACCGCAGGTGGGCTAAGGTTCCAAAAGCTCCACGAATTTGGGTCGCCTGAGGACAGGGTAAGGGGTCTGAAAGCCTCTGGTGCCAGGCAGACAGGGGGCGTGTCTCTCCCTGTTCCCTCCAGGCCCCCTCCCTGCACTGTGGACAGTCAGGGGGCAGTTCCCCGGGCAGACCTGCCCCGGTTCCTATGCCAGGGCTGGGACCTGGAGCCTGAGTCTTGCTGGGGCTAGAGCCTGGGGGTTGAGTGCTCAGGGCTTGTCTGTCTCTTCTGGGAGCAAGTGCTGGGGCAGTACCCTCCTCCATGGAGGCCAGGAGCAGGGCAGGCTGGGGCAAGGGAATATCCAGACGTCCCCTGGCAGGGTAGGGCAGGTGGGGCAGGAATGAGGAAGTGGGAGGGTTGGGGTTCCCCATCTCCACGGTTGAGGTGGGGGCGGGTGTGTGATGCTAGTGCCGATAAGCGATTCCCGTCCCTGATGGGAGGACCGAGGCTGGCAGAGAACAGGGGTCGGCACTACGTGGTGCTGCGGATCTTCCCAGCCAGGCACCAGAGGGCATGTCTTTTCCTAGGGGAGGGGTCCAAGAGATGGCAAGTGATTGACAGGTCGGCCTCTCCCCTGCTTGACCCACCCCTGACCTGGTGGTGGCCATGAGTGTCCCAGGCAGGGTGCATCAGAGGGGAGAAGGGAGGGCTTGGCCTGGTCTGGTCCTGGTCAGGTTCTCCCCAAGGAGCTCCTGCCACTCCCTTCCCCACGCTTCTGTCTCAGACTCCTCACTGAGGAGCTGGAGCCGGAGGGTCCTCGGGCTGGGCTGTGGGGTTGGGGAGGGGGTTCTGTCCTGGCTCTGCCACTTCCCACCTGTGAGAATGCAGGCAGGTTCCTTTATCTCACTACGCCTTGTATTTTTCCAGCTGTGAAATGGGGGTGCTGTCAGTGCCTCCTCAGCTGGGGAGGGTGAAGTCAGAGCCAGTCATAAGGCCAGGGCCCTGGCCTCCCTGTGACGCCATGTTCCTGGAGGCCCACCTACAGGAAGGCCCTGGGCACCCTGGGGTTGGGGTGGTGGGGTGCTGAGGCTGGAGCAAAACCTGAGTTGAGTGGAGGTCACTGCAGGGGGAGGCCCCAAGAGAGGCTGGGAAGAGGTGCTGACGGCTGAGCAGCTGATGGCAGAGGGAGGGGGCCAGCTTAGACCATGAGAGTTCCTAGGCCCGGATACAGGAAGTCAGAGTTTTCCTGGCAGGAACTGTGTGCACATGTGTACCTGTGTCTCCGTTCCAGGAGGGTGTGTGTGCCATGTGTGCAGATCCTCGTGAGCCCAGTGGTGCCTGGGGCTGGGGGCTGCAGGCTGGAACTTCCCAGGCCAAGCCAGGCTGAGCTGGGGGTGGGATGGCAGCTCCTAGAGGACGCAGTCAGGGAAGCTGGGGGTAGAGGTGGGCCCGAGACCAGGGCATCCTGGGTGCCTCAGTCCTGGGGTCTGGCCACTGGCCTTTCTGCCCCAGGGGGTGGAGGCTGAGCCCACAAGACCTTGCAAAGAGCCTGGAGTGCTTCCTTGGCCATCTGTTGTCCAGGCCAAGCCTGCAGGGTGCGGACTGGCTCTGAGAGAGAGCCAGTTCTCATCGGCCAGGCCATCTGGCTGATAAGCAAGTGTGTGTGTGTCTGTGCACGTGCACCTATGTGCACCAGCCCCTGTCAGCACCCCCAGGATGGAGGCCCTTGCCCAGTCTCCTCACTCCTCTCAGAAAGCAAGACAGCCTGGAACCATCCTACTTGCCCCCAAGCTCAGCCCCAGGCCCTGCCTGCTGGCCCCTGGCCCCCAGCCTCTGCCGGCCACCTGTTCCCTGCTGCATGGCCCAGTTCTCCTCCCTCTTCAGGGCTAGCTGGGTTTCCCCCAGTTTCACCGTGGCCTGAGGCTTCTGCATGTCCTGGGGTTCCCTCTGGTCTCTGTCCCTGAGCTCTGTGAATCTTCTGGGGCCCCATCCCAGGCCCAACTCGGGGGGCAAAGAGAAGATACAGAGAACCCACATGCCCCAGGCCCGCATGCTCTGGTCTGCAGAGATGATCCACTTTGTGTGTGTGTGTGTGTGTGTGTGTGTGTATTTGTGTGTATGTATATGTATATGTGTGTGTGTGTGTGTGTGTACGTATGTGTATGTGTGTGTGTGTACGTGTGTGTGTGTGTGTGTATTTGTGTGTATGTATATGTATATGTGTGTGTGTGTATGTGTGTGTGTGTGCGTATGTGTATGTGTGTGTGTGTACGTGTGTGTGTGTGTGTGTATTTGTGTGTATGTATATGTATATGTGTGTGTGTATGTGTGTGTGTGTACGTATGTGTATGTGTGTGTGTGTACGTGTGTGTGTGTGTGTGTGTGTGTGTGTATTTGTGTGTATGTATATGTATATGTGTGTGTGTGTATGTGTGTGTGTGTACGTATGTGTATGTGTGTGTGTGTGCTGTGTGCTGGTTCAGGGACAGCGTGTGTAGGGTGAGAGGAGACTGGAGAGCTGCCCCCACCCCAGCTCAGGCTGGGGCCCAGCAGCCCTCTGCGGCCATCTCTCCTCCTGGTCTTCATGTGTCTGGGCCTGTCCCCTGCTTGAGTGTGTCATGCGGGAGGCACACGAGGCTGAGCCAGGCAGGCCTTTGTTCCAGTCTCAGCTCTGCCCCTTCCAGCCGGGGGACCGATCCAGTCTTCTTGTTGGTAACATGGGAGGGAGTGCCCAGTAGGGAGCCAGTGAACCTGTCCACAGCGGTCCTGGCAAGAGGGCGTGCTGTGAGTGGCGGTCCGTGTGTCTCCTCCAGGCCTGCACAGCTCACCCTCTTCCTTCCTCACCTGGTGACCCCAGCCCCTTCCTTCCTGGCTTCAGTACTCAGCAGGCCCCTGTACATGGTGGCAATATCCCCAGCGGCTGGAAGGTGACTGCAGGATCCCTCACCACTGCCCACATTGGGAGAGGAGGCTGCAGGGTCCCCAAGGCTACCCCCGTCCCCAATCAAATTTCCTTCCTTTGCCACCACAAAGAAGCCCCAGGGCCGCCGTCGGTGCACACAGCTCACAGGCCATCATGAGGCCCAGGGGGTGGCCAGGAGTGGCCTGCCTCATAACACTGCCCGTGCCCGCCCTTCCCTGTGGAAGACTGGTCAGTGAGCACCTGCCGGCCACTGTGCTGCAATAAGACGGCCACTGCAGAGGGCAGGGTCCACAGCGCGCCAGGTCACAGGACCAGAGCTCGCTGGGAGCCACCCTATCTCAGCCTGGCCTCCTGGGACCCTGGTCTTGTGAAACACTTGGAGGGAACTGAAACTTGGACAAGTCACACACACCCCTCGGTCCATCCTCTCCTGGGCCCTGGGGGCCTGGGCCTCTCCAGGAACACCGTCCCTACTGTCTGCACATATGCCCACCCATCTAGTAACAGCCTTAAAAATGTGCTAAAGGCTTAATAATGTTTTGGGTAACAATACATTCACGTAGGTCAAAATGTAAAAGATATGCAAAGGGTATAAGGTAAAAAGTCTCCTTCTTATCTGTAGTCTTCCTGCTCCCATTCCCAGCAGTAACCAAGGTTCCTTGCTGGACACTTGAGTTGTTAAAAACTGATTCTTGCCCAAGGAATTTATATGAACGGTGACATTCTGGGCATTGGTGGGGAAACTGTTTTTGCTGGAGGTGGTTGGGAGGATAGGGCAGTTGTTTCTCTTTTCTTTTCCTTTTTTTTTTTTTTTTTTTTGAGATGAAGTCTCACTCTGTCACCAGGCTGCAGTGCAGTGGCGTGATCTCAGCTCATTACAACCTCTGCCTCCCAGGTTCAAGTGATTCTGCTGCCTCAGCCTCCCAAGTAGCTGGGGTTATAGGCACCCACCACCTTGCCTGGCTAATTTTTTATTTTTAGTAGAGACAGGGTTTCACCATGTTGGTCAGGCTGGTCTCAACTCCTGACCTCAAATGATCCGCCCGCCTCGGCCTCCCAAAGTGCTGGGATCACAGGCGTGAGCCACTGCACCTGGCCTGGGCAGTCGTTCTTGATCCCTGTAAACATCAAATGAGGAACTCAAGGCTCTTAGATGGATAGAATCCTCAAATAATGGACTTAGGATCTTAGGGAAGACAAAGATCACCAGTAGAGGGTCGTGACTGCAAGTTGTCCAAGTTCTTGGCGTTTTGAACAAAGAATCGGACAAAATGCCCAGCAAAGCAAAGAAAGAATGAAGCAACAAAAGAACGAAAGCAGGGATTTACTGAAAATGAAAGTACACCCCACAGTGTGGGAGTGGACTGAGCAGTGGCTCAACAGTCCAAATACAGAATCTTGTTGAGTCCAAATATCCCCTAGAAGTTTCCTGTTGGCCACTTCATGCTCATCTCATGTAAATGAAGTGGTGGTCTGCAATCAGTCTGATTTGTTGCAGAAAGCAGCCAACCACAGGCTGAAGTGAAGTTACAAAAGTCACACTCCTGTGCAAACATCTGATTGGTTGTAAAAAGCAACCAATCAGAGGCTAGGGTGAGGCTGGCGCAGTGGCTCAAGCCTGTGATCCCAGCAGTTTGGGAGGCTGAGACGGGAGGATCACCTGAGATCAGGAGTTCAAGACCAGCCTGGCCAATATGGCGAAACCCCGTCTCTACTAAAAATACAAAAAAAATTAGCTGGGCATGGTGGCGGGCACCTGTAATCTCAGCTATTCAGGAAACTGAGGCAGGAGAATCACTTGAACCCGGGGGCAGAGGTTGCAGTGAACGGAGATAGCACCATTGCACTCCAGCCTCCCTAGTAGGTGGGATTACAGGCGCCCACCACCATGCTCAGCTAATTTTTTGTATGCGTTTTCCTTTCAATATAGTTCTAGGAATTTGGCATGAAACAGCCTTAGGTTCCCTGCCTCCAGACCCTATTCTCCTGCTTCATCATGAGAAGCCCTGCCGTTTGTGGGGTGCCCAGTGTGTGCCGGACTCTGCTCGGTGGCGTGTGATGTTCCTGCTTTCTCTGGACTCAGGGCTAGCATTTCGAATC